>NW_028258381.1:32806482-33151899 GCF_053883595.1 Heterocephalus glaber
TCTAGAGAAGCTGCAGCGGTTTTGCAATTTTCCAAGTCACAAACGGACGTCTGTAATGACAGTACTAACTTGATAGGCCGAAATGGAAATCTCCAGTCAGAAAGTGAATCTGTTCCAAAAAGAAAAGATGCCTTAACACACACTAGTAATTCACCGCCTCGTTCAAAAACAGTTATGAAAACTGGATCCACGGGTCTTTCAGGTCACCACAGAGCACCTAGTTGCAGTGGTTAATCCATGGGGGCCTGGTCCCACAACAGCAGCTCATAAGGGCACTCCAAAAATAAAGAGAACAAATAAGGCTTCAACCCCTACAACTGCTGCTTGTAAAAACAAACAGTTGAAGAATTTTAGGAATGTGGACAGCCACCTTTCTAACCTTATAATGAATGAAATTGTGGACAACGGGACAGCTGTTAAATTTGATGATATAGCTGGTCAAGAGTTGGCAAAACAAGCATTACAAGACATTGTTATTCTTCCTTCTCTGAGGCCTGAGTTGTTTACAGGGCTTAGAGCACCTGCCAGAGGATTATTACTCTGTAGTCCACCTGGAAATGGGAAGACAGTGCTCGTTAAAGCAGTAGCTGCAGAATCTAACGCAACATTTTTTAATATCAGTGTTGCAAGTTTAACTTCACAGTATGTGGGAGAAGGCGAGAAATTGGTGAGAGCTCTTTTTGCTGTGGCTCGAGAACTTCAACCTTCTATAATTTTTATAGATGAAGTTGATAGGCTTTTATGTGAAAGAAGAAAAGGGGAGCATGATAGATGTCTAAAAACTGAATTTCTAATAGAATTTGATGGTGTACAGTATGCTGGAGATGCCAGAGTACTTGTAATGGGTGCAACTAACAGACCACAAGAGCTTGATGAGGCTTTTCTCAGGCGGTTCATCAAACGGGTATATGTATCTTTACCCAATGAGGAGGCAAGACTACTTTTACTTAAAAATCTGTTTTGCAAACAAGGAAGTCCATTGACCCCAAAAGAACTAGCACAACTTGCTAGAATGACTGATGGATACTCAGGAAGTGATCTAACAGCTTTGGCAAAAGATTCAGCACTGGGACCTATCTGAGAACTGAAACCCAGAACAGGTGAAGAATATGTCTGCCAGTGAGATGAGAAATATTCGATTATCTGACTTCACTGAATCCTTGAAAAAAACAGAACGCAGTGGGAGCTCTCAAACTTTAGAAGCATACATACGATGGAACAAGGACTTTGGAGATACCTCCGTTGAAAGAAATGCCTTTGTAAGCCTGCAGAACATTTACTTAACAAGAGAGAATCATCTGGTCTTCAGTGACCAGTTATCAGCCACAGAAACTCAGCCTTAAGTTTACAGGACTTTTCAGTCTTATAGTGATCTGTGTACCAAACTTGGACAAGAAAACAATACACAATGTGAATGGAATATTTTGTTGTTTAAGGCCTTCTTGGCTTGGTGGTCACAGTATCTCAATGGGCACTTAAATTAGAGCACAACAAAACCAAATCTGGTCTTCTTTAGCAATATAATCCTAGTGTAAACAATAATTTTTATATTGCATTGCAGGTGAAAGTATTCCAGAGACAGTGAAGGGCAGAAGACACAAAGACCTGTGGTTGTCTGTCTTCTAATGTTTTCTAAAAATAGTAATTTTTCTTATTTTCCTTTCCCGTGTTTTTCGTAACTGCTTGTGATTGGAATGCCAATCACCTTTAAGTTTCCTTTATTTTCTTTTCCTTTTACAAATCCAGAGTGCCAAATCGAACTTTTTCCTAACAGCAATAGGAAAAGGCTATTTTGAGAGGTTTTTTTTCCTTCATAAATCTGCAGACATTAAACAGTTTAATGTTTTTATTTCTCTGTTACCTTGCTGCCAAATAATTTAGAAAGCAATATAATAGCAACAAAGCAAATCTGGTAAAATAGAAAAGGTTTGAAGATTTGAGTTTCTCTGTCATATAATATGTAGATCAGTCCTCTTATGACCTGCACTATTTTTTTTCCCTGTCAGGAATCTGCTGTAGACTGTTAATTTATTCCAGATGGAATTCATTATCTGCTAAAATTCTGATACTCAAAGGAGCCAATTTTAACTGTTACAATAGCATCTCCAGTACAAGAAGAAGGAGATACTGTGAGATAAGAAATTTCTAATTCATTATTTATCACTTTCTTACTGTTTACAGGATAGTTATAAGCCAATGGAACTACCATCTTTTATTCTTAATAATTATGAATCCCTTCAATGAAACTAAAATACTGAATTTTTATATACATTGCATACATTTTATAGGTTTCTTGTGCTCACTTTACTAAAAAATTATAGTCTGTATGTCTAGTTTCTCCAAAATGTACAGCAATTGTTTTTGTTTGTGTAAATATGCTTGAATTTTTATTACAAAAACGTTCACTGTAGGAAGTAGAGATGCACATCACAGCCTTTAAAATATTGTAATAAAGGCAAATGGATATTTGCCCTTAGTTCACTGGTTAAAAGTTTGTTTACAGAATTTTCTTTGGTGCTTTAATGATGCTATGTAAAATGTCATGAGTGGAAAGAATAATTTTGTAGTAGTAACAGAGACTTCATTTAGGAAAGATGTTTTGAGAGAACATATTAAAATACAATTGCCCAAGGGCCAGGGATTTAGCTCAGTGGTGCTGCACCTGCCTCATAAGTGTAAGGTCCTGAGTTTGATCCCGGTATGGAAAAAATAAAAAATAAAAAAATAAAATTTAAAAAAGTACAGAGGAATTGGGAGGGGGAGGAGAAGGGAAAAAAGGGAAAGGAAAAAATATGAGAAGAGGAAAAAAATGGAAACAAGGTCTTTGCAAATAGGGAAGGGTGGAGGGGGTGAAGGGAAGGCAAGGGAAGGGGAAAAAAATAAGAACCAAGAGATTCATGTAATGGTACAAGATCCCAATGATGAATGTAACTGTATTGTATACCTAAAATGTACCAATAAAGTTAATGGGAGGGAAAAAAGTACAATTGCTCATACTAGATAAGAATTTTACAATGAAGACGTAATTCTCCTTGATTGTACTTATGTTCTTGTTAAAAAGTTAATCTAAGTATAGAAGACATATGAATTCTTATAGTATCATATGCTATTTGTAGCCATAACTTAAATCATACCTCCTTAATCACAAACTTTTAACTCCTTAGATGATACAAATGAGAATTGAGATAAACAGGAAAAAAATTTAAAGCTAGAGCTATGCATATTTTAGGTCATGGGTCTTTTTAAGTTCTCAAGTGTTAAAGCATCAGTTATAAGATAATGATAATACAAGGTGATGATGAAGTATATATATGATCAGGAGAACTGGGGAAATAAAAACTTTCAGTAAAATTCATAAAATTTCATTTTGTTTTCACTTAGGGATTAAAATACCAATATTTAGGTAACCACAAATCAGTACAGGACTAATTTCAGATGAATTTTTAAAATATAGGCTCATAAATCTATTGGGAAGGTTTTTAGATAATAAAGTTTTCAAATGCTAAAAGATTATAAGTCAATTTAACATTATCATAAATAAGCCAAAATTATATTGCTATATGAATAGCCATCCATGCAGAAAAGCTTTTTTGATGATCAAGTTTGAAGTTCACCTGGTGTTAGAGAACTATTTTCCATGACTTACTCTAACCAGATTTTATTTTAAGTTGTGTCTCTTTCATAGAAGGGCCATGAAAATAGAATAATGACATACTAGAAGAAAATAGAATAATGACCTGGTAGGAGGTATGGGATCAGTTTGTCATTTTGGACAGAAGTTGCTAAGGTTTTCTGAATTAATTATTAGACTGTAACCATTTAGATACTGTGTTAAGCTCTGTTATATTATTTCCTAAAAGATAATGCTTAAATTTTAAGCATCAGTGTGTTCTTCATGTTAATATGGCAGAATTTTGTAAACTAAATTAAAATTTACTGATGTACTGGACTTTAAGCAAAAGGAAAGAATAAATACTATCTTTCTAAATATATTAGAGATAAAAGTTTAGTCTGAGACAGTTTGCCGATTGAGGTTATTACCTTTCTGACTTGCAAATACTGTATGTTTTGTGCTCAAGAATTGGAGGAAAATCAGATAGGATTCTAATTTAAATACATGTACAACAGTCTTTGTTTATAGTGTATAATTCTTTATATTTTGGGGCCGGGGATTTAGCTCAGTGGTTCTGGCTCCTGCCTCGCAAGCTGAGGACCCGAGTTCGATCTCCGGTACCAAAAAAAAAAATAATAATTTTGTACATTTTTGTACAAAAATGAATTCTTTTGGTGAAACGAACCATTTACAGTGTGTTTCGGGACTCTTAAAGGATTTTTCTTTAAGTGCTTGTCTCAGTTTTAATCTGATCTTTTGCACTTCTCTTCAGAAGAAATGAATTAAAGGGCACAGCTGAATAAGGTAGGTTTTTATCCTAAATGAATTGTAAATAAATTATAAACTTTAAAAAAAGGAAAGAAAAGGCTCAAATCCATGTAATTAAGAACGATAAAGGTGAAGTCACAACAGATCAAGTAGAAATCCAGAGGATCACGAATACCTACTTCAAGAACCTGTAGTCTAATAAAATGGAAAACACAGAAGAAATGGACAGATACCTAGATACATATGAATTGCCAAAGTTAAATGAAGAAGATATGAAAATCCTAAACACCCCAATTACAATCAGTGAAATTGAAAACATAATTAAAAATTTACCAACAAAAAAAGCCCAGATCCTGATGGCTTCACTGCTGAATTTTACAAGACATTTAGAGAAGAATTATCGCCATTACTCTTTAAACTCTTCAATGAAATTGAAAGGAAAGTAATACTTCCAAATTCATTCCTGGAAGCAAGTGTTACTTTGATTCCAAAACCGGGGAAAGACCCAACCCAAAAAGAGAAAGAACTACAGGCCAATCTCCCTAATGAACATAGATGCAAAAATCCTCAACAAGAAACTGGCAAATGGAATACAGAGGGTCATCAAGAAGATCATACACCCTGACCAAGTTGGATTTATCCCAGGGATGCAAGGATGGTTCAACATTCATAAATCAATACATGTAATACACTATATTAACAGAGTCAAGGACAAAAACCATATGATCATCTCAAGAGATGCAGAAAAAGCATTTGACCAAATCCAACATGCATTCATGATAAAAACCCTACAGAAAATTGAAATAGAAAGTCTATCTCAACCTGATTAAGGCTATCTATGAAAAACCAACAGCCAACATCATATGAAATGGTCAAAAACTGAAAACTTTCATGGTAAAATCAGGAACAAGACAAGGATGTCCACTATCACCACTCCTGTTCAAAATAGTTCTGGAAACATTAGTCACAGCAATTAGACAAGAGAAAGAAGTAAAAAGAATAAGGATAGGAAAGGAAGAAGTTAAACTGTCGTTATTTGCTGACGATATGATACTTTTCATAGAAGACCCAAAAAACTCCGCCAAAAGACTTCTAGACTTAATTGACAGATACAGTAGAGTAGCTGGATATAAGGTCAATACTCAAAAAACAATAGCTTTGTTGTACACAAATAACAGACTCACTGAAAGAGAAATTAGGAAAACAATTCCTTTCATAATAGCATCCAAAAAAAAGAAATATCTAGGAATCAACCTCACAAAGGAAGCAAAAGACCTCTACACTGAAAACTACTACACTCTGAAGAAAAGAGATTGAAGAGGATATAAAAAAATGGAAAGATATCCCTTGTTCCCGGGTAGGAAGAACCAATATAGTAAAAATGGCCATACTTCCAAAACTGCTATACAGATTCAATGCAATCCCAATTGAAATCCCAACAGAATATTTCACAGAACTAGAGAAAACAATCCAAAAAGTCATTGGGAACAAGAATAGACCTAGAATAGCAGAAGCAATTCTAGGGAACAGAGACATGGCTGGGGGTATCACAATCCCCAATTTGAAAACTATACTACAAACCACTGTGATAAAAACAGCATGGTACTGGCAAAGAAATAGACCAGAGGATCAGTGGAATAGACTAGAAGATACAGAAACAACTCCAGACATACTCAGCCACCTCATCTTTGACAAAGGAGCCAACCATCCTCACTGGAGAAAAGATAGCCTCTTTAATAAATGGTGTTGGAAAAACTGGATTTCAACCTGCCAAAGATTAAAACTAGACCCATATTTATCACCATGCACTAAACTAAGATTGAAGTGGATTTAAGATCTAAATATTAAAACAGAAACATTAAGCTTGCTGGAAGATAAGTTAGGTAAAACTCTTGAAGACATTGGCATAGGAAAAGACTTTATGAACAAAACCTCAGTGGCACGGGAACTTGCACAAAGGATCAACAACTGGGATCTTATCTTATTATAAAGCTTCTGCATTGCAACAGAAACCACCAACAGAGCTAAGAGACAACCTACAATATGGGAAGAAATTTTAGCAGCTGTACCTCAGACAAACGACTACTATCTATAATATATAAAGAACTGAAAAAAATCAGACCCCCCAAATTTAAAGACCCAATTCAAAAGTAGGCATCTGAAATGAACAGACATTTCTCAGACAAAGAAGTAAAAGCAGCAAATAAATATATGAAAAAATGTTCAACATCACTAGTCATTCGAGAGATGCAGATGAAAACAACACTGAGATTCCACCTCACCCCAGAAAGAATGGCTGCTATCAAGAAATCAACCAATAACAAATGCTGGCAGGAGTGTGGGGAGAAAGGAAACCTTCTTCATTTTTTATCGGGGTGCAGACTGGTGCAACCACTGTGGAAATCAGTATGGAGATACCTCAAAGAACTAGGGCTAGAGGTCCCATTTGACCCAGCTATTCCCCTGCTGGGGATCTTCCCCAAATAATTAAAAGAATCATACCACAACGATATATGTGCACCCATGTTTATAGCAGCACAGTCTGTAATAGCTAAAGCTTGGAAACAGCTGAAATGCCCATCAATTGGAAACTGGATAAAGAAGATGTGGGTTTTTATTTTATATATATATAAAATGGAGTACTACTCAGCCATAAAGAATGAGAAACGAGAGACATTTATAGCTAAATGGATGCACACTGAGGCTATACTCTAAAGTGAAATAAATAAGACACACATGTGTAAATACCGAATAGTTTCTCTAGTGTGAGAAACTGAAAGTGTAAATAAGGATTAAAATGAACAATTGATAAGGTGAAATGGGAAGAAAAGGTCCAAAGGGGTAGGGGAAGTGGGAGGGGAAGGGGAAAGGAAAGAAGGGAAAGGAAAGATTATGAGAACAGGAAAAAATGGAAACAAAGTCTTTGTAAATAGGGAAGGGTGGAGGGGGTGAAGGGAGGGCTAGGAATGGGGAAATAATAAGAACCAAGATGCATTATGTACACGTACATCATGTAAAGTTCCCAATGATAAATGTAACGTATTGTATATCTAAAATGTACCAATAAAAGAATTTAAGGGAAAAAAAAAAAAAGGAAAGTGACTCAGGCTGTTGCATGTTAGGGTTTACCATTGAGGCGCACTGATTGTCAGTCCTGGCTGAATTCTAGTGTTCTCTGGCAAGTTTCCTAAAAAATCTCAGTGCTCCAAATCTCAGTGCTGGGCACTGAGCCCCTTGAAATCATCATCTGCGGTGGTCCGGGCTCAATCACAGGCTTCACACTGCCCTGGAGTCTCATCGCTGCCTACGTAGCATGTGTTGAATGTTACAGGTCTGCTTGCTTTCCATGTCCCCTGGGAAAGGCTCCTCGCCCTTTCTCACCACTCAGAGCAGCTCTGCCTCATGTGTGATTGTGCTGAATTCATCTGACCTGTTAGAGCAGACACAACTTTTTTTGTAAGGTGACACTTCAGGCATTTTAAAACCTTGCTACTTAAAATGTGATACCTCTGGATCAGGGGCACCAGGATCTGTCACCCGGGATCCACTTAGAAATGTCCCCCATCACAATCGGTGCTCTGTCCAGAT
Organism: Heterocephalus glaber; assembly: GCF_053883595.1. NCBI lineage: Eukaryota > Metazoa > Chordata > Mammalia > Rodentia > Bathyergidae > Heterocephalus > Heterocephalus glaber. The sequence continues at coordinate 32,814,452 of NW_028258381.1, forward strand.
CCCCAAGTGCTGCCTATGCATATTCAAGGCTGGGAAGCACTGGTTTAGAAGACAGGTATTTCCTTTCTCTCACTTTATGTAGTGAAAACCAAAATTCAATGATACAGCAGTGCGGAAAGCATGTTCCATGAACAGCCCAAGCAGTTCTGTGAGCCACGGCCCAATCTCCAGAGTGGCGCAGGGTGTGGGGAGCCACCATGGAGATGGCTGCATGAGATGCCCCGTGGTGCCTGTTCTGACCTCTGTGGGGTGGATGTGTATCAGGGCAACTCTGCAAATGCATTTTATCACCCATGCAGTCCATTTCCATTGTGTGGGTGTCTTCTGTTCTCAGATGAGTGTATATAGATCTTATCTTTGGATCCCCAGACCTCTGATGACATTTGTGCCTAGTCCTTGTAGCAATCCCCATATATTTCCTGAACTGACACTCCAACCACCCTATCAGGAACCATGTGGCATAAATAATTGATTCAGGGAGCACAGGAGTTAGTTGGTTTCCCTGAGGACACCTAGTAGGAATTTGGTGAACTGCAGAGAAATGGAATTTGATGAAGTCAACACGACTGTGTCTTCCCAATGAGCTGCCTGTTCCTCTGAGCTCTGAGGAAAACTGTCAAATTTCCCTGTTCTTTGTCAACTTAGTCTTCATCAGAACACCAAGGACACAGAGTGGCTGGGTTGTGCATTGGCATTGTTTCTGCAGATGAAGAAAAGGACTCCCTTTTACAGAACTGGTCTCATGTAGCATTTGGGTCATAGTAGGGAGGGGTGGGGAATTAAGGACCTGGAGAGGGCTCTCCACACCACCCCACCTCACAGCATCCTCTCTGTCTTTCTTCCCCTGGCTGCCTGCCATGACTCTCTTCTCTTCCCTCCATTCTGTAGTTAGTGCTCAGTCTGTGCTCCTTGTCATAGGCCAGAGTTTTTGAAGGCAGGGAGGACACCTCTCTCTCTCTCTCTCTCTCTCTCTCTCTCTCTCTCTCTCTCTCTCAGTTTGGAAAAGGTCCAACCACCTGTCCATCTCCCTTAAGCATCTTAGGCTCTCCCTCCTTGTCTACCTGGATTCCAGGCATCTTGGAACCAACCCTATACACAGAACTTTCTGGAAGGCTTCCCCTCCGCCAGCAGCCTCTGAAGCTCATCTTCCCCTTCCTGAACCTCAGCATCTGTGCTTAGTGTTTCACTTCAAACAAGCTAGTTGATTGATGAAGGACTCTGAGTCAGGTTCACTGCAAAGAGCTTCCCACAGGGACAAAACCTGTGGTTCCATCTTAGGGAAGGGCACAGTCCTCTTACCACACAAAGCTCCAGGACTGACCCTCACCACCTCCTCCATGGAACAGCCTAGATGGCCTGGATAGCGGCGGGGGATAGATTTCCTGATGCTGGCATCTGGCTCTTTTGTTGGTTTTGTTAGATGCATGTCTTATGTGAACTCTAGGCATGCATTTCCTCTCTCTTGCTCCCTATGTAAGTGATCTAAGGTAGGAAAGAGACCCGAGGATCAGCCAGTCAGATCTGCACAAGCAAGAAGCAAGCTCTGAACAAGGTGACATGGTGAGCTCTGTGGGTTGTGGTAGGCTCAGCAGGACAGTGCATAGAAAGAGGCTGACGTCATGGCTCCCAGGTGGGCACTGGCCAGAGCCTTAAGAAAGTTGCCCTGTTTTTCCAGATCCCTATGTCCTGGCAGGAGAACCTCTGGATGATCCCTAATTATGACACCACGCTGGTAAGACCTAGAGAAGGATGCAGCAGTGTGAGGTGCATGCTGGACAGGCAGTCTGGGGAAGGAAGAGGAAGGCGGGGTGGCAAAAGGGCAGGTTCACTCCCTCTTCACTGCCTGCAAGCAAGATGTCCCCTTGGCCCCTGGCACCTTTGAGCCTCTGTCATTGATACTGCTGCTTTCAGGCCTCCTGTGGACTTGGGGCTCTCAGAATACAGTGAAGATGTCCCTGCTGGGGAGTGGGGACCAAGACTGTCCTGGTTGGGTCAGGCGAGGTCCTGCAGGCTGCTAAGTCTCTGATTCCTGGCCAGGGTTGGGGAAGTGCAGAGCCAACAACATTGGCTGCTATTTTTCTTATCTGGCTGTGGGTCCTTGTTTCCCTTCCTCCTAGTCCAACAGCAGCTGTCCCTGGGTTCATCATCTCTGGGAGAGGTGCAGCCAGGAGGGAAGCAGGGATAACCAGCAATTCCTTTGGGCTTTTGTGTCCTAAAGCTGCTGTCTTTAGGGAACTGAGAGGGTTTTGCAGAGCGGGCACAAGGCAGTGGTGAGTGGAGCAAGTGGAAAGAGAATGGGATTCCCTGCACTGGGAAAACGCTCCTGCAGCTCTGATGGTGGTGGGCTAGTGTGCTGTCCTCCTGGCTCCTGTAGAACCCCTAGAGAGGAATGTTCCCTGGCTGTGGTTCCTGGCTCTGGTGCATTGCCTCTTGGACTGCAGGTCCCCTAGGTGGATGCCTTGGTCCCTGCTGTCATGCTGACCCCTCAGCAACTGGGGTGCTGCTGAGAGCTGTCATTGGTGGAGGAGATCTCTCTGCCCGAGGTCATGCTCTTTCCCAGTGGCTGGTTGATGCAAGATGTGGAGCCCTGGCTCTTGTCACCATGACATAAGGGCCACAGCTGCTTCTGAGCTCCCTATGAGTGGCTCAGGCCACTCTCAAGGATGGACTGTAGCAATCTTCCCCCTCTGCCAAATTCGAAAACTTTCTCTTTCCTTTCTCAGGTATGGATCTCAAAAGTGCTTCCTACTTAACTTCCTGCATATGAGGTGTGATTGAAGTAGGTAATGAATATTTAAATTAAAAAACTGATGGTAAAATTATAATATTTATCCTTCTTAAAATACACCCCTTAGCTTTAAATACACGTATCCTATTGTTTTCACCGGTTTCTGAAGTGACTTTCTCTATGAGGTGTGATCAGAAATAGGGTGAATGCTGCTAAATGCCATCCAGTGGAAAGACAGGCTCATAAAAATATGACAGTGAGTCCTCATCCACCTTAGTCACCGGATCTAGTACCATGTAACTCCTGGCTCTTCCCCAAAGTCAAAATGACCATGAAAGGTAAATGCTTTGAATCAATTCAGGACATTGAGGCAGCCATGCCACCACAATAGACACTCACAAAAGAGGACTCTAGAAGTGCTTCAGGAAGTGGCTAGAATGATGGGATAAGTGTGTTTCAAGCAAGTGAGAGAATTTAGTTTTGTGGGGGTGGTTAATGGGAACATGTCTTTTACTGTAATAAAGTGGTGGGGTTTTTTTTGCTTAAATTCGTTTATTGGTACATTTTAGGTATGCAATACATTTACATTTATCATTGGGTGCTTGTACCTGTACATGATGTATCTTATTTTTTCCCCATTCATTATCTGTGCACCCTTCACCCCCTCCACCCTTCCCTATTTACATAGACTTTGTTTCCATTTTTTTCTTTTCTCATAATTTTTCCTTTCCCTTCTTTCCTTTCCCCTTCCTCTCCCACTTCCACTACTCCTTTGGACCTTTTATTTCTATTTCAAATGATCAATTATTTGTTTTAATCCTTATTTATGCTTTCAGTTTCTCACACTAGAGAAACTATTTGGTATTTACATATGATAAAGTTTTTAATTTAAACTTTCCCCATATGTTTGGATCATACCTCATATCACATCTAGGCAGCTTCTGGAGAACCCCACTGATAAGAGTTGCAGAATACTATTTCTCTCTTGTGAGCAAATAATAGTGCAGGGCAATGATACAGGAGTGACAGTGGAAGTTGCTATCTGTGGGTGTCATAGAAACAGGATGGCCTGGGGAACTCAGCTTCCTCTACAGAACAGCTGCTGCCCAGCCCCAGCAGAGCAGAGCTGGGAGGACTCATGGGCCTAGGAGTGGTCCATCTCATAGATACACAGAGAAGCTGGAAATTTAGATTTTGAAAAATGTGAAATCTCTTAAATAGCAAAAACTGTCAGCAAAAGGGGCAAAAATAAATTACCTCTCCAGACCCTAAGTCCCGGCAGACAGACCAAGGGCAGCCTCAGAATGAAGTCCACACCTGGATGCTCATGGACAAGGCTGAGCACAGGGCAGCAGCGAGCCCCAGGGCAATGGTCAAGGCCACATAGGGGTCTGTTCCCATGAGATTCCTGTGGCTGATCTGTGGAGTAGTGAGGGAGACAAGAAGAACCCCCAGGGTTGGTGCTCAGTTGTCTGTCAACCCAGCAAGTGGGACAGCAAGTTAGAGGCCAAGGGACATGGTGAGAAATAAAGAAAATAGCATTCTTGTGCTCTTGAGTTTGTGATTCAAGATTCCACTGCACAGATGGCTGAGACCATGAGAGATTGGAAAGCCGGAAGCTGCTCCAATTATGGGAGAGTCCAGCTCATGTGGCTAAGTCACTTTGTCTAAAATATCAGGGTCTATTCAATCTTATTCAGTTAGATTTAATTGCATTAATACTTTGGTTCAGTTCTGCCAAAGGTATGGCTAAACTTTTTTTTTCTAATATCACAAAGAGCTCAAGTCTAGCTGAGTTTAAAATAATAACCATTTAAGAGGATATGATTGAAAGTGACCCCACAGGATACCAAGATCTGGGGTAGAAAACGTCAAAGTTTATGTTGATAATATTAGAAATGAAAATAAATGGTCTCTCTTTTCTTTCCTCACAATTCATCACAGCATCTATGTATTTTAAACCAATAAAAACCAACTACAGTCCAACCTTCTGACTTCAGACCACCTAGGAAGGCTGCTCTAGAAATGCTGGAGCAGACTCACCTGAAAGGGGACCTTTTGGGTCAGGCATAAAAGTTCCCATGGGACCTCACCACCTGCTCTTCTCTGTCAGGGATAAGGTGGTCCTATCATGGGCCCAGCCAAGAGATTCCTTGAGGTAACAAATTCACCTCCAGTTAGATAAGAACCCCGCTGGAATTCATCTGTGTCCCCTAGGACTTAACACAGAGATCAGCTCAGTCAGGGTCACTGTTAACAGAATCCCACAGTCACTGAGAGGTTCTTTCTCCTCATCCCCTACATCCATTTCCTCAGCCACCAGGCCCTGTGAGTCCACCTGAGACAGGTTTCTTGGTCTCCTTCCCCAAGCCCTCTGTTATGGTGGAGGGGCCCTTCGCTCTGCTGCTCTGCCTCAGATCCACCATAGCTGCCACAGAGATCCTTCTAAAACACAAAGCAGATCACGTTATCTCCATGCTTAAGGATCCTAGAAGGCACTTCAGGACCTTCAGGCAGAAGTCTAAGCTCAGCAAGTGCCAGACATAGGCTCAATAATGGAATTAATGCTGCTTGAGTAAGCAGATCTCAAAGGTTGAGGAAGAGAATGGCAATGGCTGTCCTGGCTGGCAGGACTTCTGAGGAATATTATGGTTTAAATCTACAATGTTCCCCCAAAGTCTCTTGTGTTTGAAAGGTGATGCAGTGAATCATTCATCCATTGACGAGTTCATAGCTGAATGTGCCTTTAGGAGGTGGAGCCTGGTTGGAGGTGGATCCTTGGGGTGTGACCTGGAAGGATGCGTTCTAGTCCCTGGCTTCTCCCTTCTCTCTCTCTGCTTCCTGGCTGCAATAGGGCGAGCAGCTTTTCTCCTCCACACTCTTCCACCATGTTATTTCTGCCTGGGAACCAGCTGACCATGGACTGAACTCACTGGAAATTGTAAGCCAAATACACCTCTCCTCTTTGAAGTTGTAAATGTTGGGTATTTTGTCCCAGTAATGGGAAGGTGACTAATACAGGAAGTTTTCTACTTCCTTCAGTACGTTTTACACTAGGACATGGTAAGATTTCCTATGACACAGAGGTCTTATCAAGAAACAGCTGAGAAAAATTTCTTCTTCAGAGCCCCTCTTGCTCTCTTACGATGTCTCACCTACTTTATGCCTGTGTTAGCATTGGCCTGTGGCTGCACTAGGGAGGCAGATGATTGTTCTCTGGCCCTGTATGCTGTCCACATTGGACAGTGCCCAGAAATCCTATTTTTCGGGAGTCTGTGTTTCCCCAGGACTTTGCAAAGTTTGAGGTCTGGAGCATGTGGTTGTTAATCTACCTTGAATTGATGTTCCTCTTGCTGCAAGAGTCCTGGGGATGCTGCTGTGTTATTATAGTTAAAGTTGATAGCACTTTAGTAAATACGCATTTGTGGGAGAAGAACACATTTTCCCCATAAACCCACAGAAAATCAAGATGTTCGTTGTTGGAAAACCTCCAGGGAGGCCAGGCCAGCAATAAGGATGCATAGCCAGCTGTGGCTCAGATGAGCCCTTGAAGGAATCTCCTCCTCCGTCCCTTTGTGCTCTGGGGGCCCCTTGGGGGATTCCACATGGATCAGGACTTTTCAGGGTTCCCAAACACAAAGGCCTGACTGGCTGCTGGGGCACCTGCTCTCCTCCTGCTGAGAGAGGCCCCACAGCCATTCCCCCGAGCTTCAGAGTCCAGCCTGGCGGACTCTCCTCATTTTCCTACTGTGCCAAAGAAGGGATTGGTAGAACATAGTGATTGAAATTTAACTCCTTTAAAAATTTACTTTGCTTATCTCATGATTTATAAGACTTCTGAAATAAAAACCATACACACCTGTATTAAATTGGGTATATATGTTACAACATGATGAAGAATATTCAGCTCCGTTAAGGTACTACTATACACTTAATTAAGATGTGTTAAAGTGCACCAATCTGTTTTTTGAGACAGGGTCTCACTATATAGCTCAGGCTTTCCTTGAACTTGGAATGATCCTCCTGCCTCAGTCTCCTGAGTGCTAGGATAACAGGTGTGTGCCACCACGCCCAGCTCTCAGCTTGATAAATTTTAAGATGAATAATCACACAGGCGACTGCTGGCAGCACTGAGACAGGACCGTGAGCACCTAGAAACTCTGCTCGTGCCCCTTCCGATCTACCCCCCAAGGCCCAGCCCCAAGACGGTCATCTTTCTGACCTCTATTTATGGATAGAATGAGATAGTGAGACTTGAATGTTTTCTTCTCCCCTAGAAAGTCTCTTGTCCTTTACAGTTGTCTTGTTTTAGAGCTCATCTTATGAGTTTTACGGTTTTTGCCTTAAGGACCACTCTGCCTTTTCACAACTATGGGATTAAGTGGTGCTTTGACATTTGGGGATTTCAGTGCTCTCTCTAGCATTTATTTGTCTCCATCTGAGGTACTCTTGATCCAACCCCTTGAGGATGCTGGAATTCCAGGTTTCTTTGAGGATTATTTTGCTAAATGATACAAGTTAAAATAATACAAGTAAGTGCCTCTTTTCTACATTAGTTTTAATATTAAAACACATTTTATTTACTTATCCCGTAATGAATTTAAGAGAACTTATAAATAAAAGTAAAATATATGATAATGGAAATCAGAAAAGAAAAGGCCCAGGATAGGCTAAGAGCATGTAAAATGATAAATATCATTTTGGGGTGCTTGGTATTTGGATGTTTGTATTATAATGCTGCTTCCTTTCACTTATTTAATTATAAAAAACTGTCCATGAGCAAGATAATTGAGACTTGTCTCAAATGAACAATGAAATTAGTCTTAAATTGCTTAGATAAAATCTTTACAGAAACAGACCGAAATGTCTGCATGAAAATTCTCAGATGGAAAGTATTCGTGAAACCTCAATCCCACCTTCCAATGAGCTGTTAGGAAAGAAAATGGCGTCTACCTTGGCTGACACCATGCATGGTCCCTCTTTACTCCTTGGCAGACTCTACCCTCCATCTGGAAAGACCTCAGACTCAGAATCTCTCCTATAATGAGTGCTGAGGATTTTTGTCCGTGGAAATGCTGCTCCCCCTCTTGTTGGTTTGTGGGGACAGGGGGCATGTCTGCAGTCCTCATGTGGCATCCATGGTGTCCACCATGGAATCTGGAAGGTACTGGGCCTCTCATGCGCACTCTGGGATGCCAGATGAAGGAATGGCCCTCATTCTTCCCACACGAGAGGACAGGGAGTAATTTGCCTCTGGTCGTTGCTGTCCTCCCTGGCCACCCTGAGGGCCCTGGTGGGAGCTTTCTCCACCCTGAACACACCTGATACAAGATTCCTTAGGTCCCTTTCCATTTTGCTTCTATCACAAGATGTGGCCCCAAAGACGGAGTTCTTTAGGTGCGAGTGCAAAATTGCCTGAGCTTTTCTGGAGGAAGATGTGTTTTCCAAAATGCTGCCAAAGACAACCCTAGGAGACAGTGGTGAGCTTTCAGTTGTAATGAGGGCTTCTCAATTTGTGTGTGTGTGCAGAACATCTTGTAGACCAGGGACTGCACCTTGTCACCACAGCAGAAACAATCTTCCTGTTACATGAAATTATGGTTGACAGGGGGACCTTGCAACGGGCTTACTTTTGTGTATAGTTTAGTGCGTATTCAGGGAAACATCTACCTTAAACCTTCTCTCTCCTCATTACACAACACACATATGTTGTGGGAATATAAATTGCTGTCAAGATCATCTTTCTCTACCCACCCCTATCAAACAAAACTAAGAGGCCATCCTGTGAAAACTCGGCTCTCGCTGTTAAACGTTCATCTCAGATGAAGGGATGGTAAAGCAATATCAGATCAATCAATCAATCAGATAAAGCAATTCCTTCTGGGTCATCAGTCTGGATTCTTTGCCCACGAGATCCTCTCGATTGTTGGTGTGCAGTATCACTGATGTCCTGCAGATGGCTGTACCTCCCTTATGTGGAAGCGGCCACAAATTTCCAAGTTGCAGTCAGTGCTCCTTTGGTTGGGTTTGAGCTCAGGGCTCTGAGATGTGAATGTAAAGCTCACTGGCTTCAGTGACAGTGGATGCTTCTATGCAAGAGAGAAGGTTGTGGGTTGTTTAAAAGGGAACCACTAGAAAGGACAGAAGATTGGGGGCTGGTGGATCTCATCTCTGCAGAGCTGCAGTAAAAGGTGAAATAAATTTGGGTAAAGCTATATCCTTTTGGGGAATGTCACAGAGCAGCTTGTATTTTAAAAACTCTGAAAGGTTCTGAGGTGGACAGTTTGGTTATCATTGCTTAACCAGAAATTTTATGAACTCAGGACTTACTAATATAAAATCCTGGAGGTGACTTCTACATGGTGTTGGGGGATAGGTGAGTCCTTTGCTCTTTTCTGGAGTTGGGGGAAGGTACTGAAGAGGCTGCTCACCTTTGGCATCCTGACAAATGGCTGGGTATCTCCGGAGAGAGTGTGTGTGTCCAGATTTCCCAGCACATTTTGTAGAAACTGCCCAACCCTCCCAAGAAGGAGGAAAGGAAAAATCTCACTTTTTGGGTGCCTTATCTGTGCCAGGCACAGGGCTGGGTTCTTTTTGTGGATTACCAATATATTCTTTAAGGTATTTGCTGGGTAGACAGGATCCCCACCACAGGGAGCAAGGCCAGTAAATAGAGGAGGAGGACTTTCTTGAGTTTACAAGCAAGTAGGGAAGTCAAGACTTAAACCATCAACCTACTTTGTGTTTTGTTTTGAAAACACTATATCAAGGAATATTATTTAAAGAGATAATTTGAATTGATTTAACCTCAATAGCTGGTCAAGATATAGACAACAAACGTCAGGAGACCCAGGTTAAAAAGCCAGCATCACCACTTGGCTGTTTGGCTTTGGAGAGTTATTTAACTCTTTTGATCTTCTTCATAAACTAGGAATTATTTCCGGGGAATTAAATTAGAACTAAAGGTGTGGACTTGGTGCACAACAGATGCTCCCGAAATGCGCATGTGAAGGGAGGCCAGTTCTTGCTGTCTCCAGCAGGTTCACACAAACAGTGGTGGCATCTCCATTCCATGCTGGGCTCTGCAGCTTCGGGCCTCATGGTCAGCCCTGAGGACGGTGCTCAGGTGGTCTCTTCTCACCACCCTGTGGGTCAGAACCTTGGATACTCACCAGAGCCAGGTCAGGGCACAGACTCGAGGCCAGATCTCCACTATCAGAAGTCAGAGCTATATTTAGGCTGTAACTGCGAATGTGAGCACTCAGCAGGCTCTGTGAAGTAGGGCTGCACAATTATCTGGCAAACTCAATTAATCTAGACAGGCTACACCGATAATTTGTTCACTTCTCAGCCAAACAGCCCCTCCTCCTTCCTATTATTTTTCTTCTGCAGGCCATCTTGCTCCTCACTTCTGGGATCCTTTTCATATGCTTCATGTTTAGTTGCATGGATTTCCCTTCGCAGGAATCATTCAATGTTGGCTTTGATGGTGCCCTTCCCTTAGACAGAGTTTGCAAATGGGTGACTTTGGGTTGCTGTTTTACCCTTAGAGTGTCCATTTGGCTTGCACAGATCTTTTAAAAAGTGGAACTTTCTGTAGAAAATTTGGAGACTTCACACAGTAATTTAAATTTCTTGAAAAATTAGAAAGATGGTGCCACACAGATCCATGTTCCCCCAGAGCCACAACAGGGAGCTGCTGCCTCTGCTCAGTGCTCCCCTTTCCTCTTGCCCCTCACTGTCCCTGCACTCATACCTCATGGTTCCCTTACCTGTGCTCTGCTGTGCAGTTTGCCACCCTGGTCTTGTCCACACCCACATGAATGAAGCCAACATGTACTTCTCTACAATCCTGAAGTGAAAGCCTGAACAGACATATATTGTCTTAGCTTTTCATTACTGTGACAAATACCTGAAATAATCAACTTAAAAAAAGAAAAGTTGATTTGGGCTTATGATTTCAGACCATGGTCGCTTGGCCTTTGCTTCAGGCCTGGGGTGGCACAGTCCATCATGCCAGAAGCACATTGAGGAAGATGCTTGTTCACCTCACAGCAGCCAGGAAGCAAAGAGAGCAACAGGAAAGGGCAGTGGTTCCAACTTCCTCTTTAAGGGTACACCCTGGATGACCTACCTCCTTCCACTGGGCCCACCTCCTAAAGGTTCCACCACCTCCCAGTAGCACCACAGGCTGGGGACAAAGGGTTTGACAAGATCCCTTTGTGCATGGATTTGTACTTATTCCCATAGGTCAATGGTCAGTAGATCTCCAGTGAATTACATCTACAGTCTGCAAGTGACTGTCATGTTCTTGATGAGATTTTAGCCTTTGAAATCTAACTTGTATCAACCACCCCTCCACAGCCACTCACCTTGGGAAGAGAATCCTATCCACCCGGATGTAAAAGTGTGATTAAGCCCTTTTCACCAGTTTGCCCCTCTTCTGGTTGGGCGTTATTCCCTGGAACAACCAGATAAAGCAGGCAGCAGGAACTCCTTGAGGGAAGGAATGTTTCCTGTGGTCTTTATATCTTCACACCTGCAGGGGAACTGGTACTGGTGTTTGCTGAAAGATGGTTGAATTCAACTAATGTGCTTTTAACACATTTAATTGCAAGGGATGGGGAGGGAAAGAGAGAGGCTGATTTCAAATTCAACAGCAACTCTACAAGGGTCTATTAAAACACAGAATTTGAGGTCACTTGATGTACAGCAGGGGTTCTCCAAGCGTCGTCACTTTACTGCAAAGATGATGACTCTAATTATAGTTTGCAGAGGCCATGTTGAACTTTGAGATAGAAATAAACAGGTTGTAGATATGATTGTAGTTCTGGTCACTGAGAAGTTTCTCCCAGGCAACTGGCTCAGAAAGTGTGGTTCCTGGACCCAGAGCATTAGCACCTGGAAACTTGTTTGAAATGTAAATTCTCTGGTGCCATCCCAGAACCTGGAAACAGAAACTCTGGGGATGGGGCTCAGAGATTTGTTGTTTAACCAGACCTCTCTGTGATTCTATTAATGCTGAAATTTGAGAACCACTTGTAACAGATTCCTGAATGAGAATCATCAAACACGGGAGTTTGCTTTAGCTTTGGCATTAGACTGCAGGCAAAATTCAGGCTCATTCATTCACTATTCATTCAGTTTGGTGGGAACGTGTAGGGGGCCCTGCCCCCCCCCCGCTGGAAATCTTGAGTGCCTTTTATGGACATATCCGGGCCTGCTACAAATCTACCCGGCAACAAGGAAGTAGCCCCAGTACCCTCCTCTTGCTCCTCCCCTCTAGCCCTACGGTATATATGTTGTAACAGCTTCTGCAATAAACGAGACTTGATCAGAAACCTGTCTTGTCTCCATCTCTCGTGTCCCCTGTCCCCTCTCATCCTCGCTCCCCCTCTAGGGTCTCCGTTGACTTACCCGCGGGCCGGGACAAGTGGCGCCCAACGTGGGGCCAGAGAACGGGGGATCCAGTGAAGGACGCTGCTCAGGGGCCCTAAGATTAAGATTGAGGAACAAAGAGCATACTCGACATAGAAGAGGCTTGCGATTGACGTGGACCTGCCGTCTTTTTGCACCTCGGTAAGTTGAGCAGCGATTATGGGACAGGGCATTAGTCAGCACGAACTGTTTGTGCAAGGTCTCAAGAAGACATTACAGGCACGAGGGGTAAAGGTTACAGTCAAACAATTGCTGAAATTTTTTGATTTTATTAAACATCTCTGTCCCTGGTTCCCTGCTGAGGGAACCATTGACGAAGAGAGATGGAAAAAGGTGGGGGAGGCTCTCCAGGATTATTATGCCACTTGCGGACCCGGGAAGGTCCCGATTGCGGCGTTCTCATATTGGAATTTGATTAATGATATTATTTCCCAAAAAGCAAGGGATCCACTGGTAGCTCAGGCTATACAGGTTGGGGAGGTAGCCCTCCGTAGTGGTGAGGAGCTGACACCCGCTGGTGACACTGACGCAGTTCCCCGGGACGCCAATATGGCGCCGGGACCCAGGCCAGTTAAGGCCACGCCTTCCTCGCCAGACGAGGAAGAGGACTTGATGTCCTTTGACAGTGATGATGATCCTGCCCCCGACGGACATAACGTTCCCTCGGACCAATCCCAAACGGCCGCGATCCCTGCCAAGCCCTATAAGGCAAAGCCTTGCCGGACCCCCGCTTCCTCTTCCTCCATCACTGCCTCTAAGGCAACCCCACCCTCGCGGGAGGTTCCGCCCCTATATCCCTCCCTTCAAGCCTATCGCTGCTTGCCTCCGCCCCCAGATCCACCCCAAAAGGACTCCGGAACTGACGAGTCTGCGGGGGAAGCATTGCGGGGCGGCTCTGGGTGCCCCCCTCCTTATATCCGTCCAGGCCCCAGCACTCCCGCTTTGGCCTATCCTGTTGTTGATCCCCAAAAGGAACTCCGGGACAAAATAGACTTTCTAAAAGAACAGATAAGGTTAGAAAAGGAACATCAAGAACTTATTACCCAGCTTGAGGGCTTAAGAACAGGCAAGGCTCATGGAAATGTCCCTAGAGAGGACACCCATAAGCCACGACCCCCCATTAGAGGGGCGACCCCCAGGGTGCCGTCCGGGTCAAAGGTACCCCTAGAACTTGAGCCCGTGGAAGCCTTCCCTGTCACTGAGACTGTTGACGCACAGGGTCAGGCATGGAGACACCATGGCGGCTTTGATTTTAAGGTTATTAAAGAGCTTAAAACGGCTGCGGCTCAGTACGGGGCCACTGCACCTTACACCATGGCTATTCTAGAATCGGTGGCAGAAAATTGGCTCACCCCAATTGATTGGCAGACTCTGGCCCGTGCCACCCTTGCAGGAGGTGACTACTTATTATGGAAATCTGAGTATGTTGAGAATTGTCGAGAGACCGCTAGACGCAATGCTCAGGCGGGGAATGGTTGGGTGCTTGACATGCTTCTTGGGGAGGGAGCCTACGCCGCTAACGACCAGCAAATGCAATTTGACGTGGGGTTGTATGCCCAGATTCAGACCGCAGCCACTAGGGCCTGGAGGAAACTCCCTTCCAAAGGAGACGTGAGTGCCTCCCTCACTAATATCCGGCAGGGACCGGACGAGCCGTTTGCGGACTTTGTCCACCGCCTTCTCACGGCGGCAGGCCGGATTTTTGGGAGCGCGGAGACAGGGACAGATTTTGTTAAACAGCTTGCTTTTGAGAACGCCAATGCCGCCTGTCAGGCCGCTATCCGCCCCTATAAAAAGAAAACTGACCTTTCCGGCTACATTCGCCTTTGTTCTGAGATTGGGGCCGCCTACCAACAGGGCCTTGCCATGGCGGCCGCCATGCAAGGCTTCACAGTCAAACAATTCTTACAACGCCACGTCGGCAATAAATGCTTCCGGTGTGGGGCCATCGGCCATTTTGCTAGAGAATGCCCGACCGCTAAAATGCAGGGCCCCGACGCTCCGCCCCCAGGGCCCTGCCCCCGATGCAATCGGGGGAGGCATTGGGCGAGTGAGTGCCGATCCAAGACTGATGCCCAGGGTCGACCCCTCCCCCCTCTCCAGGGTTTGAATTCGGGAAACGGGAAAGGGGGCCAGCCCCGGGCCCCCAATTCCAAACAAATTTATGGGGCGCTCAATTTTGCTCCAATAAACAGCAATCCATTTCAGACCTCGTCAGAGCCACAAAAGGAAGTGCCGGATTGGACCTCAGTGCCACCACCCACACAGTATTAACCCCAGAAATGGGAGTTCAGGCCCTTGCTACGGGAGTCTTTGGACCCTTACCTAAGGAGACCTTTGGCCTCGTAATAGGCCGAAGCAGCAGTACCATGAATGGACTGCTGGTTTACCCAGGAGTGATTGATAGTGACTACTCTGGGGAAATTAAAGTTATGGTTTCTTCCCCCAAAGTTATTAATACCATTCAATCAGACCAAAGGTTTGCCCAATTGTTACTCCTTCCCCTTCTCTCCACCTCTAATAAGGCTCTTAAAAACGCCCGAGGCAGCCAGGGTTTCGGCTCATCTGATGTCTACTGGTCGGAGGTACTTTCAGCACAAAAGCCTCTCATGACCTTGTGGTTAGATGGGAGACAGTTTTCTGGGTTGGTCGACACTGGTGCCGATGTAACTATCATAAAGGGAGAGGATTGGCCTCAGGCGTGGCCATTGAAGGACACCCTCACCCATCTCAAGGGTATAGGGCAGAGTCAAAATCCTAAACAAAGTGCCAAAGATCTGACCTGGAGGGACCAAGATGGTAATCAGGGCACCATTCAACCTTATATCATTTCAGGGTTACCCATTAATTTATGGGGGAGAGACCTATTATCACAAATGGGGATAATTATTTCCAGCCCCAATGAAATTGTCACTATGCAGATGTTTAAAAATGGGTACATTCCAGGAACAGGGCTGGGAAAACACCCTACTAGCCTTACTCACCCCATTGAGCCTGTCCCTCGGCCCCCTCGAGCAGGGTTGGGCCATTTTCCATAGGGGTCGCTGACACTCCTGCGGTCCATGCTGAAAAGATCACCTGGCTCTCGGATGATCCAGTGTGGGTCGATCAGTGGCCCCTCTCCAAGGAGAAGTTGTTAGCAGCTCAACAGCTGGTGCAGGAGCAGCTTCATGCTGGCCATATCATTCCTAGCCACTCCCCTTGGAATACTCCCATTTTTGTCATTAAAAAACGGTCGGGAAAATGGAGGCTCTTGCAAGATCTCAGAGCAGTTAATAAAACTATGGTACTCATGGGAGCTTTACAACCCGGTCTTCCCTCACCGGTAGCCATCCCCCTTGGATATTATAAGGTTATTATTGATTTAAAGGATTGTTTTTTCACCATTCCCTTACATCCTGCAGATCAAAAACGCTTCGCTTTTAGCCTCCCGGCGACCAATTTCTGCGCCCCAATGCAGCGCTTTCAATGGCTAGTGCTACCCCAAGGCATGGCCAATAGTCCCACCCTGTGCCAGTCATTTGTAGCCACAGCACTTCAATCCACCCGAGACAATTGGCCTCAAATGTATATTATCCATTACATGGATGATATTCTCGTGGCGGGACAATTGGGAAGTGAGGTTTTGGCTTGTTATGCTGACCTTCGGCGGGCCCTTGAATCTTGTGGCCTCCAGATTGCCCCTGATAAGGTTCAACTAAAAGACCCTTACAGTTACCTCGGATTTCAGATGAAGGGACGTCATATTTCCTCCCAGAAGCTCACCTTGCGGCTGGATGGTCTTAAAACTCTGAATGACTTCCAAAAACTGCTCGGAGATATTAATTGGCTTATGCCCTATTTAAAGCTCACTAAACATGACCTGAAGCCTCTCTATGATACCCTGCAAGGTGATAGCCACCCCACTTCGCCTCGGGAGCTCACTGCTGAGGGGCGCAAAGCCATTAGCACGGTAGAACAAGCCATTCAAAATCAGACAATTACCTTTGTAGATTATAACTCTCCTTTACAATATATCGTTTGCAGAACCTCTCTCTCCCCCACCGCTGTCTTTTGGCAAACCGCTCCCCTTTTATGGGTTCATCTCCCAGTTTCCCCTAAGCGGGCCTTTTACCCTTATTATGTTGCAGTTGCAGACCTGATTGTTCTAGGTAGAGACCATGGAAAGATGTACTTTGGAAAGGAACCTGATGTCATTATCCAACCCTACCTTAAAGATCAAATCGATTGGCTTATGCAGACTACCGATTCCTGGCCAATTGCTCTCGCTTCTTATTCAGGATCATTGGACAATCACTATCCTCCCAACAAACTCATTGACTTTGCTAACAGACATGACTTCATTTTCCCAAAGGTCACTTCTTGTTCTCCTCTGCCAGAAGCCCTATCCGTTTTTACAGATGGTTCTTCCACTGGGATGGCTGCCTATGTGTGGGACGATAACATTGCCCAGTTCCAAACCGCCCACTCTTCGGCCCAATTAACCGAGCTGCAAGCGGTTATAGCGGTCTTTTCTACATTCCCTGCCCGAGCTTTTAATCTTTTTACTGACAGTGCTTATATTGCTCAATCTGTCCCCTTATTGGAAACATGTGGATTGATCAAACTTGCTTCTCAGACTGGTGGTCTCTTCCTCCAATTACAAGATTTAATCAGAAAGAGATCCGAATCCTTTTTCATTGGACACCTTCGTGCCCACTCTAACTTACCTGGCCCACTCACACAGGGCAACCGCTTAGCAGACCTAGCTACAAGACCTCAAGTTTTGGCCTGTTCAATAAATACTGATGCCCCCATTCCAATTGACCAGGCACAAAAGGCACACCAACTGCATCATCTTAATGCTCACACGCTTCGCCTTATGTATAAGCTTACTAGAGAACAAGCTAGACAAATTGTTAAGGCCTGCCCTACGTGCACTCTACACCTTCCTACACCTCATCTGGGAGTTAATCCTCGTGGCTTGATTCCAAATGCCCTCTGGCAAATGGACATCACGCATTACCCTGAATTTGGAAATCTTAAATATATACATGTCAACATTGATACCTATAGTGGATTCATATTTGCCACCCTGCAGTCCGGGGAAGCTACTAAACATGTCATCGCTCATCTCCTCATTGCCTTCTCAGTACTTGGATGTCCACAACAAATTAAAACAGACAATGGTCCCGGCTATACCAGCTCTGGCTTCTCCAACTTTTGCAAACAATTTGAAATAACACATATAACGGGAATCCCATATAATCCTCAAGGACAAGGCATTATAGAAAGGGCTAATCTCACACTCAAAATTACTTTAGACAAAATAAAAAAGGGGGAATGGTACCCTACCAAGGGGTCTCCTAGAAACCTGATATCACATGCACTATTTATTCTTAACTTCTTAAATTTGGATGCCAAAGGTTCATCTGCAGCCAATCGTTTCTGGCAACCAGAGACGCAACGACAATTTGCTTCGGTGATGTGGAAAGACCCCCTGGACCACTCATGGCACGGGCCCGATCCTGTACTTATCTGGGGCCGAGGATCGGTGTGTATTTATTCCAAGGAAATGAAGTCAGCCAGATGGCTCCCAGAACGCCTAGTAAAACAAGTTGATGGGCGTGCTGATGATGCCGATGACCTGACGTTGTCCAATCCTGATCAGTTAACAATGGCGCCCACAATTTCAATTTAAAATGAGCAAGGATATAATTCAGCTTATCTAGTAATGTTTGGGTGCACCCTGATGTTCTACACTGTCTTACATGTTTGTCTAGTGTTTGTTGTTTGTGGTCATGTAATTGAGCTCAAAATGTTCGTTTCTCTTTAAGGGATATTCACCCATTGTTACATTGATGATGTTATTTTGTTAAAGATATGCTTTTCTCTTGGATCAAGGTATCACTGGAATTTATTAGATTAAAGTGATTTTTAGATGGGAACTCCCTTTGATGAATATAGAAGTGGCCACCCAGAAAATATTGTTCTGGTCTTAATTCCTCAAAGGGACTCCTTAGTGAAATTTATATCATGTGATCTTAGGGAACATCGTCATCATTTAAAGTTTGGACCTCCGGCGCACAATGAAGAGGGAACTCATGAAGGACATCTGGCTGAATGAACGATCCGAAAACAAGAATAGGATGAGCTGGAAATGCCTAGTTCCCCTGATGTTGCTGACCAGGGTATGGGTGGTGTCGCCTTCAGAAGGGTTAGACCACATGAAAAATATATGGATTCAGTTGGCAGGCTCGCTCAACTTGTCTGAGTTTTGTCTAAGTGCTGATGTAAACTTTCATTATATGTTGGGAAGTTGCCTCGTTCCTGTATGTACCCCATTGGAATCATTGCGGCCTTATACTCTGTTTAAAGATATCCCAGGAAAAAATCTCACATATGCAGATAGTTACAATTGGGGATCTGCTACTTGTCGCAGGCCCAAGAATGCTGTCAAATTATATTCACCTAAGGTAATTATGTCTAATAAGACCGAATGTGCTGTATACAGAAATTGTACAACTAAATGTCTGCAAGTTAAACGTTTGGAAAACATGTCCTGCCGTGTTGAACAAGAAATTATGTATAGTAATTGCCATGTCTCTTTGCCAATGGGTTGGTTTTACACTTGTGAAAGGGAAACTTTTAATTACATTCCGGCCAACTTGAGTGACACTCGTTGTTGCTTGAGTCGGTTGGCTGTGATATTACCAGACAGAACTGATTTGATTGTACCTAATCGAATTAGACGGTGGTCACCGTATACCGCCCCGGGATGTAATGATGATGTGGGTCTATTGACTGATGCAGAAGTGTTAGTCATGATAGGGTCTTTTGTTGCGCTGCCGTCCATCGGGGTGCACGCGGAAGCGGCAGTACGAAGATTAGCCTGTAAAGTGGTAAAAGGATTGAATGCCACCTCCACCGCCCTGGCGTTGATTAATCAAGAATTACAGGAACAAAGACAAGCTATTTTGGATAATCGAGCAGCAATAGATTATTTGTTGCTTTTTCATCACCAGGGCTGTGAAAAAATAAAAAATATGTGTTGTTTTAATTTGACTGACAATGGAGAAAAAATCGATGATACAATAAAACAATTGAAAGACCTGGCTAATAAGGTGCACAATGAGGATGGCGGAGACCTATTTAAATGGTTGACCTCATGGCTACCCAACCTACAATGGGTAAAACAATTGTTTCTTGCCATTGCAATTGTATGTGTTTGTCTGTTATTGTCATGCTGCTGCATACAATGGATACCAATGCTTATACGTAGAAATCGCTTTGATTTTTAGATAAAAGGTTCAGGCTGATATGATTTAAAAGCCTTGTATTCCCCTTTGTATTTTAACCTATGTTAATCTTAGTAACTAAAATGTCCTCAGATAGTTCTGATTTTGTAAGGTTGTGATTTCCCCTGGAGCTATAGTGGAGACAAAGATGTACGTCAAAATCAGCGGTAAATTACTGTCAGGATGTTGGCTGGACATACGCTACATGGGCCGATTCCATCTCTGCCACGGCGTAAAATTCTCGCCCCACCTGGTGAGCGGGCTGGCAAGCCAATGACGGGCAACTGAGCAAGCGTGCCATGCAATGAGAGAGCCCTCGTGTGCCGCCTAAGACAGGTGCCAGAGCCTTGATTCTCTGGTTAACCGATGACGGGTAAGGTGCACGGTGCAGACACGTATGTTGCTCTGACCCAAGACAGGCTCAGCCCCCGCAGGCTTGATTCTCCTGACGCTTTTCTAAAAAATAATTTTAAAAGGGAGGACCTGTAGGGGGCCCTGCCCCCCCCCCGCTGGAAATCTTGAGTGCCTTTTATGGACATATCCGGGCCTGCTACAAATCTACCCGGCAACAAGGAAGTAGCCCCAGTACCCTCCTCTTGCTCCTCCCCTCTAGCCCTACGGTATATATGTTGTAACAGCTTCTGCAATAAATGAGACTTGATCAGAAACCTGTCTTGTCTCCATCTCTCGTGTCCCCTGTCCCCTCTCATCCTCGCTCCCCCTCTAGGGTCTCCGTTGACTTACCCGCGGGCCGGGACAGGAACGGAGTTTCAGTTTTCCAAGATGGAAAATTTCTGGAGATGGGATGGTGGTGGCCGTGGTACAATAATGTAGATTTATTTAATGCCACTGAACTGCACCCTAAAGAATAGTTAAGATAGTGAAATTTATGTTGGGCCTATTTTATCACAATAATTCTACAACTTTCTTATAAAAGGCAGTCTCCTCTCTCCTTTCCTTTCCCACTCTTTCCCCATTTTACTTTGTCTGCCTCCATTTAAGACCTTTCTTGAAGGTTTTAATTTTTTTTTTTTTGGTATAATTTACCACTGGGAAAGTCAATGCTGTGACATAACTTTAGTCACTGGGTGGAAGAGACAGAACACTGTAGATACTGACAGAATTATGCATCATGCCAACTGACCAGAAAAGGTCCATGTCACTGCCCAAGTTTGTGCTTCTGGTCTTGGGAAGTGGGAGGTATGATCTACAAGACGAAATACTGAAGAAAATAATTGTAAGTACAGTTGGAATTTCCAGGTGATTATAATCTTTTAGAGTCTTGGATATTTTCTTACACAAAGCAGATTGGTTTCACTGTTTGGTAATTTCAGCCACGTAATGGCTGGAACACTTTAGCCTAATGGTTTTCTAACTGATGTCTACCGAGCTCATCTGGAAGGCTTTGCTGTAGCACAGGTTGCTAGAACACACCTGCAAAATTGCTCACCCATATGGGGCCAGAGTGGGCCCAAGACTGTATTTCCATGTGATGTGGGCCTGGACCACACTATGAGAATCTCTACTCTTATGGATGAGTTTATAGCTGAGAAAGAAAAAATCACAGTGGAGACAGAGAAGCCCTTAAGGAAGATAGTGCGCAAGCACGGTGACCACAGAGGAATAAGGGTTATTGGACCAACCTGGATTACAACAGCATTTCTTTTGCCACTGCTGTGATCTGGAGGAATGTAACTTAATTTCCTCTTCCATAAAAATGCAGAATTTTAGCTGCTATGGTGGTGCACACCTGTAACTCCAGCACTCTGGGAGGCTGAGGTAGGAGCATCACAAGTTTGAGCCCAGCCTGAGCAACTTAGCTGCTTAGTGAGACCCTGTCTCAAAATAAAAAAAATACAAAGGGCTGGGATGTAGCTCAGTGTGAAAGTCCTGAGTTCAGTACCCAGTAACATACACACAACACACATGCACAGCAGAAGTTTTGAGAGTCTGGAACAATGTGCGTGTGTGTGTGTGAGGAGAGAGAGAGAGAGAGAGAGAGAGAGACCCTGGCACTATGTTGAGTTACTGGTTCTCAGTTAGAAGTGTCTACCATTTTGTTCTGTTACCCTGGTGGAGAGCTGTGAGGACAACCCAACCACATCCAGGGCCAAAAATAGGGGCAACAAGAAAGAGGTGAACATTGGAAGGGGCAGGAAGTGGGAAGCAAAAATCAAATGCAAGTTTTTGCAAGGACCTGGCTTTGGTCCAGTCTCAGTAGGCTTTGAAGGCCCAGCAGAGCTGGTGACTGGACACTTAAAGTGGTTCATCTAACCACAAATGAATCCCATTTGCTCTAAATCATCGTTAACGCTTCAGCTGGCCAGCACACCGCATGCATCATGTGCCAGGGTGCTGAAAACCACGAGGCTTCCCTGAAGCCCAAAGGCTCAACCTTGCAGGCCCCAGGCACTCTCTGCTGATGAAGCCTGAGGAGGCCCCGCTACTTGCACGCATGGTCCCCTACCATTCGCCAGTCACCACTTGCTCAATCACCATCAGTTGCGACCACTGTTGTGAAGGATCAGCCCATCTCTAGGTTGGCATGGACACATCAAGGGGCACCTCCTGCTCCTCCTCTGGTCTGGTTTCCAAAGGAAGCCAAACACCAAAGGTCATCAACCCAAAGTGTAGTGACACATATTTCACCAGGGCTGCCCAACAGGTTTCCATGCCTCCTGGCTGACAGTGCCTTTTCTCAGCTGCCGTGACAGCAAAGGACCCTGCCTGCCAACAGACCACGGAGATGTGTGGGTGACATGGCCATTGTCTTAGTTACCCTTCTCATTGCCGAGACAAAATATCCAACACCCAAAGTTAAAGGAGGAAAGGTTTGTGGTGGTTTTAGTGGCTCACAGTTTGTAGAGGTTTTAGTCCATAGTTGACTGGCTCCAAGGCAGGGTGGCAGAGGGGCATTGCAGAGGAGAAAAGGTTCATGGCAGGGAGAAAGCAGTAAGCTACAAGTGACAAGCAGTGATCCTTTTTCTTTCCTTTATATCTTATCCACACGACATGACCCTTAGGGCAAGTAGCACTCAGACCCAGGGTGGGGCAGCCTTAATCCTGGCATTGCATCATGAGTTAATCTCAGCATCATATCCTTGATCCTAGTAGCATACAGCCTAGATCCAGCCACCTCCACAAAACCCCCTATGACTGAATGAGGTTTCGGAGGGACATCTAGATATAAGCCATAACAGCCATAAACATGTCACCAGCAAGTTCCTAAAAAGAAGAGATGTTCACAAGTACTGTATTAAATCCTCATTGTATTAGGATTCATTTATCTTTAGCATTTTCTCCAAGGAGGGGAATGTGGACAGTAACAACAATGATCAAACCATATCCAACCACGTAGAATTAACAAGTGTTAAGGCCAAAGTCAAGTTCACTCAGAGAAGGAAAATAAACAGCCCCAAGCTTGGGTGCCTTGTTTTGGTGTGTCTTACCTGTCTGCACCAGAAGATCTGGGGAAACTGGACCTAGGAAGGCCCGTGCTGGACTTGGTTGGGGAATCTCCTGATTTTTGTATCTGTGCTGGGCAATCCAGGGCATGGTTACAAACTAGGTGTTATGGTTTAGATCTAGAAATTGCCCCCAAAGTCTCGTGTGTTCAGAGGTGAGGCTTTGGGGAGGTGATGGAATGATAGGGGCATTCTCTTCATCAGTGGATGAATCCATTGATGAGCTCCTGGCTGAAGGTGCTGTTAGGAGGTAGGGCTTGGCTGCAGGTAAGACATAAGGGATGGGACATTGGAAGGGTGTATTCTTGTCCCCAGATCCTGCCTCCTCTCTCTGCTTCCTGGGTGCTATGGGTTGAGCAGCTTTCCCCCACCACACTTGTGCCATGATGTTCCTGTCTTGGAGCCAGCGTACCATGGACTGAATCCCCCAAAACTTTAAGCCAAATTAAACCCATCTTCCTTTAAATTCTGGGTGTTGGGTATTGTGTCTCAGTGAAAGCTGATCAATACAACATGCTTGTAGCAAGGAAGTAATTTGGGAAACCCTTTCCTCCAGCCTGCCTTTCCCCAAGCTGCTTTTCAGGAAAGCTTCTGCAAGATGTTAGTAGAAGCAGCACACAAAAGTGATTTTAAGGGCCGGGGATTTAGCTCAGTGGTTCCACCGCCTGCCTTGCAAGCACAAGGTCCTGAGTTCAATTCCAGGTACCAAAAAAAAAAACCCCACAAAAAAACCAAGTGATTTTAAGTTTGGGAAATGTTTCTATCTTGTGTGGTTAGCAGACTCTTGAGCATGATCTAGTCAGGAAAGAGAAAATTTTCAGGCCTCATTTTAAAAAAGGAAAAAGAAATCAGAATGCTCCAAATCTGTAATTGTGCTTAAGTTCATTTTCTTCCAATAGCTTGGTGACTTTTTTGCTGCTCCAGGCTTTTTGTCCCGAAGGCCTGGCATTTAAATTTCCACGGGGTCCACCCAGCTGTAGCCTCTGTTCAGGACTTGAGCTCGGGACAGCTGCCCTGGCTGGAGGTGACAGAGGAGGAGGCAGAGCAGGCCAGCACTTCGCCAGGGAGGGCTTTTCAAGACCCTGTGAAAGCAGCTTAATTCTGGTTTCTTGTTCCTGAAGTTTCATCAGAGAACAGATGACCAAGTTGAATGGCCCATCAGTGACTATGCGGTAAAAAAACACGATTAATGTTTACATTTAAAAATTTTTATTACAGGAAAAGACACAGTTATTTACCCCATCAAAATTTATCCCCCCGCTTTGAACATACTCGTCTCACTATTCTTGCTGCTTTCTGAAGCAGTTCCGAAGTCCTCTTTCGTGAGTGTCTTTAGTTGTGCTGTCATGCCTGCCTCGATTTCCCAAATCAACTCAAAATGTTTACTTTTTGTGTTCATTTTGACTTTGTAGACGAGCCAGAAGATTCACGGTGCCAGATCTGCTGAATAAGGTGGATGAGGACGCACTGTAATGTTACCAGCCTGCCTTTTAGTTTGATGACACTCCGCAGTAGTAGTTACTGCATTTTTTATCGCACTTTATAAAAATACTCATGAAAGGGGGATGGGTGGAGACAGGAGGGGGAGGAAATAAAAAGAATCTAAATGCAGTACATAGAGGTCCTAATTCCCCTCGATGTACTTATGTATTGGAAACATAAAAAAGGGGGGAGCAAAAAAAGAGCAATATATATTCAAAGTGAGTGGCAATATTTTAAGGGGGATTAATGGCAACGTGTATTTTCTTGTAATGCATTTTTATCTGCATTTAAACATCACTATCACACCTCATATCTCTCTACTATGCTGCAAATTCCTTGAGAGATCTGCCTTGCAGGCTGTAACATGATTCACACATGACATGTATGCTTTCTGCACACTTGAAAGTAATATATATTCTGTAATTGTTGGGTGCAGTTTATACACATCCTACTTTCTTTGTTAGGATGTTAAATCTTCTATGTGCTGATTTTTGTCTGCTTGTTCTATTTATTTCTGCAACAGCTGTGTTAACATATCTCTCTCCGATAGTGCACGTGATTTTTTCGCTTTGTATCTACGTCCATTTGTGCTTGGGTGACCCTTGAAGCTAGGATGTCACACATTCCTGGCAGAACTGTCCCTTTTGTCATGATGTCATAACCCCTTCCTTCCTTCCTTCCTTTACTTTCTTTCTTCTTTTTTTCCCCTCTCATTCCTGGGGCTTGAACCCAGGGTCTTTGCACTGAGCTATACATCCTAGCCCTTTTCAAACCTTTTGTTCAATTTTGAGACAAAGTTTTGCTAAGTTGTCCAGGCTGGGCTTGAGCTTGCAATCCTCCTGCCTCAGCCTCTCAGAGTGATGGGCAGTTTTCTCTAATGATCCCTCTGCTTTAAAGTGCCATCGACTCCCTCACTGCCCAACTGCCTCCTTTCCCAGGTGCTTGGTGAAGCGGCACCAGGAGGCATTTGGGATCCGCAGCACTGCAGCCTGCTGACCTACACTCCTCCGTGGCTGTTGACATCACATTCTCCTGGTTTTCTTTTTAAGCATTTCTATTTTAGGGAAAAAAAGGGAGCCAATAACAAATGGCTGCCATTTAAAACCAGACCAAGTAGTTTTATTCCTTTGAAAACCATCTCCCCCTGAGCAGAATACCACCCTCTCCCTGGTCTCTGTGTGCCCGCTCCTGCTCACCCTTCCCCTCTCAGGAAGGAGTCACCGCCTCCCGGAAGCTGCCCAGGAACCCCCCCCCCCCCCCGCATGCCCATCTCTGCACACTCAGGCTCCCGGGCAGCCTGCCATGGCTGATCTCACTGTGAGGGCCACCTTCTTCCCCTGCCTTGGGACCGTCAGCTTCTCAGATCCATCACACATGGGGCACACTGTGAGCACATGGTTCCCTCAATAAAGCAGGCTGCTTCTGGTGTCCCTTTGCTGCTTTTAGTTCTTGTCAAAGGTCAGCCCAATCTTCTTCTGACCGTGCCTGCCTCAGACCCCTCCACTCCCCTGGCCTCTTGCCAGATGTTGCCCTGGAGACACACCCAGAGTCACCCTTCTCTCTGAGATTGACCACACACCTCAGAGGGGCTTCGAGGATCCTGCTGAATGCTCAGCATCCCATGTGCTGTCTCAGACTGCGTGAATCCCCATCCCCACCATGCACCTCTTCCTCCTCCTACTGGCTGGTTCTCCCCCAAAGCTTCCACCATGTTTGAAGTCATTCATCTCATCTGGGCAGTCCCCTTATTCAGCCCATTGTTAGCCATACACAGAGCCCTGTGGAAGACCCTCTCTGAACCTGGCCGCTGTCCATCTCTACATCTTGGGACCTGCTGCCTGGACCCTATTCCAGATGTTCATTCCCCTATCTGAAACATGTGCCCCATACCTGAGTCCTGCTCCCCAGGCATCTCTCAGGACCCCACCCGGTCACACCACCCCCACATCCCTCCCTGCCCCTGGGCACTTGTCCCTGTGTCACCTTCCCTCAAGACCGGCCAGCTGTCCTGCCACCCACGCCCTCTGCTCTCCCCCACCCCATGTACCAGAAGCTCTGGGGATGGGCGGGGTCATGTGTGTGGTAACTACCACCCTTCAGGCGATTCCAATGCATGCGCAAGTCAGAGAACTAGCGTGTTCCAAAGTGTGGGAGCATCCCAGTCTTTAACTCGCCTTGCCTACGGCTTGTGCCCTCTTTGGATCTGCCACGGTATGTGGCATACATTGACGCACCACAGACTCTTGGACCTATTCAGCTAACACCTTGTTCTTTGGTTTGTGCCAGACTCAGGTCTAGCAATATTTACAGTCTACAGTCTCATTTTACAATGATCATGCTTCATAGGTGTTGTTACTTCCACTGAACAGATTAAGAAGCCCAGGGGGTTACCAGCCTGGCTCTGTGTGCACCACAGGAAGTGACAGGGTTGGTTTCTGAGCCAAAGTCTCCCAACTCCAAGTCCAGTGCTCTGTGCCCAAGAAGCATTTGGGGTACGTGCCTGGCTGTGGCCACAGTGTGACGGCCATGTCCCCACCAATGCTCATGACTGAGCAGTATTTGTGGAAGGTGTAATCGAGCTCTGAAGTAGAGAAGAATACAGTTCATCAACTGACATTTAATATCCAGGAAATTATGATGTACCTTATATCAAGAGCACATCATAGTTAGTGATGTGTCTTATACTCAAGAGTGTCTTAGATGCAATGAAACTCAGTTAAAAAAAAGGTGTGGTTCTTGACATTTGGATAAAACTGTGTGTGTATGTGTGTGTGTGTGTGTGTGTGTTTACTGCCCTCCTGTATTTACTTACAGCAAATGTTACTGTTTAACATTGAACTCTGGGTTTGCAGGGGCAAAAGCATTGTGAAATATCGTGGGGCTTTAAGATTCTCCTTGGCCATATAAGAGGCATTTTTCCGAAGAGCAATAAGTTACATTCTTCATTTCCCAAAGGGTCAACACCATTGTTGACCCTGAAAAAATGTCAAAATATACAAAGACAAATTTAAGTCACTTCCACCTTTCCCAAC
Organism: Heterocephalus glaber; assembly: GCF_053883595.1. Classification (NCBI taxonomy): domain Eukaryota; kingdom Metazoa; phylum Chordata; class Mammalia; order Rodentia; family Bathyergidae; genus Heterocephalus; species Heterocephalus glaber. The sequence continues at coordinate 32,841,873 of NW_028258381.1, forward strand.
AGTGACTCGGTTCTCACCATGCTGAGGCAATACTTAGGAAAATAAGTTTATTTGGCCAGGATTTCAAATAGCAGCTCTGACAATCTGTTGACATGCCAATGAGTTTGCCACTTTGGTTATTTCTTTTTCGAGATAAGTGCATACTTCTGCACGGTCTGTTTGTAGACACAGAAAGGAGAAGGGGGCCCATGAATCTCAGCACCTCCACCCCATAGCACCCAACCCTGGCTTTCTGAGGACTGCTCTTGGCAAATGTGTTAGCAGCCACAAACCTCCTAGCATTTTTTGATCAAGCTTGGACAAGATGGTAAGTGAGGTTTATTCTGAAATAGGGACTTTGGGTGCAATGCATAAGCTCACACATGCCATTTTTCTGTGCACACTCCACCAGTAATTCCCTTTCTCGGTGACTTATGCCAAATCTCAGCATTCAGGACCCTTCCCAGCTAGAGCTCCAGGTTCTGTCTCATTATTTTATTTGTTTCTGGTACTAGGGATCGAACTCGGGACCTTGCATTTGCGAGGTAGACGCCAGAACCACTGAGCTAAATCCCCGGCCCCATGTCTCATTATTTTATACCTCCCATCACTGGCTTCATCTCTCAGCCTTGCTGGACAAGTTGGAGATTCCTAGCTTTCTACTGTGTCACACTGGGAGGCATCTTATGTCTGATCCTCTTCTTTGTGATAGGATTGGTCCATGCAGTGTATGCCCCTCTGTCAAGTTTTTTTTAATCCAGTGATTTTTCCAATCATCAATGATTACTGCTTGGAATCATCATTAGGGAGGGCAAAGCAGTGATAATCTAAGTGTCTTCCCCACTTACTAGCCAGAGTCTTCTGACATGCACTCTATTCACACAGGGAAGTCAGGACAGCTGCATGATTCTACAGAGGCCCTGAAGACAGAGTAGTCTGGATTTTAATCTCCCCTCAGCTATGTGGTGGGCAGTTTGCCTTCAGAAGATTCCTCTGCAGTGCTGGGCCCCTTATTATAAAATGAGAACAGCATCTTACGCTTGTTATAAGAAATCCACCAATGAACTCGTGTAGAAGCCCAGTGCTTGCTACACAGTATGTGCTCAAGTGGTATCTGCAATGTCAATAAAGTTCCCAAGGAGTGGCCTAGGGTCACATGCCCATGGGGACATTTGAGGGACACACACTACCCCTGCTTTGTCCTGGGCAGCCTCAGTCCTGGTGCCTCTGCCACTCGGAGAACTGCTTTTTCCTGGAGGCTCCTTGAAGCTCTTCGTGACCCTCAGAGCTGCCGCTGAGACAAAGGACAGGCTCACCCCAGCTTCTTGGGATGGCTTGGAGTCTTCTCCCCATGAGCAGTCATGTTCAGTGGGGAGCAGCAGAGAGAAGGGCAGGTTGGTGGCAAAGTAGGGGTGATGGCCACTTGGTCACCCACTGGCTGTGGTATGTGCCAGAGAATGATCCAGAGGAGCTGGATTCCTTCCAGCTCCAGCTTCTCTTCCTCACCCTAGGGTGACAAGCCCAGGGGCAGGGGCACAGGGCTCTGCTCCTCTGTCACCTCCCACAGTCCCTCCAGGATTCTGCAGGAAGGACTGCTATCCCTCTGGCCTGTGTGGGCCGAGTGACCGTCTTTTTAATGGCTTGGCCTTCTCGGGTCTGCTCTACATAATCAGAATAGATTGGAGGTGAAAATATTTGCTTGGAGAATTCTGATCAAAAAATGCTCCCTGCTTTGATCTTTCAGGCAAAACATGGTCTTCTCCCTGACTCCTGGCAATACTAACCTCGAGTCACAGTTCAGCCAGAATGGCCTGTCGTCATTTTTGGGCTCATTAAGACCCTTTCTCAGCTGCATGGCTCCAACGGGGCCCTGGGCTTTGTCTCGGCCGCAGTAATGGAAATAGTTATTGACAAGTGTGGAGTTTGGCTTTCGGACCGGACTTCAGTGGTGCCAAACTGCTACCTGCTTCTGTCTGCACTTTCAGGATCTGGGTTTAGCACCCCGCAGAGGGACAGCTGGAGCCAGGGGCACCAAGGGCTGGGGCAGGCACCTGAGCAGCAGCACCCTTTGAGAGAGGTTGTGGGGAACCAAGCAGGATTTATTTTGGTTTTCATGCAGAAAGAATTAGCTTGGGACTTTGGCCACTGGGCTTTGGCTCCGTGAGGTGGGTAAAGGTCTCAGCAGATTATGCCCTCTGTGGGAGGCCACCTTCCTTCCTGTCCTTTGGCTGGGGCTAAATATGGACTCCTTCAACACTGTGACTGTGAAGTGCGGGGAGTGGACATGTGCCACGTAACCTTTCCTGCTTCTGTGACCCAGCAGTGGAGAGCCCTGAGGATCAATGCATTGAGTTTTGTTTTGACTGTTATTTTGTAGACAACCTCACTAGTTGTCGCGGGGTGGTTGAGGAGGACATCTTTTTCTCTTTTCTTTTCTCCTTCCTGCTTTTCTCCCTCCCTCCTTTTTCTCTCCCTCTCCCTCCCCTCACTCTCCTTTCATCCTGTGGCAATCTCTTCCGTTGGATTGCATGGTCCTGCCATACACAGGGCTGCTGATCATCAGACCCTCCACCCACTTACGCCAGCACAAGGTGGGCCGGTGACCTGGCAGGCCAGCTGTGATTATCTAGTCCCCTGGGACTATGATTGGTGTGACATCGGTGCAGGCCTGATCCAGGCCAATCCACGTCTCGTGGTAGTTTCTGAGGCTCATGGTTTCCACTGGGCTGGTGCCCTACCCATGTCCCCATTGTCCCTTCAGATGGAGGATGCAGCAGGAAGAATCTGTACTCGGAGAGAAGCTGAGTCCCATGTGGATGTGTGTCACTGAGGCTATGTTTCTCCAGGAACTCCCCAGTAATATAGTATGAGCTTTCTGGGGCCTGTATCACTTGACAGCAAGTGAATTTTGACTTAGACAAGGATTATACATCCAAACCTGGATTCAGAGTCCAGTCTCCCACTTGTTGACTGGCTGTGGGAACTTGGATGACTTACTGGCTTCTTTGAACTTGTTTCCTTGTCTGAGAAATAACCTCTACCTTACAGGACAGTCATGAACATAGAACAAGACAAGATATATTCAGGGCTCAGCTCAGCAGTGCTGCACAGCTGCTCTTCAGGAAGTACTCATCGAGCACATAAAGTAAAACTTGTTGGCTGAATCTAAGGGATGCTTTCATTCTGAGGTTTACAGTCACTTCTCAAGGTAGGTCAGGGAGTGTGGCTGGAAGTATTTAATAGAGGACTCTTGGAGGCACCAGCTACCACAGAATAAGTAAATGTGCAGAGCTCCTTAGGGCATCCATGCAATTATTCTATAGTATATTATGGAGTAGAATATAAAAGCCACGTGACTTTTTAAGATAAAATACCAGATTTCACAGGAAGTCCTAATGCATAAGTGGCTGTCCTCACCAGGTGGGCTCTGTGGGCTGGGTTCTCAGGTCCAGAGAGGAGCTGGATATGGCTGCAGGCTGACTTGGCTGCTGAGAAGGCCTGGGAGGTCATTTAGCCTGTCATGTCTGGTTTGTTTTAATCCAAAAATGAGTTTATTTGTCCTTGAAAATTTTCAACATCTACCAATTCTAAAGTCCTATTTATCAAGTGAGTCCATGAATCCTTTGTCAGTAGAAGCACTGAGAGGGGGACTGAATGGATTAATTTATTAATTATAGGGTTTAATTAGTTTAATTTCAGACTCAATTTTATGATCCTGCTCTATGATTTAGCCATATACAGTGTAATAATTTATAATTGAAACATTTTCCAAAAGTACAGTAGGTCTAGAGTTTTAGATTATTAATTGATACTAGTATTCAATATAGAAATTGAATTAGTATTCCCTCAGCATTTATTTTACTTCTAAATCTTACAGCACTACCAGAAATGCATGTATCATAATACTACGTCATTAATACTATAGCATATGATAATAGTCTACTTAATAAAATATTGATTTTAATACTAATTTTATGAACATTTAAGAATGTGTGTAATCCAAAAGAAAGTGGGTAGCATAAGGCCAAGCATGACAGCCCTGTGGAGATTTATCGGGACAGGATGAGGGTTTTAGTAAACACAGAAGGTCAACATGACTCTTGGCCTGCCAGAACTGGGGATATTTCACACTGCCAAATACCCATGGGTTCCTTTGGATTTTCCAGCTGCCCTGGTGGTTGGGCAAGGCCATGTGACTGTGAGCAAAAGTGACATTGCTACCACATTCTGGAGTTCTGTACATTCTTTCTAGGTTCTTCATGTCATGAACAAAGAATTGGACAAGACACACAAAAGAGGTAGCGAGATTTTACATTTATTTAAAGTAGAAAAAGAAGTGTGCTCTGCAGAGTGAGAGTAGTCCACTGAGACAGTTCACTGTGGGCACAAGGTTAATGGTGATGTCTCTTATATCCCTCATTCTTCAGGCTGATGTCAGCTCTAGGCTGTCTATCAAAAACCTGCTTTGATTTCAAGTCAGAAGAACTGAAGATAGCACTTTCTAACTGTTCCAGGTACAGGGCTTGGGAACTGTGTTCTTCTAGTGTGTCCTGGATCTCTGTGATTGGCAGGCCATGTCCACTTGTTCAGCCAGTTGACCACACTCTACTCTACTGCCCCAACCTGTACATGTCACTTCCAAGTGAGCCAGGAGAAGCTGCTGAGAGACTGCCCAGCTCTCTTCCCTCTGCCTCAGGGATGGTGGAAGTTAGATTTTCAGACGGTGGAGCTACAAGGCAGGATCCATGAAGACTTCTGATCTTTTGCACGGCAGAGTCTGGGACCGGGCAACTTTCCGGCCTCCCCTTTGTGCCCTCTTTGTCTGGCCACCTCTATGTCACACCCCTTGCCATGGGGAGCTGGGGAGCCCTGCCCTTCCCCAGACATTCTCAGGAAGCACCCTCTACCCTCACTCCCAGACCTCTAAGTGTGACTGGGGATATTTGTTGGATGTGTGCCTTGCCTTTGGAGAACAGAGGTCTATGACATTGCCAGGAGCTTTATCTCCAGCAATAGCCCCTGAGTGGCTGCCACTCACTCTCCAGGGAGCTGCCACTGAGTCTGGAACTGGAAGGGGTTCTGCACGGCCTGAAGGATGATGTCCCCCTGCTGCGGGCAGTCAGGAACAGCAGGCAAGGATGAATTCCTTTACTCTTCATAACAATGACAATGACAGCAAAGGTGATCATGGCTGAGGGCTTTTGGACACTGAGCTCAATGTTCAGGGCTTTCAGCCATGGTCCTCTGCGTGACTGTCAGGTAGACACTCTACTGCCCCGGGGTTATAGGTAAAGTAGTTGAGGCAGAAAGAGCCTCTGTTCACATTGTCTCTAAATGGGGGGCTGATGCTTCTACCCCTGAGAGCAGCCCCCTGGGGTGCTGGGCTCACACCTGGGACTGGTAGGGAGAATGGATGTCATCAGGTTGCAGCATGGCCTGTGGTTGATGGGGGCCCAGGCTCCTGGAGGGCCAAGCACCCAGATGCGTGGTTAGAATGGAAGCCTAGCCTCTGCGTGCCATTTCCAGTGTGCGATACAGATATCAAAGGCATCCAAGATGATTTTCCATTCTAAAAGTTGTCTTTGGTAACTTGGCAAAGCGTAGTCTAGCACTGAACCTATTTTTTCTTTCCTTCTAATTAATTTTATTTTCTGCCGAAGAAATGAACCATGTCCCTTTAAACAGCACCAACCCCAAAGCGAGGTGCCCCTAGAGGGAATGCTGGGATCAATCTTCCAGCCTGGACTATGCCGCTCTACTAGCTGGGCGGTACAGGCTTGAAGCTTTTAATTTGCTCATACATAGAGAGGCTTGTGCTCTATACTTTACCAAATCAATGCAAATCTGTTTACTAGAAGCTGGTTCAATTTTAAAAGAATTTCATTAACCAGCAATAAAAGAGCTGGTTTAATATAATTACTAGAGGACCCCAAGCTCATCAGGAAGGATTCCTTTTCTCTAATGATCTGAACATTTCTATTAAGGCCTTTTCTAAGGAAAAAAGGGAAACAAAAGGCAACCTAGAGAAAGATGCTGAAAACAATGCTTTTTTTTATTCTTACAGAGTTCAGTGTGGCAACTACTATGAAACAAACTTCTTTTCCCAAATGCAAGGACCTCGGGGAGGAAATGTGGGTCTAAAGATTCAGGTGTGGATGTGCATGGACGGGTCCCTCCGGACACATGCTCGCCGCCTCGTTTAATCCACACAGGATCATAACCACACGAAGGCAGACAGCTCCACAGCATTTAACACAATCGCTTAATTTACGGAAGAACAAACTGACACCCAGAGACCGTAAATAACAACCCGAGGTCAGCCATCTGCTTGAAGGGCTGGACTCCCCTCTCTTTTTCTCCGCACTGGGGGCTCCCCTGTGCCCCTTCCCAGCAAGTGGCCAGAGGCTGGGTAGGAAGTTACCTCCCTGGGAATGGCTTTCGATATAACAGGAATTCCTTCAAGTTGCAACAGCTGGAGGAACCCGGAGGACACAGGGATAAACAAAACACACTAGACACGGAAGGAAAAATGCTGTGTGAGCCCACCTGCAAGGTGTGATGGAAAAATACAATGAGTATTGAAATGAAAAAAATGGTTACTGTAGAAGACACATTGCCATGGGTCCCCTCTGCCCAGGTTACTCATCCTCTCTTTGAACACACCCATCTCATTGTTCCTGCCACTTTCTGAAGCAGTTCTGGAAGTTCTCTTTCGTGAGTGTCTTTAGTTGTACTGTTGTGCCTTGCTTTCTGAATCCATTCAGAACCTTTACTTTTCATGGTCATTTTGACTTTGGGGACGAGGTAGAAGTAGCACGTTTGCCAGTTCCAGTGAATAAGGTGGATGAGGGCACCCTGTATTGTTTTTATTTGACAGAAATTACTGTAAATGCTTGACTAATGAAGGCTGACCAAAATTATGGTGAATGTTTAAATAAAAAATTTGATTACAGTAAAAAACACATTAATCCTCCTCAAAATACTCTCCTTCGCTTTGAGCACTTATTCTATCGTTCTTAGCAATGTGTCTTTTACTATAATAAATTTCTTTTTTCAAATTTAAGCACTCACCATGTCTTTCAATCTCCCCGTGCATCCTCACGTGAAATATGTAAGTTCTGCTGGTCTGTTACACTTTGTGTCTCTGGTCAGTGATACTGTGTCAGGTGCACTTACAAATCTACCAAGATGGTAGATGTCCTACTAAGTGTTCTTACTGCAGTAGAATATAATTTTAAAACATCTCTCAAAGGTCCATTTGGAAGTAAGACATTTATATTTTTATATGGAGAAATGTGTTATCTCCTTTGGTGACTTGGAAAAAAGATTAGTGCTTTTCTTTTCTTTTAGTGAATGTATTTTTTGCCAAAGAAATTCAATGTGTCCCTTTAAAGAGCTCAATCCTCAAAGCAGGTTGCTCCCCAGGGCCAGCCAGGAGGGGACTTCTGCATTCGCCAAAATTGTCCCTGTACCCACCCCCTGTTAACTCTGTCTTCTCCTGGAAGAGACTTAGAGACTTGGTTGATTGTCAGACTGGAGTCCCTCCTGGCACAGCCTGACGGGGGCGGGGTGGGGGGTGTGGGCACTGGTGAGCTCTGTGGCCCTCCACTTTTCCATCTTGCTGCCAGGCCCACAGGGCCCCAGGAGGCCCAGACACTCTGCTTCCTGTCCCTCCTCCACTGCTTACTGTGGAACTTGCTGGGAGAGACAGCCCGGCCACCCTCCTGCTGGAGGACAGTGGTGGGAGCTGAAGGAAGGGCCTCAGATCTCAGAGCCAAGCTCTACCCTAGCTTTTACTGCAGGGCTCTGCCTTGGGGAGATGAAGACCCCAGGTAGATATTCACGGAGCCCATCTTCTGCTCTCTGCCTGGTGGGAAATTGGGGGGAAGAGGAGAGCTGCAGAGTGGAGCCCAGTTATTCTTGGGGTTCTGGATTGTAAGCTAAGTCCACAATCCCTTGTCCAAAATGCTGGGAGCTGGAAGTGTCAGAGAGCCGGAAGCTGCTCGGTGGTCACCGGACTAGCCAGTGGCCCGGATGTCTACTTGAGGTTGAAAGTCAGTGTGTCCAGAAGAAGGGGAGGTGCACTGACACCTGGATGATAGGTGTATAGATCTGCTACTTTTCAATAGCTTCACTAGATGCTGAAGACTTGGCCACAGATGGGCTGATGGGCACATGGGCTGGGCAGCCTCCCAGGCCAGCTGTGTCACCTGCTGATGTCACCACTACAGAGGGCAAAGGGGGATCATGATCCTGGCTTTGAAGGCATCAGGGGGGACTGAATCCTTCCTCCACTTTTACTCCTCATCATCTAACAATAGCAATGTTTCTCACCCCTTCAGCCCGGGGCTGATGATGGCTTCCAGCATTGTCACTCCTCGACTGTCATAAAACCTGTTTGGGGTCTCTTCGTACTGCCCACCCCTCTTCAACTGAAACCCCAGATCGAGTTGCTTTTCCTGCCAGGGCCCTGGTGGCATGGCGAAAGGCAAGTCTTTCAAAGGGAGCTTTAACTTAATGTTAATAACTTATTTGTATCAGGCTCCAGCTTGGTTTTAAAAACTGAAAACAAATGCTCAAAGGAAAGATTGGGTGCTACTAACAGTCACAGTGGCTTGAACATTACTGGTTCCAAAGGGGGGAGGAGAAGGGACAGAGACTTATGGGGGCACTTTTTTCTTTTAATTTCCTCTGGACATTTCTAGCCATGATCTTGTTCTGCTTTGGCAGGGATTTCTTACATTCTTCAGGTGGGAATGAATGTTCCTGCAGGCCATCAAGAGCCACGGAGGGCATGGGCTCTCTGTGCTGAGTGAACCCACTGGAATGGTCTTTCAATGCTGGCGGGATTCCAGAATGGGGGGGGGGGTTGCCAAGCCCAGGTCAGCCCTGATGGAGAGCAGATGTGGGGCAGCGAGGGCTGTCTGTCCTCGGCTCCTCCACCCCTCTGTTGTGTCTGCCTCAGCCCCCCAAGGCCTGGGCCAGTGACACTATTTTTAGTTCACATTTCACCTTTCTGTCTGCAAGGCAGCTGTTCCCAGCCTAGGAAAACACAGTCAGGCCGTGTTCTCCAGTGCTGACCCCTCACCTCTTGGAGCTTGGGTGCCCTTGGTGGAGGGGGACAGTTGTGTGGGGCCAGGCAGGGCTCCTCAGGAGCCTCAGAGGAAGCCTCTCTGAGCCTGGGAGCGCTTCAAGGGTGCTCTGGGAAGTTGTTGGCCAAGAGATCCCGGATGCTGTCCTGACCACACCAGAGGCCATCAGGAAAGGCAGCTGCTGGAGTGGACAAGGGACCCCCCAGGCTTGGTGGAGTAGGCAGGCCTGGCTTCCCTCATTCCCTGAGCAGAGTCTGTCACAGGACCCTGAAAAGTGAAGCTTTTCATAACATCTTCATTCTTGATGTCCTCAACATTTTCATGCTCAATTTGGGAAAATTTTGAAATATGGAAATGGAGAAGGAAGAAAATGAACTCATTCCATATTATGACCTCCTAGACACCATGGCTGTCAGCATGTTAGTGAGTTTACTGCTAATCCTTTGGAGTTAGATCTGTTTTTATATAGTCATAATCAGATGGTAGATACAGCATTATAAATAGTAGTTGTTAAAAGCCCCACCCCATGCCAGGAGATAAAGGTTAAAACCACGCATGGATAATCACTGCTAATTTATTGCCATAGATTCCGAAGCTTTTTTTCTATGTGCTTTTAAACATAATCAAGATGGTTTTGTCTACTTGATTTTCAAGCACACTCAATGAAGGAAATTCACAGGTTCTTGAAGGAAGATGTCATGGAGAGAATATCCACCCCGATCTTTGTCAATTAGGCCAACCACCAGGTTAATTAAGTGGACAACTTTGAAAGGTGCAAAATCACTCCCATTCGTGACAGTGAGCACTGGTCACCTGAGTTGCTACTCAAGGCTGCCTCCACTCGTGGATGCGAATGTTTTCCTGACAAAGCATTCCAATTGTGGGAAACACTTTAGCACTGTGAGCAAGTGGTGGATGGGCATGGCACACATGGTTATCAGATGCAAGAAGTTTTCCCCTGAACAAAGTGCAGATGTGGAGGAAAAAGCACACTTCCTATTCCTGGAAGGAAGAGAGAACATCAGTAGGCCAGAGTCTGGGCTGGTTTGGAGAATCCGCCCTCGACATGCGGACAAGCCGAGGACAGCAAAATTATTTCAAGTTGTTAACTTGATTACTCTTTGTTACTGCGTGTCTTCAGTAATTTTTTCAGTGAGGACACATAGATGCTCTAGAAATGGGGTATTCTTTGAGCTGCTTTTGTGTATCCAGGATGCCTGATTGCCTTTGCCCTTTCTCCCGGCCTCTCCCTTTGCAGTACAGGGGATGGAACCCCGGGCCTCCTGCATGCCGCCCACACTGCCACTCAGCTACATCCCCAGCCCGCTGCATCTCACATTCCTGCCATCATCTTTTCCACGTGGCATTTTGTAGGGACATTTTGCTCCCCATCTTCAGTATTCCTCAGCTTCCTGAGGCCAGTCTGATTTTAACTCCCTTGCCTGTAACCTAGCTGAGAGGAGGACTTTTAAAATTTGTTATCGAGATTAAAATATTTTCTCCCAAATATGGAGGTGAAGACTGATTTTCTCTGCTTTTAGTTAAGGGGGTGGCAATCCTCACATTCTGAACAACTAAGCTGCCTCTCTCCCCAGGGAGTGTCTTCAACCATTACACCCTTAGTAATCATACTGGGACCGCTTCCACCACAAAGACCCCCTTGGGATTGGTTATGCATTTTCTGTCCTCCGTGTTTCTCATCTCTGTCTTTCATTTAAATCTTTTTGTCCCGGTTCTCTGCATTCTGAGCGAATTTCGCAAGTTCTCCTTTGCCTTATTGGTTCTGGGTTTGCAGCCTCGATTCTACACTCTGCTGCCTACAATGAAGATTTAATCGTGTCTTTGTACTTTTGGTTTTTATTCTCTTCTCTATGATCTTTCTCAACTTCTTTTCAAGTTCTCATCTTTTTTTATTTAAATCTCAGCTTATCTCTCCCACTTTCACTCTTTCTTTTTCTTTCCTACAGATGGATACTATTTTCTTATGTACAATTGAAGAGGTCATGCCCCTATGGATTCCTTTCAGAGGTATACTTTTCCTCCTTCTGCTCACTACAATGGTTCTTGTCCTATGGTCTCAAACATTTTTCTCCCTGGCTTCCCATAATGGTCTATTTTAAAATGTACCCATCTTACCTATGGGGAAATTGAACCAGACTTAATGTTTCATGTCAAACACACGGAGAGCATTTTGCTTGAGTTAGATTTCTGTCTCTGCGGATAATGGGGGTAATGGTGGCAACTCCTCATCTACAATCCAGTGGATGATTAATGTGCTCACTTTGTCCCAACCCCAATCTCTCTATTTGTGGGGGTTCAGTCTCTGTAAGTCTTGGTTTTTGTAGGACTGTTGGCTTTTACCCTCTCCTGCATTCCCCAGGTAATTTAGCAGAAATTGGGAAGGACTGGGTGGGAGTAGGTGGAATATGCTCTTGTTACAGGAAGTACTCAAGGCAGGGGATCTATTACAGGGCACAAGCCTTTGGCAAGTATCTGATCTCATCGAACTCTTTCAAATCCTGTTTGAAGTCAGTATAGCACCCCTCTTTCGCAGTTAAAAGAAACACATTGCATCTCAAAACAAACATGAGGTGTCAGGAAGGAATATCAAATCTTTTGATGACAGCAAAATGACTAATGAGAGTCTAATACCTAAAAGACATTTGTCAAGAAAGATACAAATGAATCTTTCAATGATTAGGTAGTTTGATAGGAAAATAAGATGTTTTCATCAACTAAACATCTAGAAACAGAAAAAAAAAAATGAAAATGAACTAGGGGCTAAGTTGCACCGTTATAACCGGTGGTGACACAGGAATTCCTCTTAGTCTATATTTATCAGAAACTTTCAGTCCTTTATAGAAAATTAAATTGGTTCAATTGAAAAATATATTAAAGTTTGAAGTCAGAACTTCAAACTTGGAGATGCCTGGTCTTTTTAATGCTCAGGCAGTCAGGTGACAAACAGTTCTTAAGTCTAATGATGATGACTAGTGACTGAGCCCTAAGTACCTAGTTTATAGTTCAACCTCACACTGTGTTTTCTCATAGCCATACGGCAAAGTCCAGAGGCACAGCCACCCTGGGCAGCAAGGGACCAGGTGCAATTCCAATGCTAAAGATTCTGAGTAGGGGCTGCAATCTGGCTTATGAGGGAGCCTGGGGACAGTCAGGCCTAGGAAGACTCAGTGAAGTTCTCAGAGTGAACTTCTTCTTCCCCTCCCTCCAGAAAGGTCTCTTTTCAGGCCTGGATCTCTCTTTTTTTTTTCCATTAAGTTTATTGGTACATGTTAGGTATACAATACAGTTACATTCATCATTGGGATCTTGTACTTTTTTTTTTTGTATATCCTGTTATTGGTACATATTAGGTGTACAATATAATGGCATTCATCATTGGAGACATGCACCTTTACATACTCTCTTGGTTCTTACTTTTCCCCCTTCTCCTGTCCTCCCTTCAACTCCTCCATCCCTCCCTATTTACAAAGACTTTGTTTCCATTTTTTCATTTTCTCATATTAATTCCATTCCCTTCTTTCCCCTACCCCTCCCACTTCCCCCTCCCCTTTGCCCTTTTTCTTCCTATTTCACATTATCTATTATACCTTTCAGTCCTTATTTACACTTTCAGTTTCTCACACTGGAGAAACTATTCAGTATTTACACATGTGTGTCCTGTTTATTTCACTTAAGAGTATCGCCTCAATGTGCATCCATTTAGCAATAAATGTCTCTAATTTCTAGTTTTTGATGGCTGAGTAGTACTCCATTTTAGAAGAAAACCACATTTTCTTTATCCAGTCTCCAGTTGATGGACATTTGGGCTGTTTCCAAGTTTTAGCTATTACAAACTGTGCTGCTATGAACATGGGTGCACATATATCACTGTGGTATGATTCTTTTAATTCTTTGGGGAAGACACCCAGCAGAGGAATAGCTGGGTCAAATGGGACTTCCAGTCCTAGTTCTTTGAGGTATCTCCATACTGATTTCCACAGTGGTTGCACCAGTCTACACTCCCACCAGCAGTGGAGCAGGGTTCCTCTTTTCCCACAGCCCCGCCAGCGTTATTGGTTGATTTCTTGATAGCGGCCACTCTTTCTGGGGTGAGGTGGAATCTCAGCTTTGTTTTCATCTGCATCTCTCGAATGACCAGTGATGTTGAACATTTTTTCATGTATTTATTTGCTATTTCTACTTCTTTGTCTGAGAAATGTCTGTTCATTTCAGATGCCCGTTTTTGGATTGGGTCTTTAAATTTGGGAGGTCTGATTTTTTAAAGTTTTTTATAGATTCGAGATAGTAGACCTTTGTCTGAGGGACCGCTTGTGAAAATTTTTTCCCACATTGTGGGTTGTCTCTTCACCCTGCTGGTGGTTTCTCTTGCTGTGCAGAAGCCTTTTAGTAAAAAGAGATCCCACTTGTTGATTGCTTGTGCTAGTTCACGGGCAACTGAGGTTTTGTTCATAAAATCTTTTCCTACACCAATGTCTTGAAGAGTTCTACCTAACCTCTGTTCCAGCCGGTTCAGCGTTTCTGTTTTTAATATTTAGATCTTTAATCCATTTTGATTTTAGATTAGTGCATGGTGAGAGATATAGGTCTAGTTTTAGTCTTTGGCAAGTTGAAACCCAATTTCTCCAGCACCATTTATTAAAGAGACTATCTTTCCTCCAGGGAGGGTGTTTGGCTCCTTTGTCAAAGATCAGATGGCTGAGTGTGTCTAGAGTTGTTTCTGCATCTTCTAATCTGTTCCACTGGTCTTCAGGTCTGTTTCTTTGCCAGTACCATGCTGTTATTATCACAGTAGCTTTGTAGTATAGTTTCAAGTTGGGGGCTGTAATACCCCCTGCCACGTCTCTGTTGCCTAGAATTGCTTTTGCTATTCTGGGTCTCTTCTTGTTCCAAATGAATTTTTGGATTGTTTTCTCAAGGTCTATGAAGTATGCTCCTGGGATTTCAATTGGGATTGCACTGAATCTATATAGCAATTTTGGAAGTATAGCCATTTTCACTATATTGATCCTTCCTACCCAGGAGCAAGGGATGGCTTTCCATTTTCTGATATCCCCTTCAATATCTCTTTTCAAAGTGCTATAATTTTCAGAGAAGAAGTCTTTGATTTCTTTTGTTAGGTTGATTCCTAGGTATTTTAGTTTTTTGGATGCTATTGTGAAAGGAATTATTTGCCTTATTTCTCTCTCAGTGACTCTGTTGTTCGTGTAGAGGAAAACTTGATTTTTGTGCATTGACCTTGTATTATTGAGTCTAGAAGACTTTTGGTGGAGTTCTTGGGGTCTTCTATGTAGAGTATCATGTCATCTGCAAATAATGACAATTTGACTTCTTCATTTCCTATCTTTATTCCTTGTATTTCTTTCTCTGGTCTAATTGCCGTGGCTAATGTTTCCAAGACTATATTGAACAGGAGTGGTGATAGTGGACATCTTTGTCTTATTCCTGATTTTAGTCTGAAGGATTTCAGCTTTTGACCATTTAGTATGATATTGGCTGTTGGTTTATCATAGATGGCTTTTATCAGATTGAGGTTGAGACCGTCTATTCCGATTTTTTGTATGGTTTTTATCATAAATGCATGTTGGATTTTGTCAAATGCTTTTTCTGCATCTATTGAGATGATCATATGGTTTTTGTCCCTGGATCTATTGATATAGTGTATTACATTGATTGATTTGCATATGTTGAACCATCCCTGCATCCCTGGGATGAATCCCACTTGGTCAGGGTGTATGATCTTCTTGATAGTCTTTTGCATTCTGTTTTCCAGTATCTTATTGAGGATTTTTGCATCTGTGTTCATTAGTGAGATTGGCCTATAGTTCTCTTTTTCGGGTGGGTCTTTCTCCGCTTTGGGGATCAAGGTGATGTTTGCTTCCAGGAATGATTTTGGGAGTATTACTTCTCTTTCAATTTCATTGAAGAGTTTAAACAGTAGTGGCAGGAGTTCCTCTCTAAATGTCTTATAGAACTCAGTGGTGAAGCCATCTGGATCCTGGCTTGTCCTGGTTGGTAAGTTTTTAATTATGTTTTCAGTTTCATTGATTGATATTGGGTTGTTTAGAATTTTTAGGTCTTCTTCACTCAACTTTGGTAATTCATATGTGTCTAGGAATCTGTCCATTTCTTCTGTGTTTTCCATCGGAATCTTGTACCTTTACATGATGCATCTTGGTTCTTATTTTTTCCCCCTTCCCCTGCCCTCCCTTCAACCCCTCTATCCCTCCCTATTTACAAAGACTTTGTTTCCATGTTTTTCCTTTTCTCATATTTTTTCTTTTCCCTTCTTTCCTTTCCCCTTCCCCTCCCACTTCTCCTATTCCTTTAAACATTTCTCCCTATTTCACAATATCATTTATACATTTTTTTCAATTATACACTTTTATTCTTATTTACGCTTTTAGTTTTTCACACCAGAGAAACTATTCAGTATTTACACATGTATGTCCTATTTATTTCACTTAAGAGTATGGCCTCAATGTGCATCCACTTAGTTATAAATGTCTCTAGTCTCTCATTCTTTATGGCTGAGTAGTACTCCATTTAAAAAAACAAAACAAAACCACATCTTCTTTATCTTGTTTCCAGTTGGTGGGCACTTGGGATGTTTCCAAGCTTTAGCTATTACAAACTGTGCTGCTATAAACATGGGTGCACATATATCACTGTGGTATAATTCTTTTAATTCTTTTGGGAAGACACCCAGCAGGGGAATATCTGGGTCAAATGGGACCTCTAGCCCTAGTTCTTTGAGGTACCTCCATATTGATTTCCACAGTGGTTGCACCAGTCTGAAACCCCACCAACAATGAAAAGGGCTCCTTTCTCCCCACATCCCTGCCAGCACTTGTTATTAGTTGATTTCATGACAGCAGCCATTCTTTCTGGGGTGAGGTGGAATCCCAGCGCTGTTCTCATCTGTATCTCTCAAATGACCAGCGATGCCAAACATTTCCTCATATGTCTATTTGCTGCTTTTACTTCTTTGTCTGAGAATTTCAGTTGCCCATTCTCGAATTAGGTCTTTATATTTGGGGGATCTGATTTTTTTTGAGTTCTTTATATATTCTGGATAGTAGACCTTTGTCTGAGGAACTGCTGGTAAAAATTTTTTCTCACATTGTAGGTTGTCTTTTAGCTCTGTTAGATGGTTTCTCTTGCAGTGCAGAAGCTTTTTAATAAGATGAGATCCTAGTTGTTGATTCTTTGTGCTAGTTCACAGGCAACTGAGGATTTGTTCATAAAGTCCTTTCCTATGCCAGTGTCTTTGACAGTTCTATCTAACTTGTCTTCCAGCAAGTTTAGTGTTTCTGTTCTAATATTTAGATCTTTAATCCACTTCGATTTTAGTTTAGTGCATGGTGAAAGATAGGGGTCTAGTTTTAATCTTTGGCAGGTTGAAATCCAGTTTTTCCAACACCATTTATTAAAGAGGCTATCTTTCCTCCAGTGAGGATGGTTGGCTCCTTTGTCAAAGATGAGGTGGCTGAGTATTTCTGGAGTTGTCTCTGCATCTTCTAATCTGTTCCACTGATTCTCAGGTCTGTTTCTTTGCCAGTACCATGCTGTTTTCTTCACAGTGGCTTTGTAGAACAATTTCATGTTGGGAATTGTGATACCCGCTGCCATGACTCAGTTGCCCAGAATTGCCCTTGCCATTTTAAGTCTCTTCTGGTTCCAGATGAACTTTTGGATTGTTTTCTCTAGCTCTGTGAAATATGCTGTTGGGATTTCAATCGGGATTGCACTGACTCTGTATAGCAGGCCTGGATCTCTCGCAGTCAAAAGCAGCAGCATTCTTTGCCTTGGAGCCGGCGATTTGGAATCTGTAGCAAGAGGTTAAGGGGTGTGGGAGTGAGGTTTCTGAACAAAGCTGAGGGGTGCTGACGGCCTGGGCCTGCCAGTGCACTGTGGCAGAAAAGGGAGGGACCTGCACTGTGGTCATCTCGGATCCAGAGCCTGAACTTTAGTGCCTGCTGGCTCCATTTGGAGAGAAGTTCAAGGTCAAGGTAAGACAACACTTATTGAACCTCTAGGAGAATTATAGAAAGCCAGACTCACCTAATTCAGAGGACTATACAATTTCCAAGGCTTTGTGTTCATTTTGAGCCTGTTTTCTTGCCTACAGGAGGGAGCTGACTCCCAGACCATTGGGACAGCAAGGAGGGTCATGTAGAGAACCGTGCCTGACGTTGTCCTCTTCCTACTCAATGAAGTAGCAGGGAGAAACCTCTGTCCAAGTATGCATGCTTTGGAAGGATGGTTTCCCTCATGGTAGAACGTTGGCAACTGGGATGTCCAGTGTTTGTAGATGTTGTGATCTGACAGTCATTCTACTAACACAGTTACTGGAACTTGGCAAGTGACAGACTTTATTTAGCTGTAGGTCGCTTAGAATTCATCATGCTATGATCAAATCTGAAACTAATTTACTTCACCTGGTAAATGAATCAAGAACTTGTGATGCACCTAATAAAGATTTAGGACAGTGTCCTATGTGTGACTCATCACGAGATGTCACCTCCTAGGATTCCCTGTTATTAAATATGATCCCATTAGGCATGAGCATGAATACGTAAGGAGATTGATCAGTGATTGATGCCACACTTATCAGAATATCAAGGGTCCAAAATAAGTTGATTTCACCCTGCCTTGGGGTTCCCAAGATAAGATCTGTAGGCTGCCGGTTCACCAGAGATGCCTCCTCAGGGCATGACACATCCTAAGAAGAGCCCCCCGACTGCTGATCTCTTGAGGCTTGGAGAAAGTGAGCAGAGGAATAAATATGACTGCTCACCGTGGATAAGAGACCTGAGTTCTCACTGTGGCACCTCTGTGCCCAGGTGTGGTGTGGACTCTGCGAATCTCATTTGCTCTGCTATGACAAATGAAGTCCTTGAAGGAGCCTGGTGTGAGCCAATGTTTGGGCATGTGGAAAACAGTTAGTTCCTTTGTCACGGTTCCTTTTATGAAGCTTGGGTCATACATGTGTCCTCCAGAGTCAGCGGCTTCACTGGCCGTCTCAGGAGGCAGGGTGGGCAGGCTTTGGCCTTTCTAAGGCCAATGTACAAGGCTGAACTGTAAACCTGGTTGATCTAAAATGCTGAAGACTCACAAGACCCTGTGTATTCTTTTTCTTTCCCTCTGAGGTGAGGACCTAGGCTGGAGGGGGCCCACAGGGCTGCAGCAATAGCTGGGGTGGGGCATCTCACCCACACTGAACTGGTGGTGCACACATTGAGTGGAGAGTTAGGGTGTGTGGTAGGTCATTCATCCAGGGAGGGCACAATTCAGAGGGGTCAGAAGGTAGCGAGTTTGCGGAGTGCCGGCACAGATGGTACCCGAGGGCCCTAGGAGAAGTGCGGGGGCTTGGAGCACTTTCTTCCCACAGTACTTTAATGCCATTGTTCTTATGTTGCATCATGTAGGCAATGATGGGTGTGGAAACTGACCAGTGATACAATCCAGAGACATGCACACTTTGCTGTTTATATTTTTAGCATCCACTTGATACCAGTGAGAATTCCCCACCTTCAAAAGGTCCACGTTCTGACTACACTTGCATGACAAGTCAGAGTACAGAGGTGGCTGCAGTAAGTTGACCCTTGAAGGCTATGAGCTCCAGCCACCTTCCCTGCAAACATTGCATTCTTTGGAAGACTTTGCCTCCCCATCCTGCAATGTTTCCAGGCAGCCTTGAGGTGCTTGTGTGTACCTGAGTATCAGGTCTGCTTGTTTGCTACCACAGTCAGCAAAGAGATGGCCCTGCAGGTGCTCCAGAGGTGGTCTCTGAGCTGAACTGTGCTATACTGTCCGGCTGCAGTAGCAGGGCAGGGAGGCTGGGCTGCTGGGCTTCTCCGAGGCCCAGGGTCACAGGAACCGGATCTCCTTCGAGGCTGCCAGCTTGGAGGCCATTGGAGAGTCAGCGCTAGGGAGCGACTCTGCCTAGCCCTGGTGCATGTACTTGGAATCCATGCTGCTCTCCTAGAGGTGAAATTACCCCCCTCCAGGTCTTGGCATTGAAACCAAGTGTTGACTGAGCAAGGCTGAATCCAGATGAAGCAGCTCTGTCAATAATCCTCAAACTTTCCTCTCAGGGCATGCAGATATATGATCAAAAGATACAGCAAATGTTAAATTTTAAAAATGTATTGTAGTAAGAGACACATTGTCATGGATCCCCCCCCAAAATCCTCCCCCTGCGTTGAATGCACTTGCCACTTTCTGAAGCACTTTCTGAAGCAGCTCTGGGGTCCTCTTTCGTAAGCATCTTTAGTTGTGCTATTGTGGCTGCCTCCATGTCCTGAATTGACTCAAAATGTTTCCCTTTCATGGTCATTTTGACTTTAAGGAAGAGCCAGAAGTCACATGGTGCCAGATCTGGGGAATAAGGTGAATAAGGACACCCTGTTATGTTTTTACAAGCTGCCTTTCTGTTGGATGGCACTGGGCAGCAACATTCACCAGTTTTGATCCCACCTTGTAAAGACATTCATGAAAGAAGACATCAGAACTGCTTCAGAGGGTGGCAAGAACAGTGGGGATAAGTGTATTTAAAGTGTGTGTATGGGGGGATTTTGGAACTAACGTGGGGTAGCAGCCCCAGGACAGGAGGCTGGATTGGGTCTAGAGAAGTTGTCATGTAGCGCTGAAAAGTCTGGATGGTCCGTGTTCAAATCCTAGCCCTACCCCCACTAGCTTGCTACCTTGGAGAAGTCACTTTGCCCTTCTGTGCCTCTGTTTATCTACAAAAGAGGGCTGATACTGGTGTCTAGCATTGAATGTAGGGGAAGTGCTGGGTCTCGTACTTGTACACACACTCGCTGTTTCTAGGTGGCTCTGAAGTCATCAAACTCCGTCCAAGTCCCCGCTGCATGGAGAGGAGGCGGAGGGCACATACCGTCAGCCCCGGGACTCCTGGGTGTTGTGACTCCTCATTGACCTACAGCAGAGGAGCCGCCCTGATCCAGTGTCCTCCCTGGCTGGAATTTGGACCCGGATTCCTGCAGAGCCCCAAACCCTACCACCCCAGGGCCACTTCATGGGACTCACAAAGCTCCTTCCACCAGGAATCCGAGACACTGAGTGCTGGTGGGAAAAGGGCAGATTGTCAAAGAGGCACTTGGGGCCTGCGACCTCCTGACTTCTCATTATTTTTCCTGTTATTTATACAGTGACTCAGAGGTTCCAGGAGAGTGGGGCGACTCCGGGGGGGACTGGAGGGAGAGAGGGAGGCTGGGAGTGAGAGAGGACAGGAAGACAGAGCCTCGAGAATGTTCACGGGAGCAATCAATTGATTCAGCAATTTTGGCAGAGAAATTCCAATTTACTGGACGTATTGTATGGATTTCCCGGCACCTTTGTAAAAGGATGTCTCGTCCATAGTATTTTGGCATTTTTTACTGCCTGGGTTTAGCCAAAATTTGAAAGTTTCAAAACACAAGAAAGTCATTAGGGCAATCACAGAGTGCTCAGGCTATGACTATACGCTGCAGATCCCGATTTTTCCTACTTCTTTTTTCTTTTTTGTGGTAATGGGCATGGAATTCAAGACCTTTGCACTGACCTACATCCCCAGCCATTTTTAATTTTAGAGACAGGGTCTTGCTCAGTCTCTAAATTGCCCAGGTTGGACTGGACCCTGGATCTTCCTACCTCAGCCTCCCGCCTGTTAGGATTACAGGTGTGTGCCACCGTGCTGCTGGTGAATATTGAGTCCTACTCCTTCCAGCCAGTGCTGCCTCCTATGTCCCCAGGCTCCCACCACAGCTGGGGCCAGGGTCTGCCTAACATTTGATTATGAAAAATCACGTACATATGGAAAAGCATGGATTTCCCCATGAAAGTGCACACACTTGTACCTACATTCAACCCTGAACATTTCACCTGTTTTCACAAATCTCTCCACTTGTCTGTTCCTCCACTCATCCTTCCATCCATCTTATATTTTTGTTGGATTTCAAGGTAAATTGCAGAAATCAGCATTCCTTCCTCTACGTACTTGAGTGTATATATGAAATAATTTTTTTTTGAGGCGGAGACTCACTATGTAGCCCAGGCTGGCTTTGAACTTGGAATCCTCCTGCTTCAGTCTCCTGAGTTTGGGGATTACAGGTGTGCAGTACTACACCTAACTCAGAATAAGTTTTTAAATCAAGAGTCAGCTCATCCTATTCCTCCACTCATAACCCCCAGGGCTTTCCTTACCCTGAGCGAAAAGCCCAGCCTGTGCCATGGAGTATAAGCTCCTGCAGGATGCGGCCCCCTCCAGTCTTGTAGCCCAGCTCCCTGCTCCCTTCCCCTCAGTCACTGGGCTCCAGACACACTGGCCACCTTTCTGTTCCCCACTCTGGCAAGGATTCCTCTGCCTCAAAGCCTTTGCACCTGTGTCTCCTGGCATGGCTTCTCCTTAGGCCTTTCCCAAGCCTCACGGCTAAGAATCCCAGTGCCTTATCCCATCCATGTTACTTGTCTTTATTTTTCTTTATATCACCCGCCACTGCCCCGCAGAAGGTCACAAAGTGTTTGTTTATGGTACATCTCCCTGCGTTGAATGTAAGCTTGATGAGATTTTATTTTATTCTATGCCTAGGGCCCAGGGCATTCTTGGGTTTATAGCAGGTGTATAAGAAACATTTGTTGATGAGTGAATGGATGAAGGAAGGAAGAAGAGAATGAAGGAAGGAAGAAATGGAGGAAAGGAGAAAAAGAAAAGAGGCACAGAGGAGGAGAAGGGGGAGAGAGGGCTGGAGTGTGTGTTGGTCAGGTTCCTCAGAGGCACAGCCTGGGCTGCAGATTGGAACCTGTTCCGCAGTAAACACTGGACATGAAGCACTGGTTTGCCCCTGCTTGGATGCACACACCGCTGGTCTTTAGAAACAGCACCTTTCACAGACACGGAAAGTCTTAACCCAGACACTGAAAACCACAGGTTGATTTCCTGCCAGAGAGTTGTGTCTCGTTTCTGTGTTGCGTCAGTCAGGGGAACAAGACCTTTATCCGTGTGGCTCCCTCAGAACCCAGACCTGAGCAGGAGGTGCCAGGCAGGCGGCCACTGTCTGTCCTGTGTGACCTATCCCTGCTGTCCTGGCCATGCATTTGATCTGTGAGGCTTGGTTTGGCTACGATGGAGCGCATTGCTTCCTAACTGCACAGCCTGAGGGTTCACAAAAGCCTCTGAAATCACTTTTGTCCACCAGCTTTGGTTTCTTCCCCTTGGGCTTCATTGTCCTGGCAAAGAGAACGAGCCCTGATTCCTAATTTGGCTCAAAAATTGAGCCACTGGCTCCTCACTGTGCTTCCCTCTCAGGCAGCCTGGAGGGGCCCTTGGTTTGGGGGCTGCCACCCACGCGCTATCTGGACCTCTGCAGATGCCTGCCCAGATGGGCATGATGATGGCTTTAAATCTTGCAGTGTAGTTTTCATTTTCTTCTGTGAGATATAAGAACTTTCACTGCACTGTTATTAATCCTTCACTTTGTGCAGTCCTATGCTGAGTCCTGTGTACATTTTATAGCTGAAGAAATTGGGCATAAATAAGATAAGTAATTTGTCAAGAATATTAACCTCAAATTTTGCACTGTCTACTAGAACTTTCTTCATTCATGAAAATGCCATACACAGTGGTACCTGGATTCATGAATGCTTTTGTTGGCAAACAATTTGATTCACAAACAGAAGCATTTGGCAAAATTTTGTTTTTGTTTGCAAATTTTGCATAGAGTGATAAACACAACTGTGGCCATCTTTTCCAGAATCGTAGAACAAATCAAGTTCATAAACAGAGGTGCTACTGTGGTCTGTGATATCCAACACATTTGGCAATTGAAAACTTAAGAGTTTGGTAAGCAGGAAAATGGTTCCCCAGAGATGTCCATGTCTTAATTTCTGGAACCTGTGACTATGTTTTAGTGCATGGCAATAGGCACTTTATAGATCTGGTTAAGGATTTAGAGATGGAGAGATTATCCTGAATTTTTGGAATGGGCCTGATGTAATCAGAAGTACCCTCAAAACAAGGAGGCAGAGGAAACAGAGCCCGACAAAGAGAGAGAGAGACAGAGAGAGAGAGAGAGACAGAGAGAGACAGAGAGAGAGGGGGAGAGAGGGGGAGAGAGACAGAGAGACAGAGAGAGACAAAGACAGAGACAGAGAGAGAGAGAGAGAGGAGAAGAGAGCTGGCAGGGTATGTGAAGAGATTTGAAGATGCTACACTGTCAGCTTTGAAGATTAGGGAAGGAACCATGAGCCAAGATATGTAGGCAACCTCTATTTGTTGGAAAAGGCAGAAAATATATTCCTCTCTAAAGTTGCTGAAGGAAGCATAGCTCCCCTGACACCTGAGTTTAGCCCAGTGGGACCCATCCCCAACATCTTTGACCCCCAGAACTATAACTGTGTTGTTTTAAGCTACCAAGGTTTTGCTAATTTGTTACAGCAGCAAGAGGAAGCAAATATGTGGAGCAAGTAAAACTTAATGTTACTGTATTTAACTATGATTAATTTAAATAAAAATATAAACAGCCACATTTGGCCAGTAGTGCTACCATGTTGGATAGAACAGTTCTGGATAATACATAGTAACCTGCAATATTCAAAATATATTGCTAATTGAAGAGGTAGGGTAAAAAGTTATTCAGTATAAAAGACTCCGTTTTTGTTTCCATCTTTCCTTTCATCTTGTCATGTAGCCATCAGAATGATCACGATAATGATGAAATTCCTAATGATTTTCTTCAGGATGTGGTTTTGGTAGGATGTATGTTTCTAGAAATTTACCTATCTACATTGTCCAATTATTATCATATAACTGTTCATATTTTGCTCTCTTATAATCCTTTTTATTTTGCAAAGTTTGTAGTTGACTATCTCTGGTTTCATTTCTGATTTTAGGATTTGAGTTTTCACATTTTTCCTCAGTCAGTGTAACTAACTAATGGTTGATCAATTTTGTTACTGTTTTGAAGACTTTTGTTTCTGTTGATTTTCTCTATTTTTTCATTCTCTGTTTTCTGGTGCTGCTTTAACCTTTATTATTTTCTTCTTCTGGTTTAGTTTTTTTTCTTCTAGATTTTTGGGGGATATTTTTCCTTTCATTACTTACATTGTAAGGTTAGTTAGCTTGTCGATTTGAGTCCCCTCCTCTTCCTCAGCTTCTTCCTTCTCCTCTTCTTTCTCCTCCTTCTTCTCTTTCTCCTGCCCCCTCTCCCTATTCCACTGCTTCCTCCACCTCCTGCAGCAGCTCTGGGGCTCTCACTGAGGGCCCGTATATACTAGACAAGTGCTCTACCACAGACATGCATCTTCAGCTCCTTTCTTCTTTTTTTGATGTCAGAATTTGCAGATATAAATTTTCCCTTAGTGCTGCTTTTGCTGGATTCTGTATTTCACTATGCTGTATTTTCCTTTTTATTTGTCTTATCTTCTAATTTCTCTTGTGATTTCTTTTGTGGCCTACTGGTCCTTTAAGAATATGTTTTTAAATTTCACATATTTGCAAATTTTTCAAGTTTTCTTCTGCTGTTGATTTCTAATTTCATTCCACTGTGATCATAAAACATACTTAGCTTGATTTCAGTGGTCCTGAAGAAGGTTTCATGCACACTTGAGAAAAAAAAATGTGTATTCTGTTTTTGTTGGGTAGGATATTCTGTATGTATGTCTTTGTGTCCAATTGTTTTAGTGTTGTTTGTGTCTTCTGTTTCCTTATTGATCTTCTGTCTGGTCTTCTACCCAATTAGTAAAAGTGGAGTTATAATTGTACTAAAATCTCTTACTATAGCATTCAACTTCTTCCTTTAGTTCTAGGAATAGTTGCCCATATATTGTGGAGCTAT
Organism: Heterocephalus glaber; assembly: GCF_053883595.1. Classification (NCBI taxonomy): domain Eukaryota; kingdom Metazoa; phylum Chordata; class Mammalia; order Rodentia; family Bathyergidae; genus Heterocephalus; species Heterocephalus glaber. The sequence goes on from NW_028258381.1 coordinate 32,866,801, forward strand.
AATACTTGGCAAATTCATTTTTATAACTGTTATATTGCACAGAGAACTGGCTTATAACATTTTTAAATTAAAGTCTTTCTGATATTAGCCACGTCATCTCCCTTTCAATTACCAGTTTGAGTATCTTTTATCCAAAATGCTTGGGACCAGAAGTGTTTTAGATTTGAGATCTCTCTCTTTCAGATTTTAGAATATTTGCACACACATAATGAGATATTGTGAGGATAAGACTTTCTTCAAAATGCATTATATTTCATACATACCTTATATATGTAATCTAAAGGTACTTTTATAGAATATTTTTAACCATTCATTAGTTTCATAGTGTGAAATTTTCCATTTGTAATATACTGTTGGTGTTTATTACATGTAATAAATGGCAATAAGTTTCTAATTTGGAGCATTTTGGATTTCAAAATTTTAAATTATTGCCATAGTCTGTGTTTGCATAGCTTTATCTATTTTTTCACTTTCAACTAAAGTGTTCCATTAGATTTAAAGTCAATATCTTGTGGATAACATTCAAGTGGATTATTATTATTTTTTCCATCCTGCCAATATTTTGCATTTAAAGCAGTTGCTGATAAGGAAGGACTTATTTTTGCATTTATTTATTTTCTATGTGTCATAACTTTTTGTTTTTCCTTTCCCTGTTATTGTCTTCCTTTATGATTAGTTCATTTTTTGCAATAATACATTTTGATCCTCTTCTCATTTTTTGTGTATATTCTATAGCAATTTTCTTTGTTGTCACCATGGAGATTGCATATAAAAATGGCAAGACATATAATAATACCATAATCTTAAATGAAAGATCAAATACCATCAACATTTTACCCTTTCCCATTAATATACCAGCAAGATCCAGTTCCAGTGAAATATGTGTGGGCTGTTTTGTAGGAAACATGATAAAACAATTCAAAATTCCACCTGACATAAAAGGTAAACCAGGGAAATAAAGGATGATACTAAAGAAGGAGAGTATGGAAATGAGGAGAGAGACTTCTTAGCTTTTCGTGGCATTGTCATACTGAAAAGTTACAAAACTTAAACTTGGAGGCACTGCCTCAATGATACTGTAGCTCTGTCAGTAGAATAGATACCACAGAAATAATATTTTATTTTTAATTAAATACTTCATAAAACAGATGTTATAAGTTAATCTGGAAGAAAGATCACCTTGTATATAAATGTGTAGGATAATTGATTAGTATTTTGTAATAAACTACTATTTTAGACCATCATTTTTACTATAAACCAAAATAAATCCAAATCAAAATTTAGGACAAGTTAAGAAAATTTAAATATTTCAACTTTTGTTGAGGATAAATTTCTTTTTTTTGGTACCGGGGATTGAACTGTAGACCTTGCGCTTGTGAGGCAGGCATTGGAACCACTGAGCTAAATCCCCGGCCCGAGGATAAATTTTTAACTTTAAAAATAATCTGAGAAGTTTACAGGTGAGAAGCATAACTGATTTTATGCCCGCAATTTCAACTGCCATTAAAATGAACAAAATAAATAGACAACAAATGTACTAGAAATATTTTTACTCAAATATATGACAAAGACTTAATATTTTTAACATACAACTCATTTAAAAGTTTTAAGAAGAAAATATTAAAACTCAATAGAATCATTTATCAAATAGCATTTGATAACTTATAAAATAAGAATTATAGCTAATTACTAGACATGAAAAATAACCTTATAAGTGACTTAATAATATTAAACAAAATTGAGAAATAATAGATCATCCCTTAATATGTTAAATATATATTTTAATGGTAGTGACAAATGCTAGAGGTACAAATATAAATGACATTTATGTTTATTGCTGATAGCAATGTAGAATGGTATACATTAATCAGGCTAAGTTAGGCTATGCTGCTATAATAAGTAACTTGAAAATTTCAGTGGCTCAACACAAAAGGTTATGTCTTGCTCATGCAAACCCAGTGGCTGTTTACAGTTGGTCTCCTCTATTTAGTGACTCAGGGGTCCATGCTACTATCTCAATGGATGGCTCTCAGCATGGCCTTGGTAGGTAGAAAGGAGGCATGGGAAACTTACTTCTCATATGTATCCTAGATGTGTGGCATTTCTGCTCACAGGCCACTAACCAGAGTAACATGACCCTAAACTAATTACATGAAGGTTGAAATGTGTTAGAGCAGATGAAGCATTTTGCAAACACTACCTGACACCTGGTACAATCTTTTGTGGAAGTTGCTTCACAGCCTAAATCAAATATTAGAATAATTTTACTTCCGGATTTGTAGCCCAGGAAATTAAAGTATGGTAAAATCTAAATACTTGAAAATGATCACCATTCTATAACCTCATTATTACCATCTACAAAATGGTAATCCATTGTCCTCTTTGATACAGGGAAGTGCGTGGATTTGACTCAGTCTGCAGAGTGACTGAAAGGAATTCTTGGAACATAGCTTCATGCCCACAAGACAAGATCTGTCAGCATTAAACTGCTCCTAACTAAAACTCCCTCTGTCACCTACCAATCTGTATACATTGTTAATTCTGCACTTGCCTCCAGATCCTGGCGCTCTTTCTGTTGGGAACATGGCATCTTCCTCTGTGATTTTTGCCACTAATTGTAGCTTTGACTCTTGACATCACCCATGTCTTGAGGCCTGGAATTGGTTGGTGTTTGACTGAGACACTGGCAGTCTGAGAGCTGCTAGTAACCCTTTAGACATGTTTTGTTTGACCTACACAATGCTTCAAAAATATGGAGGTCATCACCAACACGTGAACATTTAAATGGGAGATCTCATGTATCATACATATTTTCATGCAAATATTTAGATATCAAGCCTTTTTTGGAAACTGGTGAACCAGTGTCCTGTAACACGCTGTGTCGAGGCTGTAGTTGGTGGAACCCTCTCTCTCTCTCACCTTCCCACTATGGACTCACAGGTTGCTACTCCTTGCTCAGTGTAGTTACCTCCCTTGCTGACCACCGCACTGGGGAGGTTTGCTTTCCTACCACTTCAGAGGCCTCCAGCTGTCCTGAAGAGCAATTTTCTTATGACTAGCAGTGGCCCCACTGCTCCACCAGACTTCCCTGCCTGGGCCCTGGGGCCAGGTCTTTGCCTCTTTGGGAAAGGCCTGAGGCCAGGAGAGCTGGCCCTTCCTGGAAGTCGCAAGCTCACACTTTCTCTGTGGGAGCCCAGCGGTCTGTCTCTGGGGCCACCTCTCCTGCTGGAGTCCAGGGGCAGATGGCAGCTGATTGGCCTTGTCCTGGCAGGCACAAGTGGGTGCTAATGAAGGGAAGAATGTGCTGTCCTTAACGCCTGATAGTGAGCCAGTTGACCCTGGCCTTCTCTCCCGACCCTCAGACTTTATACATGCAGGGCGGGGACCTCAGCTGAGACCTTAGTGTAGAAGTTACACTTGACTGAGAGTTCATGAAAGGCTTAGATGTTATTTCAAAGTGCAAACTCCCACAGTGATGTCAAGAAAAATGTGCATTTAAACAACCATTTGAGGCATTTGACACTTGTGGCAGAGTAAGTCAAAGGGCCTGTGTACCTGTCCGTCTGTCCTGCTGTCCATCCATTTCTCTAGATAGCATTAATTCAGTGCCTGTCTTCTGCCTAGCCCTTTTATGGACTGTCATCTTCACAAAGCTAAAAGATAATCCCATTTTATTGGCAAGGAAACTAAGGCTCGGGGAATTTCTAAAAATTTCCAATTTCATAGCACAGATGAAATGCAAACTCTCAAAAAAAAAAAAAAAGTCTAAGACCATTACAACAAGCAGTTAGTTTGTGTCCTGAAGAAGTACATTGCCTAGTGGATGCTATTTTAGGTCCAAATATTATTAATTCCTTCTTAATTTTAAGTTAAAAATTCCTATTACCATTTCAGTTATTTGGATGTTTTTGCCAAAAGCACAGACAATTAATTCAACAGACATTCTCAGCATGTTGGTTGCCCTATTTTGTATAATGTCAGGGCCTTCAGCAGGTGCCAGGCAGGATACTTCATGGACACACTTATTTGTATTTTCTTTTCCTTCCCTCTCCACTTTCCAACCAAGTCATCAGACCCTTACAATTTCCTTGTCCTGGAGATTTCTGCAGGACAGTCTGTAAATAAAAATGGCTGGGTGACTATGATTTCTCTTGTATTTTGTAAAATCTTATGACAGATTGGGCTGTGTATCCAGGAGGAGAAGGAACTAAAGGGTCAAAGAAAGATAGGAGTAGCCTCTTCTGAACCTGGGGAGAGACCAGAGGCCAGCAAGTTCCAAAGATGGTGAGATCCCTCCCGTGCAGCCCCTGGAGAGGGGCCTGAGTCCCAGGAGAAGGCCAAGACAACCCCTGGATTTGTCTCTGTTCATTTAAGTTCCTGAAAGCAGGACCCCACCTCAGTGGAAGGTGGGGAAAGGGAAGTCACCACTGTTGGGGCAGAGGTGACTACTAAAAACATTTTCTACCTGAAACACTTAGAATGAAGAACTCTTGTTGCTTCTCTTTTGCTTCCAGAATCAATGCTAGAATTCTCAGGGAGGTTTTCAGATAGATCTCTTTCTTTTTCCAAGTGGCCCTTATTTCTGGTGGAATCATCCTGTTGTCAGTATCTAAAACCTCATGTACCAGCCACTGTGGGCTGTCAGCAGATTTCCAGAACCTCATCCCTATTTTTTGGGATGCCCATCTTTGAAGGCCCTCCAGACTTCCCTGCTTGGGCCCTGGAGGCCAGGTCTTTGCTTCTCTGGGGTGGCAGGGGTGGCACAATGCAGACTCTGCTTTCCCAGACCCTCCTCCCCTGACACACATGCACATACAGTTGTGGAATGAATCCCGCCCGACTTTGTACTTGACATTATTGGACCAGAGTTCCATCTTCAGGGCCCATCTCCTCAGGTGACGGTGGCACCTGAAATCTGGGGCTGTGTCGCAGTCATCTTTAGGTCTCCAGGGTTGCATACAGTCCTGGCACCCAGAAGGGCACCCAGCCATGTTTTCAGGATGAAGACATCAGCCCATGGGAGACTGTGGTGAAAGCTGAGGGGCCACAGTATGTAGATGGGCACACAAGCTCCATGCCCAAGGCCTGCCACAGACACGGGGTGGGGCTCCCCTCCAACCAGGACAGAGGAGGGCCCCCTGGCTGGAGTCACTATGGCAGGAAAAGTGTCCAATATCTTCAGCTTGATAGTGATCCAATTGTTCATTGCTTGCCTTCATTTCATACTGCACTCACTTCTCTGGCTCTCCCACCTCGAGGATCTTATAAGCAAAGAAGTAGGTATCAACTAAACAACTACTGGGCATCTGGTTGGGGTTATTTCACAAGTTATGTAGCTTCCTGGTGTTCTTACCGTGAAGCGGGCCAGCTGCAAACTCCGGCTCGCCTTCTCCACTGGGCATGGGTACGGATGTTGCAACAGGAAGGAGCATCCCCAGTCAGGACACCCTGAGAAGTGGTTGTGCACAGAGACACTAGTTACTGAGTGGCAAGTGGGTGGAGCATATGCAGGAGGGCAGTTTAGGAAGCTGAGTGAGCAGCGAGAGGAATGGCTACAGAGAGGTAGGCCCACTACAACTGCTGCTCCTTCTTCCCAGGCACTGGGGCTCCCACTGACCCAACCAGGGGGTGCAGGGGAGTCCATGGCTGAGGACCATGGTGCTCTGCCACTGTGGCAGACAGCGAGGTAGAGCATAATGGGAAATGAGGTAGAAGGGCCGGCGGACAGAGGACAGCTGCACACAAGTGACAGCACCCAGGCAGGCAGGAGCCAGGGGGCCTGCAGGGGGCCAGACACTAATCCAGGCCCCTGGCTCCCAGGGACATTCTTCAAACATCAGTGATCGCAGGTCACACCTACCCTGCCCCGCTGGTCCTGTCCATGGAGAAGGTTTCCCATCTGCACAGCTCCTGATGGCCACCCAAGGCCAGCCGTGGAGACCTCGGCCTTCCTCCCTCTTTAAAAAGACCTGGCCATGGGGGAACAGCGGGGCCCTCATGGGCGCCATCTCCCCCAGTGGCTGTTCTCCTTTGTGTGGGAAGAGAGCAGGGGTGGCCTAGCCTTTCTTTTCTGTCCTCCTCCACCCCCACATCTTTCCATTTGAGGAGGAGGGGACACCCATTTTCTATCCATTTCTCTCCTGCTCTTCCTCCCCTCTTCTCCCCACGGGTCCTAAAAGGATTAATTAGAAAGATGTGGGCAGGGGTTGGACCGTCAGAAAACAATCGTCACTTTCCTATCTGACCTCTCTCACCAGCTGCAGAATTAACAAATTGAATGTCCTCCCCAGACAGGGGTAGCGCGTTTTAGAGTTCATCCTGAGCCCTGAGCAAAGCCCCGATTAAACAACTCCTGCTGATTAAATTCCTCCCCGGCACTCCCGCCAGACGCTGTTAGGAAAGACTTGCATCCAAGAGGTTTTTAATTTTTTTTTAAACATATGCCAATTATGTGCCTGCTATCAGCAGGGTCTGGCGGCTGTCTGCGGGCTTATCCACGCGGCGCCTGGCGGGGCGGGTCAGGGCTCGCAGCTACCCTGCCTGGCAGACCCGCCCCCGCCCACCTTCTGAAGCTCAAGGTGACAACGCAGACCCAGTGACCTGCTGGAAGGGGGGCCCAGCGGGGAAGGCAAGCGTGGTGCTTGGGATAGGGCCAGCTGCTTCTTCGCCAGGCTGGGCTGCAGCCCTGGGCCAAACAGGGACCTGTAATTGCCACCCTGGGGCGGGGACACTTGGCACTTGCTCACAGGATCCTTTAACAGATCCCAGAATGTGCTTCCATCCCCCTCCACCTCCAGTGCCTTCATTTCTCTATTTGTTCCTCTATTGATTCTTAGTTAAAACCAGTGCGTTTAGCAGTTCAACAGATGCCAGCTCATAGCTTAATACAGGTATCCAAAATATAAGCCAGATGATTTTTACCTGTTTTTTTTTTTTGAAACAGGATCTCCCTATGCAACTCAACCTGGCCTCAAACTTTCAATCTTCCTGCCTCGGCCTCCTAGATGCTGGGGGTACAGATGTGCACTACTCCACCTGGCCAATGCTCATATTCTCTAATGAAAGTAGAGTTTGAGCAATAATAAACTCAGCACTGTGTTCTACTGTCATCCTCGCCCTCCCAACACACATGCAGAGGCTTAGGGATGGTGGCTGTGTTCGTTGTCTGGTTCCTTCCGCATCCCCAGTGCTCATGCCTTCAGAATTAGCATCTTTATTAGACTCCTCTAATTCCTTCATGTGAGTGGTCATCTGATCTCATCAGTGAGCGTCACTACAGGAAGATGACCACTTCCTGACCATCTCCTCAGATGACAGCTACCCCAGGGCTGGCCAATGCACATTCTCCCCCTGGCACTTCAACCTTGTTCCTGCTTTGTATTAGCTGAAGTAAGAGCTCTGGCACCACTCATTCACTATAGGAAGTTGCAGGCTTGATGGAAGGAGCCACATCTGTTTATGCCACACAAGAATCTGAAGTGAGAAGGAGCACAGAGCCTGTGCTCAGATGTCTGGCAGTGCTCATGTGGGGACTGAACAGACTCGAGCCCATATGTGGTGGAACCAGAAGCACCGAGAGGGGACACAAAGATGAAATCAGCTCAATATAGGAAATAACTTTATAACCAGTTGGTGGGTAAACCTAGCAATGTGACTGCATTAGACCTCTGTCAATTTTCTTCCCACTGGAGTTTTTATTTCTCCTTTATTAGAAACAACAATATTAATTAAAAAGCCTTCGTGTTAGCCTTTAAGGTGAGGGTCAGATTGGTTCTAGAACTCATAAGAAATGGTTACCCCACCTGAGGACGAGGGAGGAGGTTGGCATGGTGCTACATGCCACCAATCCTCACACCCTGGGAGGCTGAGACAGGAAAATTGCAAGTTTGACCCCAACCCAGGCAACTTAGCAGCTTATCAAGACTCACTCTAAATGAAAACAAACAAAAAAAGAGCTGGAGTGGTAGCTAAGTACTAAGGTCTTGGCTTCAATTTCTAGAGGGGAGAGAAAAAAAAAACCCTTGTGATTTTAAAGGTGCAAGACATTGGGAACATTTAGTGTAGGACAGTGGCCTTCTGTACCTTGGTAACTAAAAATATGGTCGCCGTGTTAAATTCCTGTACAACTGTATATGTTCATAATGGCTATTGAGTCAGGAAGAAAAGTTAAAAGTAAAATAAAATTCAATGAAACTTAAAATTCAGAAGTAAAGACTTCTAATTTAACTTGGCATTACAGACCTTGGTATATACCCCCCAAATCCAAATATGAGGCTTGGGAAAATGCAAACACAAATGCAGGTGACCATACAAAAAAAAAATACACGAGCAGACCATATGTTCAATTCAGGGGAGAACTGTCGTTAATCCTCAGTCAACAGGAAGGGACTGAGAAATAGCTTTGGAGCATGCACTGTATAACAGCCCAGACCCAAAGAGAGTGTCTTAGTTAATTTTCTCCTTTGCGGAGACAAAAATACCTGACACCCAATATTAAAGGATGAAAAGTTTATTTGGCTTATAATCTGTAGAGGTTTCAGTCCATAGTTAGCTGATTCCAAGGCAGGGTGGCATGGCAGAGGGGCATTGCAGAGGAGAAACCATTCATGGTGGGCAGAAGGCAGCAAAGCAGTGAAGTAGTGAAGAAGCAGCAAGCAACAAGCAACCACCCTAGCCCTCTTTTTTGTCCCTTGTATTTTATCCAGGCTACCTGTGCTTAAAGTGGGGTGAGGCACCCTTAATCCTACACAGAACTATTCCAGGCCAATCAGTGGATTAATTTAGTAATCACACACCCTTGATCCCAGCATCACACACTTAATCCCAGCACCACACACTCTAGATCCAGCCAACTCTGCAAAGCCCCACCTACAATCACTTGAGGCTTTGGGGGAACATACAGACACAAACCATGACAGAGAGTGACTGGTACACCTTCCTCCAGACATCCTTCTCTCCAAATCACAGGACAAGATCTAGAAACACAGCTGATTCCCCACCACCATCTTCTGAGGCACGAGAGACACTGGAGTAGTGTCCTTTCCTGACACTGCTATCCTCTTCCCATCACATGACTGTTCAGACTACCCTGGTCTGTGTCCACTCTGAAGCTGCAGTCCCCACAAAGCAGAGGGGATGCAAGCAGCTCATGGCACATTGACTCAGGTGTTCAAAGAGAAGCAGCAGAGGCAGGTGAAGTAGGAAAAGCTCTGGGTACAGTTCTGGGTAAAGAGTGTCATTCTTCATGTTCTGAAGTGCACACAAGATGGTAAAATCCTGCATTTTATCCATACAGCCTAGTAGTTGGAGCAAGAAAAATCTAACTTCATTGCAGCAGCATTAGCCCCAGCCTGCTGGGGTCCTACACTGAGTGGCTGGTTGTGAACTCTGTATCTCAGAATGGCAGATTGTAGCCCCAGAATGTGCAGTGATGGGGGCTGCTAGAAACCTAGGCTCATGCAGGACTCTTTCCTCACGGAAAAGAGAATGAATGGCTGAATAGAAAAGATCAATAAAGGGGAAGATCCTGCAAACTATAGGAAAGGGAAGGTTTTTATTTTTTCTTTCCTGATCATTGGTGGTGCTAAACTATTATTTTGTCAGGAAAAGAAAAGAACAGTGGAAGAAACCTTCTTGCTATCTGAGAAAATTAGGAGGTGGGGATGGCCTCCATGAAACAAGAACAGGAAGCTGCAAAACCAGAATGGGCCAAGAGGAAGCTCATGTGCAAAAATAGTTGGTTGAAATAAGAAAAGAATGCAAGGAAATCATAAAGTGCAGTAGCAAAATTAAATCTAGCTGAGGATGGAAAGGAAAGTAGCAGGGTTTACAAAATATTACATCAATAACATGGAGGAAAAATTTGAGAAATTTTTCCTGAGAGAAAAATGTTTTAAAAATTAAAATGATGATAGATGATAGATGGCAGATATCAAGCTTTGAGAATATATTGCAACCCAGAAAATTATTCTAGAGGAAGAAACCAAAGCCAAATGTTCAACACAGCTCATCTCCAAACTGGGGTTTCCACTCCAAAATGAGAGATACAAACATCCCAATTAAAATATCAGTCATTTAGATTTGACAGAATATTTAGAGTTATCTACCATAACAAAAACATTTAATTTAGGGGTAGTTTAATTTTATTTTAAAATTCATAATCAATGAAATAACTTGGTAATTAATTAGCAGATTAGCAATAAGAAACAATGTAATCATTTCAATATATACTCAAAAATATTTGATTGAGGGCCAGGGATTTAGCTCAGTGGTTTCACCGCCTGCTGTGCAAGCACAAGGACCTGAGTTAGATCCCCAGTACCAAAAAAAAAAAAAAAAAATTTGATTGAATCTAATGTTCTTAGGCTCCAAATCTAGCCAGATTTTTGTATTGCATATAAACATATTTTCTGCCAATTTTTTTACTTTAGTTCCTATGGCGGAATTTGTCTTTAATGTGCTTGAGTTTTGCAATTAGTACTATAACTTTAGGCCAACCACCAACCACCCGAGGAAATGTGAAAAGTACTCCCTGTCCCTCCTTGTCCCAACCACTGTGACCTTTGCATTTCTCAGGAGCTTGGCTGTCTTCTTTGAGGTTCTTCTCGGCAATGCTCCAGTCCAAAGTTTTCATCCACTTTGCCATCCAGATTCAGTGGGTCTGCATCTCCTTTAGGGAAGTGGGTTGGGGACACAGGATAAGACTTATCTGGGATGTCCCTCACACTATGCTTCTCATTCCCTGAGACCTGTGCAGAAGCAGATGCAGACTTTCATTGCACAGAGCAATAGTTCTGAACAGGGGAATGAAAGGGCCCAAATCCACATTGATCTGTCAGCAGCTGGTGTTAGAGGAAGGGGAAGTAGGGGAGAAGCAGTTCTCCTGCATGTGGAGGCAGAGGAAGGGAGCCAGAGAGGCAGATCAGAGACAAAATTAGCCATTATTCACTTCCCACTTGAATCAAGGTTGACTTTGTCATTGTCTTTTGTTCTTACGGGCTGATGTGGTGGGATGGACAGCAAGGTGCTGTAGTCTTGGCTGCACAAACATGGGACTTTACAGGGGCTGATGAGTTATTTTGGGGGGTTTTTTTCTTTTTTTTTTTGGTACCAGGGATTGAACACAGAACCTTGCACTTGCGAGGGAGGTGGCAGCACCGCTGAGCTAAATCCCTGGCCCTTACAGGGGCTGATGTTGCCATCACTTCTCCCAATGAATCTTAAGATTTATAAAACACAAACAGCTGAGAAACTGGATGGGCTTAATCCAAGCACCTCATTGCTCTTACATGCTGTTCCTGCACATGTTGTTCCTGCTGCCTGGAACACCCACCAGATAAACACCAGGATCATATAGCTCAGGTGGAAGGTGAACACCGTCACATAGCCCCTTTGGAACAGAACAAGCTGTACTCAGGTGCCTCTAAACTACAGTGCATCTTCTCCAGGGCAGAGGCCATGGCTTAACCATTTCTTTATCCCTGGCTCAATGTTGTGCTTGTTACATATGAGGTCTTAGGAATTATCAGTGTGCTGAATGATAAAGAGATACAGGATGCAGATCTCCAAAACTCCAAGCTGCAGAGGCTCAGCTCAAGGAGAAGAAGATAGTGGTCAAGCCCAGTAAAGAATGCTATTTTGGACATCCTTGGTCTCTAGCAGCTGACCAGGGCTTGGTTGCTCTCTAAACAAGACGTATCGAAGGTAAGGCCCCAGTGAGCATGTTGGAGCCCTCCAGAGTCACACGTGCCATGAGCTTGGGGGAAGCTCAGACCACCATCACTGCTGGTAAGGTCTTCACATTTGGCTGCACTGCATGTGGCCACAGGCACACACTTACTTCTTCCATTGGAACATACGAGCAGCTCCAGATGCAAGACAGAGCTTTAAAGGACCTCATGTAGGAGGTGGCAGACTACAAAGGGGTTCCCTTAGGGGTGCATGCAGGTGAGTTGTGATTGGCCAGTTGCCTGGATAAAGAGACTCCTGGACTGGTGATTGGACTGCGACAGCACAAACCTGACCCACTGATGAGTTCACGGCTGAATGGACTCTTAGGAGGTGGGCCTAGCTGAAGGGAGTGTGTGGTGGGTGTGTGACTTGGAGACTATCTTCTGTCTTTGGCCATTTCCTCTCTAGCACTGTTCTGCTCTGCTTTCCTGCAGCCACGAACTAAGCATCTTTGCTCCTCCATTCCCTCTGCCATGATGGTCCTGCCTTGGAGCCATTCAAAAAATCAAGCCTCTCTTCAAGTTAGGGGTGTTGGGTGTTGTGTCCCAGGATGGGAATAAAACACAAACTTTAGTGCTTCTTAAATGCTAAATGACTGTCCTACTGATCAACTGTGAAGTGTGAGGAGATGACCCTGAATTTTGTTGTTTTCCTCTGCAATCAAGAGGTCAATTAACCAAGAGACTGTTAAAATAGAGAGTATTCTGTTCCATTTCTTGGTCAGTGGTTCACTTAAGCAATTGAATAGAACATACCTGATTAAAGTCATGTAGAACATTTGCTCTAAAATGTTACCTAACCCAGTGTCCTCATTTAATGCATGTGGAGACTGGGGCCCCACTTACTTAGGAGACAGACTCCAAGATCCTAGTTTTTAAGAGTGAAGGATCTGGTTTATCTGACTCCCACATCTGTGGTCTTTCTTGTCCCCAGACTGTCCCATAATTATCTCCCTCTTGGACCTGAGTACCCTATCTGTGCTGGTGTAAGGCCATCAACATTTACCATTAGTTAGACAAGAAGCCATCTCCTCCATATCGGTCAGCTTATCAGTTGCTGGGACAAAATACCTGACACCCACAAATATAAGGTGATATGGTACCCAAAGTCACTCCTCCATAGTTCACCAGAAATTCACGACAGCAGACATAGCCAGACACAGCCAGAAATGCACGACACCAGTCTCTGGGTGGCTGGCTCTCAACCCAGTGAGGTTGACACAATCAAGCTTAACCTTCACAGTTTGCATCTTACACCTTGGTGAATATGTAAATTGAGATCAAACATTTTGACTGCATTTAGAGTTGGCTGCCTATCACTGTCTTGATTGCCAGGCTTGGAGTATGAAGGACCATTTGATTGTACAGCAAGCAGTTGGCAGTTACTGATTCTACTGTGAAGTCCACACCCTGCTGGGGACTCATTTTGCAAATCTCCTCTCACAGGGCACCTTGGACACAGCTGATGCCATTCAGTCCTCACTGCAGCCCTCTGTCTGCCTATGTGTTTGCTTCCACCATAGAGCAGCACAGGCCACGTACAAGCGCAGGGTTTGGAAAATCATTAGCAGGAACTTCTTCCTGCAATGGGAGATGTCACTCTCCTTTCCTCAGAAGGTGTGACTTTGCAGCTTTCCAAGGACCCAGAGGCTGCCCTGAAGGACAGCCACTTCACCAGGTCAGCCCAAGATGTGGCCTTTAGCCGCAGAGGAAAAACCCTGTGAGGTTTCTCATCCTTCCAATTATGATCTGTCCAGAAGTGTCCTGAGACCAGTTTTTCCAGCTAGATTTTAGCACTTCTGCCTCTGGCTTCAGCAGCAGCCCTGAAGGGTAAAGAGATGTGAGACACTAATAGTGTTTCACCTGCACACCCTTAGAATAATATCGGCCTCCTGGGAATGGTCAAGGTTTGTTCTGTTGAAGTTTCACACCGAGGTGAAGCGGTGTTGAGTCCCCTCAGTTTTCCCTTTCCTATGAAGGGCCATCAAGCCAACTTTTGGCTCTGTCAAGAGTGCTAAGCACTTGGGAAGCCAAGAAAAGAATCAGGAGATGTGGGCTTCTTTACCCTTTAAAAAAATGTCCTTTAAATACCCTTGTGTGCTAGACAAAAAATGCTTCCAATGTGAAGTAGACAGAGTCTCTGTTCCTTTATGGAACACTAAAGTGGTGAATTATAATACCGTGGCATGGCAGACACAGTTAAATGCACATATAACTATTCTCTCTCCTCTTTTGCAAACAATACTCCAGTTTTACTTCTGTTCAATCTGCTCTGCTATGGTGGCTCAGTTATGGTTGATCTCAATCAGTCACTGCAAGAGTGATTCCCTTTTCTGGTGACCAACCTGGAGATGGCATGTGATCCAGACATGGCCATGACACTTTGGGGCAGAGCTTGAGGACAACATCCAAACAGGGCACTTCTCTCTGATAAAACATGCTAACTGTAAGGAGAAGACCTTTGGCTTCCCATCCATTCTTCCTGCCCAGGACGGTGCTGTGTAAGTATGTGATGCATAGAATTACAAAGCCACCTGGTAACTCAAAGGTGAGCCATAGATGGCAGGGAGGGATAACAAAACAGAGATACTGGTATCTGGACCACCATGACAAACATGAGACCACAGATCACCTGACTTCTTGTTAAGGAAATAAGCATCTTTCAGGTTGAGCCATGGTTAGTTGAATTTTTTGTTACTAAAGTCAAAAACATCCCTAATTGTTAAAAATGAGGAAATGGCTTTAATCCCTCAGGTTTCTAAATTCCTGAGGGAGCCAGGGAAGGCTGGCTGAGGAGAAGACATGACATTTGAAGGTCCTGAAGGGTGAGTGGAGGTCACTAGGCAGAGGGTGGGGAAAGATAGTCCAGGTAGAGGCCTGGGCTTCACAGTGGAACTGAGAGCTGAGGGCTCGTGCTTGGATATGGAAGGAAGCCCTGTGGTTGCCTATAAACTGAGGGCAGTTGGTGAGAGATTGTTTACAGAGGCTTTTTAAAAGCTGGTGGCTTAAGGAACCTAACAGCTTACCCTTGGCTCATGGAGCAGGCCCTAGGTGAGTGATCACGTTGTCAGGAGATAACTGTTCCATGTGGTGGCTCAGGGGCCAAGTCTTCTGCCACTATTGCATGTCATCCCCAAGGTGTACCTCCTGTCTCCAGGACTTGGGCAGCCTCCTTGTATCAGCTTCAGGGAGAAGAACGTGAAACCTGAGAAGTGTGTGCCTAACCGACAAAAACCCCACCCAGAAGAGGCACTGACACATTTCATTTTTTTTCCACTTTGTGATTCATCATTGGGATCTCGTACCTTTACATGATGTATCTTGGTTCTTATTTTTTCTCTATTTCCCTGCCCTCCCTTCACCCCCTCCACCCTTAACTATTTAAAAAGACTGTTTCCATTTTTTCCTTTTCTCATGTTTTTTTTTCCCATACCCATTCCACTTCCTCTACACCTTTAGATCTTTTCTTTCTATTTCACAATATCAATTAGACATTTTGATCCTTATTTACACTTTTAGTTTTTTCACACCAGAGAAACTATTCAGTATTTACATGTGTGTCCTGTTTATTTCACTTAAGAGTATGGCTTCATTGCATCCATTTAGCTATAAATGTCTCTAGTTTCTTGTTCTTTATGGCTGAGTAGTACTCCATTTTATTTTTAAAAAACCCCACATTGGGGCAGGGATTTAGCTCAGTGGTTTCGCCATCTGCTGCGCAAGTGCAAGGACCCAAGTTTGATTCCTGGTACCAAAAAAAAACAAAACCCACACCTTCTTTATCCAGTCTCCGGTTGATGGGCACTTGGGCTGTTTCCAATTTTTAGCTATTCCAAACTGTGCCACTATAAACATGGGTGCACATAGATCACTGTGGTATGATGTTTTTAATTCTTTTGGGAAGATACCCAGCAGAGGAATAGCTGAGTGAAATGGCGTCTCTAATCCTAGTTTTTTGAGGTATCTCCAAACTGATTTCCACAGTGGTTGCACCAGTCTGCACTCCCACCAACAATGGAGAAGGCTTCCTTTCTCCCCACACCCCCGCCAGCATTTGTTATTGGTTGGTTTCTTGATAGCAGCCATTCTTTGTGGGGTGAGGTGGAATCTCAGCATTGTTTTCATCTGCATCTCTCGAATGA
This sequence comes from Heterocephalus glaber, assembly GCF_053883595.1. Lineage (NCBI taxonomy): Eukaryota > Metazoa > Chordata > Mammalia > Rodentia > Bathyergidae > Heterocephalus > Heterocephalus glaber. The sequence continues at coordinate 32,882,672 of NW_028258381.1, forward strand.
CCAGTGATGTTGAACATTTTTTCATATGTTTATTTGCAGCTTTTACTTCGTCTGAGAAGTGCCTGTTCAGTTCAGATACCCATTTTTGGATTGGGTCTTTATATTTGGGGAGTCAGATATTTTTTCAGTTCTTTATATATTTTAGAAAGTAGACCATTGTCTGAGGAAGAGCTGGTAAAATTTTTTTCCCACATGGTAGGTTGTCTCTTAGCTCTGTTGGTGGTTTCTCTTGCAGTGAAGAAGCTTTTTAATAAGATGAGATCCCAGATGTTACTTCTTTGTGCTAGTTCATTGAGGTTTTGTTCATAAAGTCTTTTCCTATGCCAAGGTCTTCAAGAGTTCTACCCAACTTATCTTCCAGCAAGTTTAGTGTTTCTGTTTTAATATTTAGATCTTTAATCCACTTCGGTCTCAGTTTAGTGCATGGTGAAAGATAGGGGTCTAGTTTTAATCTTTGGCAAGTTGAAATCCAGTTTTTCCAAAACCATTTATTAAAGAGACTATCTTTCCTACAATGAGGGTGGTTGGCTCCTTTGTCAAAGATGAGATGACTGAGTGTGTCTGGGGTTGTCTCTGCATCTTCTAATCTATTCCACTGATCCTCGGGTCTGTTTCTTTGCCCGTACCATGCTTTTTATCATAGTGGCTTTGTAGTATAGTTTCAAGTTGGGGATTGTGATACCCCCTGTCATGTCTCTGTTGCCTAGAATTGCTTCTGCTATTCTAGGTCTCTTCTTGTTCCAAATGAATTTTTGGATTGATTTCTCTAGTTCTGTCAAATATACTGTTAGGATTCCAATCGGAATTGCATTGAATCTGTATAGCAGTTTGGAAGTATGGCCATTTTCACTATATTGGTTCTTCCTACCCAGGAACAGGTCATGTCTTTCCATTTTCTTATATCCTCTTCAATCTTTTTTTAGAGTGCTGTAGTTTTCAATGTAGAGGTCTTTTGCTTCCTTTGTTAGATTGATTCCTAGATATTTCTGTTTTTGGATGCTATTCTGAAAGGAATTTTTTCCCTAATTTCTCTCTCATTGAGTCTGTTATTTGTGTACAAGAAGGCTATTGATTTTTGAGTGTTGATCTTGTATCCAGCTACTCTACTGAATCTTTCAATTAAGTCACGAAGTCTTTTGGCAGAGTTTTTTGGGTCTTCTGTGTAGAGTAGCATATATCGTCAGCAAATAATGACAGTTTAACTTCTTCCTTTCCTATCTTTATTGCTCTTATTTCTTTCTCTTGTCTAATTGCTGTGGTTAATTTTTCCAGAACTATATTGAACAGGAGTGGTGATAGTGGACATCCTTGTCTTGTTCCTGATTTTATCATGAAGGTTTTCAGTTTTTGACAATTTAGTATGATGTTGGCTGTTGGTTTATCATAGATAGCCTTTATCAGATTAAGATAAAGACCCTCTATTCCAATTTTCTGTACGTTTTTTTTTTTTTTATCATGAATGGGTGTAGAATTTTGACACACTTTGTTTTTTCTCCCATTCACCAGAGGAGCCCGCTGGCTTCAGGCCATCTGGGAAATGTAGTCACTGGCTACTGAGACACTTGTCAAGCTGATCCTTGTTGCTGGGGAAATGTGGACCTTTTGTGGGCAGAGAGAGGCAGTGAGGAGCAGGAAGTCAGTCTCTCTTCATCGGAGATGTTCAGGCAGGTGCCAGGCAGCTGTTCAGATGCATTGCCAAGGGGCCCAGTGGCAAAATCGTGGATGGGGTGAGACCGTGCCATGTCTAAGATCATTGGATTCTTCTCTTCCTAGATCTCCATAGCGCAGGGTGGAGTGACATGAATGGACTGGCAGGCTAGGACTGAAGGCCAGGGGACCAGCTAAGGGGAGGAGCCCAGCCGAATTGGTGCCAAAGATGGTTTGGAGGGTCACAGATGGAGGAAGAATCACAGGCTGTGGGATCTGGCAGGTCTTGGGGAGGCAGGTTAAGGAAACTAAAAGGGTTGAGATGATGATCTCAAGTCTTCCAGCTTGGAAGTTGTCACCAAGTCCCTAGCAGAGCTGGACAAGGTAAGGGAAGGTGTGTTTGAGGTGCCTGTGACATGGTCATCAAGCAGCTGAAAACCCAAGTAAGGAACTGGTAAAAAGATCCAGGCTGGAAGTACGGATCTGAGAGTTGTCTAAATACACATGGCTTTAAAAATCAGAATTCACAATTGTACCAGGAAAGAAAGACACAAAGGTGGTTAGCCTGAGATTTACAGATTGCTGGAGTGTCATGGGTGTGTGTGTGTGTGTGTGTGTGTGTGTGTGTGTGTGTGTGTGTTTCCTTAGATTCTCAAAAGACCTGATAACTAAAAAATCAGTGGTAGAAAGTGAATGTTCTGTCAGAGACAAGAGGGAAAAAACATTTTGTAAAGGTGAGGAAGGGACATTCCCTCCAGCAAGAGGGTGTTTGGCAATTCTAGGAGTGGTCAGACATCCAACAGAGGATAAGAATTGAGAAATGGCCACTGCATTGGACAAGGCACAGTCGCAGCTCTCAGAAAGCAGGATCCTAGATGGGAAAAGGTGTGGCTCAGACCCCAAAGAACTGAGAACCCAGTGGGTGATGAGTACCAGGGACAAGAGGAAGTGAGGGACAAATACTTATGGAGGGAGAAGCCAGCCTTACTTTAGCTAATCAGATATGAGTCATAATGTGGAGAAGAAGAATCCAGAGAGGGAGTAGGGGTGGCTGGTTGATGAACCTGTCCTTAGTGGACTGTGGCTCCATTTAGGCTGGAAGCAAAGAGGAAGGAGTGGAGGACACAGGCATAGGGAAGAAACAAGGAGGCCAGCCAGGGAGGCTCAAGATAAATGGCCTTGACCACATCAGCCAAGGCTGAACGATGGGAGGTGGCATGGGGGCTGACGGAGTGCATCTGGATAGCTTAGATATTGTGTGAGTGGTTCTGTCGGCCCCAAGAATGCGAGTCTGCCCACCAGCAGTGTGGACAGCGACACTGACCCCTCGGCCCCACTACCTGGGAAGGTGTGGACCTCTCTGTTCCACAGTCTGGGCACAGGTGTGCACCTGCATGCTCTGCCTCTTGAGGACAAGTGTGCACCTGTGTGCTGTTCCTGCCCAGGGCTGGACAGGGCCCAGTGGTCCCTGAGCCACTGATTGGCTGTTGAAGCTCATCGCTGTCCTTTTCCTTCCCTTGGCTTTGAAGGTGTCACTTTAGCCCCACATCTGTGGGACCCCCAGGCTGGTTCCTCCGTGTCCACTGCCTGTGATGTGATTACCGAGAGACCTGTGCCTTTAAGGAGCGCCCCCTTCAGCGGCCCTTCCCCCTCCAATTACAGCACTAATTTCAGTAATGGAGCATTAATAGAGTAATGGGCGAGTGAAGCTGGCCTGCAGGAACTGTGGAGCTCAGCACAAATTGAGTAAATAAACCATATATTAGATTTCTAAACAATACTTTTAGTCTAGTCTCCAGGGAAAGAGAGTCGTCAAGGCTTACTTAAGTCGTCCCTGCAGAGTGGATGTAAGAGAAGCCTCCCCCAGAGCTGGCTGTCTGCTGGCACAGGAAGCATCTCTCCCCAACTCCGTCCCAGATGGGAGAGAAGGAGAGAAGATAGCTGGTCCCCTGCATCTCCCCGTGTCTCCTGACTTCCCAGGTTCTCTTACTCTGACAGCCATATCCAAGGGACTCTCCAAGCACGCGTCCCTTTTGGGGACCTGAGGCTAGAGGACACTGGGACCTGTCCCAGGGAGGAGTGGGAACTGGGGGAGGGCAACCTGGGGGAGAGAGGGAAAAGTATTAGCCACCGACTTTCTTGTTGGGGGAATGACCTTATCGCTACTGCTTGGCGATGTTTTAACAGGGATCCCTAGTCCCTCAAGAAGACAAGGAATCTAGAGTTATAATAAAGGCTGGTTCTCTATTGCTCTGGGAAGAAGTCCAAACAGATGGTCTCAGCTCTGTTATTTGCTAGCTCTAGGACCTGGATAAATAGTATAACATCCCTGTGCCTCAGTTTCCTTGTCTGTAAAGTAGGAAGAGTGCCATGCAGTGGTGGGGAAGACCCCTGGGTGAGGTGTCATTGAGATAGCTCCAGGCTGCTCAGCCTTCCATGGTCCTGTGTGCTCCCAAGGGAAATCCCTTCTGAGCCTCTGGCCCCTATAAAGGGGGAGAGGGGGAAAGGGTGATGGGAAGGAAGTAGGGTAGTTTCTGGCACCTTCTCAGTCTTAGTGGTTAAGAGCTTGAGTTCTAGATTCAGAGTTGGGTTTGAATCCTCGTCCCACAAGCTCCTGGATCTGTGACTCTGTGTGGACTTCCTCTCCCCTCTGATGTGTGATGTTGAAGATTCTGTCACTGATACAGGATCTAACATACCTTTCCTGTTGCTGTCATCCTCGGTCTCTCTGGCAGTTTTCTTGCACCCCCTATCCTAGCAGCTACAGGAACAGAGACAGGTGGAAGAGGGCAGAGAGAGAAGAAGAGAACAACATGCCCATCTGATCTAGTAGGGAAGGTCTGGATTTCTAGTCATCGCCTATGGCTTCTAGTGACCTTAGCTCCAAGTTCCTAGTTGGTAAGGCCCAGGTTTCTTACCTGAGTCTCGATGATAGCATCTCTGCTATGGGGAATGTGAAGGGAAAACAGCAAAATCTCAACTTCTTCATTCCTATGTAATATGTTGCCCATACAAACCCTGATGCAGAGAGGATTTATTTTTGGAAATAATTAGGGTGACTTCATCATTAAAGAGCTTCCCAGATTGCTATGACTAAACTGGCTTCAGAAGCCTAATGTTGGGCCTCCTTCCTGGTGACAAAAGTTCCAAAGTTTTGTCCATGGGGTCAGATGTGGTGTCATGACTCTGGCCTTGGTACCCTAGTTGGTGCTGCCTTTCTGATTTCTTGTAGGGGAAAATGTCAAGCATAAGCAAACATCACAGAGTGCTGTGATGAACCCCATGCACCCATGATTTAGCCATTCTGGTCTTATCCATAGTCTTAGCTCATTTGTTTTCCATATCAGAATATTTTAAAGCAAATCACAGATTTCTTATTATTATATAAATATTTCTATATGTAGCTCTGAAAGAGAAGAACTATTTTCCAAAGATAACCACAGTACATGTTCACCTCCAAAAATTATTACAATAACTTCTTAATATCACTTGGTATGTAGTCAACTCTTCCCTAGGGCCTCTCTTCTGTTTTCCCTCCATGACCTGGATGTACAGAGTTTGTTCAAATTAGGAGCAAGATAAGGTCTGATACACTGTACTGGGTTGAATTTTCACATAGGTTGTTTTAAAATAAACTTTATTTTTGAGAGCAGTTTTAAGTTCACAGCAAAGTACGAGTGGAATACATGGAAAGTTTCGCTATCCACACTCAGCCACAGCCTCCGTCCTACCAACATCCTGCACTGAGGGTGATTTGTTACAATCAGTGTACCTCAAATGACACATCAGTATCACCCCACATCTATAGGTTGATATTAGGGTTCTGTCTTGTGTAGTACATTCTATGGGCTTTGACAAATATCTAATGACATTTGTAGTATCATAAAAATTATTTTCACCCTCCTGAAAATCCCCTGTGCTCTGCCTATTCATCCTTTCCTGTCCTGTAAATCACTGATCTCTTTTACTGTCTCCATGGCTTTGTCATTTCCAGAATGTCACACATTTGGAACCAAACAGCAAGTAGCCTTTTCAGACAGCTTCCTCCATGGTTTTTCATGTCTTGACTCTGGGCTCTTGAGTCCTTTGCTTTGACCCTGTAGATGCTGCTGGCATCCCTGGCATGATAAGAAGCTCTAGAGGTACCCTGTATACTCCCTGCCCTGATATGAGATCTGCCTTCTCCAGGAGCCCTGGTGACTCGTGGTAGGTGACTGATGCTTTTTACATTATGTTCTTCAATGTCAACCAAAATGCACCCTTCAACTATTAGCTAAGCCTAGAATTTTATTGGGCTTGTAAGATGCTCTGCATCTGAGGCCTCTTAGGGCATCTTGATATTCTGAGAGGCATTCTCTGCTTGGGCCACGACAAGGGGCTTCTGCAGAGACCTGCTCATCATTATTTCTTAGGTACACATGATCATCTGGGTCTCCTTTTACCATAGTATTACAAGTGTAGTGATTCCACTCATCAAGCTCTATCTATGTACCAGGACTTGGTGTGCATTATTTTTAAGGCTGGAGATCAAACCCAGGACCCTGTAGATAGTAGGCAAAGATTCCACTCTTCCCCAGCCCTTTGGCATAGATTTATTCTTTTTCCTTTTCTTATCAGTGCCTACTAATCTTATACAATATTGGGCTTCAACACATATATTTTATCATATTCATCCCCTCATTACCTGCCCATACACCCCTTCTCCCTTCCCCTTATTTCCTTCCCCCGACTCCTACTTCCACGTCAACCTTTTTACATTCCACATATTAGAGAGAATGTGTAATATTTGTCTTTCTGGCTCTGGCTTATTTTGCTCAACATGGTGATCTCCAAGATCCATCCATTTTCCTCTGAATGAAATACCTTCATTCTTCTTTATAGCTGAATAATACCCCATGTATATATCAGTATTTACCACATCTTCTTTATCCATTCACCTGTTGAGGGTTCCCTCAGCTGGTTCCATATCTTGACTACTGGGAATTGTGCTACAAAAAACACAGGTATGCAGGTGTCCCTACAGTATGATCTGCATTTTGAATCTTCCAACAACACCAGGAGTCAAGAATCAGCACCAGTGCCCCCTCTTTTCAGATGAAGAAAGTGAAGCTGAGAGATGAAGCATCCCCCACATTATGGAGCATGCGTAACCAGTGCTGGCACAAAAGCTAGGTAAACTTATTTCTGGCAATGCACTTTCGGCAGCAAAACTGGCTTGAGCTGGATGTGATAATAGGGAAAGCCATTCCTTCTTGTTAAGGAGATTTCCAATGGCAAATGTATATTTAAGACATGGTGGCAACAGAGGAGGAGGACTCTAACTACAGCAGTAAATTATTTTAAGAGTTTATTCTCAAATCCTCTCAATGACAGGCTTTTCCAGCTATTTCTTTTGTCCAGCATCCTTTCTACCCTTGACCCTGAGCTAGTTTCAGACTTCTGAAGGGAGAAAAGGCAAGACAAGGACAAAGTGGGAGTAAGGGAAGGGGCTGCACTAGGCTCCGACCCACAGAAGGCTCCCATGATAATTTAACGGATGGCTTCCAAAGGAGGTCCCCACCTGGCAAACAGACAAGCCATACTTACGTGTCCCTGAAGGTAGTACTTTTTCTTTAATGCTCCTTTGATGAGTTGCAAGGTCCTAATTAGGCAGTTCGGTAAAGTAAATCAGTGCCTGAGGCATTGACACATCAACACAGGTCTAATTTGCTAAACGCTGGTGGACATTAACCAGTTGTTGGAAATCTGTTGTGACATTCTTCAAGACTGTGTGGAGATCTTAGTCCCACAGTGAAACCCCAGATGCCAGATTCTGGCCCTGCCAGAGTGTCCCCAAAGGCTGATCTCAGATATTCCATGGCTAATAATACCTCCTGCAGGCCGTTAGGGGATTAGACTATTGGTTGCCTAACACTCCTCACAGACCGAGATATGTAAGTGTTAAGTGCTAGTTGCATGGCTCCACATTTCCTGTGGTTACTGCCCAGCCTTCAGGATTAATTTGGAGCCTATGTCTTTGGAGAGTCAACTATCCTTTGCAATCCTCATTCATAACTTCCTGCTAGTTTGGCCAGACGCCAGGACTCTCATTCTTTGTCTATTAGGCTGAAAAAAGGAAAAAGAAGAGGGGGTGGACAATCAAAGAGGAAGGAAGGGAATTAGAGATGTTTTATTTTCAGAGATGTAGTCCTTCCTTTTCTGCATAGGATGAGAATAGCAAGATTCAGCCCCATTGGCAACCTGAATATCCTGCCTGGGGTTGAACACTGCAAGAAAAATGTGACATATTTAGGGACAAGTACATTTGGGACAAAGCATTCCCACCTGATCTGAGTATCAGAGTTAGCACCCAGGCAGTCTCTTCTAATGCCAGCCCTTTGCTCGGGACTTTAACGGCAGTATTTCACGTAAACTTTTCTGTGGTCCTACTTGGGGTTCTTATGGAGTAGAAATAATTATTACTTACACTTTACAGAAGATGAAGTTGAGGCCAGAGAGGTTAAACACCAGGCCCCACTCCCTCCCTGCCCGTCAAGAAGCTGATGTGTCTCTGAATTCTGAGTAACAAAGGAGGAAGGAGCGAATCCCAACATGTACCCAAGAAGATGTGACGGTCCCATCCTCCAGCCCACTCTTGTGGTGTGCAGGGCCTCATACACAGGCCCTGGAGACCAGTCAAGGGACTCACTCAGCAGAACTCAGGAAAATAAAGAGATGTGGATGGAGTGAGGTTGCTACTCCACTGGGAAAAGCCTGGATCTGCTCTAACTTATGTTTAAAAGTAGATCTATTTTCAACTTTGGACCTTTTAGTTCTTGTTCTAGCCAAATATTCCTGCATCCGTCTGGTTGATTGTGGCTCTTGCAGCAGTCAGGGTGGAGGGTTGATTTGATTGTCTTGGGATCTTGGAGGGGACTGGTGGGACACATCTGGGTGTGTCTGGGTGGGTCAGGGAGAGACCTTGGGTTCTATACCTGGTCCCTGGTCTCTTCCCCTCTGGCACTGTTCCACTGCTCTGCTTCCTGGTCACTACGAACTAAGCAGCTTTGCTCTCTTCCACCATGATGTTCCTGCCTTAGAGCCAGCAGACCATGGAATGAATCCCTTGAAACTGTGAGTCAAATTATACCTCTCCTCCTTTAGGTTGTGGGTGTCAGTCTGTGGTCTGGCTATGGGAAAGCTGACTAATACAGTATAGCCATTGGGTGTCTCCATCAGGCCTCACACAGAGAGCTTAGCTCTTTCTGTGTTACTAGATGTCACTTTAGCGTGGGTCCTTGCCATCCTTGATGACCACACATCTATTAAGCCAGGCTCTGTGCTTGACTTGAAGGAAAGAGACAATGGTTCCCACCTTTGATGTGAGTCAGGCTGGGACTGGGTCCAGCATGGTGTCGTGTTTAAGAGCAAGGGCCTGGGCTGAATCGCCCGGCTCCACCCAAGCTCTGTCAAGTGTTTTAAACTCCTTGAGGCTCCGTGGTTACTGCACATGTATAATGGAGAAATAATAGGACTTCTTTTTAAAGCTAGGAACAGCAAAGAGAAAATTCATGTAATGACTTGACCCAGTCTCCAGTGTGTTGTAAGGCCAAATAAATACCAACTGTTAGCGGTGCTTTTTAATCTTTTAAGCCTATCTTCATTTCTTCTTTTTCTCTTTCTTTTTTAAAAAATTTATGGTTCAAGGAATTGAACAAGGCCTTTGCATTAACCTATATCCCCAGCCTTTATTCACTCATTGATCCATTCATTCATTTATTTAGTTAAATTTTTTTGAGTCAGGGTCTCATTAAATTGCCCAAGCTGATCCTCCTGCCTCAGCCTCCGGGAGTTCTGGGATTACAGGCATGCACCACCATACCCAGCTTCTTACCTGCTTTTCATGACAGCCAGCATTTCCAAGTTTAGTGTCCCTGGTCTCTAAATCTGTGTTTTGCTGCCGATTCCCTGTGAGGATAACCTTAGTTTTAAAATGGTTGCAGGTTATAAGCCATTGCAGTGTCTCCCCGCCCCTAGCTGGTCCATGTCGTGGTGCATCTGACCTTAGCACTGCCACATCCAGAGCCTGGTTGCTCCTGGATTCCATCCCCTGCCTGTCTTTTTCAGGCACTTCAGTTGTCCTCACCTTAAATAATGTCTTTGCAGTTGTCTTCAGCATCAGTGACATGTTTTCATGTCAGCTAGAATCTTTGCTATTTCATTGATTCTCCCTTTTATTATAGGCAGCTAAGTTAGATAGATATTAATATACAGACTGGGCCCTCAAGGAAGTCAGCACAAAAAATAAAGACATCAGAATTATTTCTGGAGGCAACCAGGCCTCAGGATGGAGAAGCTATAGCCAGCCCTGCATGCCTCCCTAAGGATAAACAGACTGTACTGGAATTAGCACCCTCTGGTCCAGTGGGCCCAGGTAGGCATCAGACCCATACGTGGGTAACTGGAACATCTGGGCCCATACTCCCCTCCCTGCCTAAAAATCCTTTTGTTCTTTCCACGTACCCTTACTAGGCGTGACTCGCTTCTATACTGGATCGATATTAGCTAAGCAGCTGTACTTGTAATCGTCCAAGTTGTCTGTAGTTTAGTCCATTGTGCCCATGCTGTGACTTTGCGGTATAGATTACCCCTGACAAAGGGCGTTGGTGGCCACTCCACTCGCAACCCCTCCTGGAAATCCAGGAGCTGTTCTCCTTCTCATTTCCAGTAAAACTCTCCCAACTTCTTCCTTTGGTTCACGACTTCATTCCTTGATGTTGTGAGACCATGAACTACTAGGCACATTGGGCATCTAAAAGGTCGGGAGTTATATTTCTCCTGTATCACTTTCAAAAGAGATGGGTCCCTTTTTTATACCTGGAGAGCTGCAGCCCCAGGTAGCGGGCCTGCTTTCCATTCGGTTTCCACCTCAGGTCAGTGTTGTGCGGCTCTGGATGGAGAGCACCGTGGACATAACCTCCCGGGTCCGCAACGCGTGGCCTCCTCTGCCGCCCTCTCCAGCTCAGACTACTCTGCCTGTCGTTTCTTGTCTCTTTCCCCTACCTGGGCTGGCTGCCTGCCTACATCCAGCTTTATTTTTTTAATTTTTCAACACGTATCTCAGGGTTTTGTTCCTATTATGGAATCTTCAGCCTGTGCTTAGTTTATTTCCTCCTGAATAAGAGAAACACCGTTGCCTAACAACAACCTGACACTTTCTGCGCAATTTCCTTTTTATTTTTTGGTACCGGGGATTGAACTGGGGTCCTTGCGCTTGCGCAGCCGGCGGCGAAACTAAATCGCCAGCCCTGAAATTTCTTACATTTGCATTATTCAATAAACCTCCTAGCATTTCTCAAACCTTATACTGACGTGGTTTTTTGTTTTGTTTTTTTTTTACATATAATCCTCTTTTAGTCCTTATAATAACCCTGAGAGTAGGTGTTATCAATTTTCCCACTATGTATATGCAACAAATGAGAAACTTAAATAAGTTGTTCCTTAAGAGTGAAAAGACAAGCCACTGGCCAGGAGAAAATATTTCCAAATCATATATCCCATGTGGAACCCGTATCCAGATCATATTAACAAGTTTTACAACTCAACAGGAAGAAGATAGATAAACCCATTTAAATGTGCCAGATGTGAACAGACATTTTACTTAAGAAGATGCATGGGTGGCCAGGTAGCACATGAAAGTATGTTCAGCGTCATTAACCATTAGGATAATCCAGATCAGAGCAACAGTGACACAGCATTCATTCCTACTAGAATGGCCACAATCAAAAGGACAGGAAGTGACAGATAATTTTGGTAAAGGGGTGGAGACTGCATATGGCTGGTGAGAATGGTAAATGACAACACTATTTTGGAAAAGCATCTGTCAGCTTCCTTAAAAGTTAGACATTATGTAATTCAACATATCAATCTTAGGTATCCACACAAGAGAAATGGAAACACTTGTCCACACAAAAGTTTATATGTTAATGTTCACGGAAGCATTGTTCATGAGAGGCCCAAACTGAAACAATCTAAATGGGCACCAGTTGGTAAATTTTGAAAAGGTAGTGAAGCACGGTGTGGTGGCACACAACTGTAATCTCAGAACTTTGTGAGGCTGGGGCAGGAGGGTTGCACGTTTGAGCCTAGTCTGGACAACTTAGTGAAACTCTGTCTCAAAATTAAAAACAAAATGAAAAGGGATGGGAATGTAGCCTGGGCTCAAATACCCTGGGCTCAATCCCCAGTATTAAAAAAGGAAGAGGAGGGGCTGGGGATTTAGTTCAGGGGCACTGAGCCTGCCTCAAAAGCACAAAGTCGAGTTCAATCCCTGGTACCAAAAAAAAAAAAAAAGAAAAGAAAAGAAGAGGAGAAGAAGGAGAAGGAGGAAGAGGAAGAAAAGGAGGAGGAAAAAGAAGAGGAAAGAAGGAGAAAGAGGAGGAGAAAAAAAAAGAAAAGGTATTATATGCATACGTTGCAGTACAGTTCAATCTTCAGAAGGCGTGAATGCAAGCTGATACATGCTACAACAAGGATTAACTCCAAAATGCCTTGCTAGTAAAAGAAGCCAGACAAAGATGAATATGAGCTGTAGGTGTCCATTTATATGACACTTCTAGAAAAGCCAACTCTGGAAACAGGAAGCAGGTCCACGCTTTCAGGAGCTGAAGTGACAAGAAGGGTATTGCACAAGTGGTCGTGGGGCGGGGGGACTTCTAGGGTGACTGAAACGTCCTCAGACTGGAACTCGGTGCTGTTTGCACAGCTCTGTACATTTCCTGACCAGAACTAGCTGTGTTCTTCTGGTGGGTGGGCTTCATATCATGTTGACAGGACAGAGATTGTAACAGTACATTTGCAGTGATGTTTAAAATGACTTGTCCAGGATCATGCGCTTAGCAGAGCAGGATTTGGGCCAGGTCTTCCTCCAGGGCTCTTTCTCGTGGCCTTTGCCCTTTGCTTCCTGTGCATGGTCATCTCCCTGCCCATGGAGAGCTCTTGCCCAGTGAGGAGAGTGCTGTGACATCTTTGGGATGTCCCCACAGAGCTCAACAAATCCATGGGACTGAGCCAATAGCACAATATCAAACAGCAGGACCCTCCGTGCCAGAAAGTTCTCCAAAAGTTGCCTGAGTGCTGAGACAGAGGGTAGAGGGCCCATCAAAAGCAGCCGCCGCAGGCACAAGGTAGTGACAGGGCTGGCAGGGGACCAGAGACAAAGAGCTGTGCTGGTGGACACTGTCCAGCAGGCTGCCAGGGGACCTCAGAAGGCTGGGGGCTGAAGAATTTGCTGAATGTGTTACCCTTGATAGCAGGAGTGAGCCTGGGTGACCTTCCCAGGATCACACTGAGGATTAGAGAAATTGAGACAGGGAAGCAGAAGCATGTATTCAAAGAGCTTGAGTGGGCTCACACCCAGTTCATCCACTCAAGAGAGGTACGCACTTTGTTGGAAACCATGTTGAATTATTTTTCCACAATTTAGGAGGTGTTAAGAAGCCGGGGATGGTGGTGCAGGCCTGTAATCCCAGCACTTGAGAGTGAGGCCGAGGCAGGAGGATCATGAGTTCAACACCAGCCTGGATTACATAGTGAAACCCTGTCTCAAAAAGAAAAGAGTTAGGAAAATTTGTCTGTGGGCAAAAGAGACAAAGGCAACTTGGTTATTTTTGTCTGGCATCACCTGTAAGGTGTGTGCTTTGGACTGGCTCTTTATTTGTTAAATTTTATTTTATTTTTTTGGTATTAGGGATTGAACCTAGGGCTTCCATATTGAGCTACATCCTCAGCCCTATTTATATATATATATATATATATATATATATATATATATATATTTTTTTTTTTTTTTTTTTTTAGACAGGGGCTCCCTAACTCACTAAATTGCCCAGCTGAACTGAAACTTGGGATATTCCTGCCTTGGCCTTCTAGAGTGCTGAGATTACAAGCATGAGGCATTATTCCAGGCTTTGATGGACTTTCTGTTGATCAAGCTATTTTACAACCCTAGGGATAGACTGTAACTTATACAAAACCTGACAATAATGCGAAAGATTCTTGTCCACAGCAAGGCAAATAGATTCTATCCAGGAGATGCAGAACACATAAGCCTGGGCCATTACATGTTATTGCCCTTCAGTTTTGCATTGATTAACAAATTTATTTCAGCATTTCTGACTACCCATAGATGTCTCTTTTCTTCAAATTCTCCTTTGAACCAGCCAACATTTTACAAATCTTCTTATCGACTGAGTCAGGTAACATCTTTGACCCATTTTCCACTCACATTTGCACAGGAGTGGTAGCTCTAACCTTTTTAATATTCCATGTTAGTGCATATACACCACTCAGGTCCTCTGTGATGGTGACCAGAATTTCTAAGTAAAGAACTGTAATTCGGCAACTGACCAGACAATTGATGAGGTCCCCACTTCCATGCTCCTCCTCTGTCCGCCCAGCAGGCTCTCTCCCCAGGAGGGGAAAATTTCTCTAGCCTTTGGACCAGGTGGAATGTCATTGCTCTACAGTCTCTCAATACTCCCTAAGCTGGCTTTGCTGGGTGTCCACTGTGCTCAGTGGGCACAGCTGCCTAAGATGGTAAGAATGCAAGCAGAGATGACAGCCAGGACAGAGTGGTGAAGGGCCAGGAACCAGGGAGTTTAGCCTAAGGGAGTAGGAAGCAAGGTCAGGAAGGGACAGAGGCACAGGTTGGAGGTTGGAGGCTGGAGGTCTTTGTACCCCTTTTGGGCAGACTTCATTCTCTTTCAGTGAAACCAGCCAAAGTTCAGCTGCCTACAGCTGATCCAAGAATCATAGAAACCAATGGTGGTAACTTTAAAAAAATTTCTAATGAACTTTATTATCTTATTAGTGTATGTTCGCAATACATCATTTGGGGAACTGGCACATGTACGTAGCATAACTTGATCATTTTCAAACTTTTACCTCCCACACCTCCCTACCTCCTGCCCATCTCCAGTAAATCTGTCTTTTTATTTCCTACCATCACTCATTTGTTTTACTCTTTCATTTGTTTGTATGTTAGGATTCTCATTTAAGAGAAACTCTGCGATATTTAACTTTCTGCAACTAACTTATTTCACTTAATATCATGGTCTCAAGTTCCTTCTATTTTTCTGCAAATGACACGCTTTCCTTCTTCTTTATGGCTGAGTGGTATTCCATTGTGCATGCCAAGGTTAATGGAGAAATGAGTAATCAAAGGTACTAGTCCTAGGCGAAGGAAAATTGCTAAACTGATTCAAAACCATTATAAGCACACTCTAATTCTTGCACAAGAAATTAATAAGCACATTTTAATTCTCACACATGAACTACCTCTACAGGCCCTATTTCTCTCTTTTTTCCATCAAGACCAAGTCTTAGAGACAGAATGTCTTCTATGTGTTTTTAGCTTAATGGTAGCACTGGCTCCAGGACACTTGTGAAGCAGTGATGCATGTCACTTGGAATTAGTTACCCTAAACATTTCTCCAAAGTTGAGGAAGGATAGGTAATTTATTCACTTGGAAACAGCCATGAATCTTGGAAATAGTAAGATTTCAACGTTCATAATATACTATATCACGTAGAAACGAAACCGCATGGGTGACAGAAAAACTAACACAGTGACAAGACTAGGGACGTTAATTTCAGTAACTATTAGTGATTTTTAAACTCTCACAAAAGACAAAGATATTTAGATTTAGTTCGAATAATCTGTATTTTGTTTGTGAAGACACAAACAAAGTGACACAGAAAGTTTGAAAATAAATTTTAAAGGGGGACATGCAAAAATATACTTGCTAATAGCACAGGCAAAAAGAATAATATTGGCAATATTAATACCAGAGTAGGAAAATTCAATTAAATTCATTAAGTAGAGCAAATGCTTATTTTATATAACATTTAAAAAGAATGGATTGCAGCCAGATATGGTGGCACATGGCTGCAATCTTGGCATTCTGGGAGGCTGAGGAAGGAAGTTTGAGTCCAGACTGGGCAACTTAACAGTTTAATAAGACCCTGTATCAAAAACTGAGCAAACATCAGCACATCTAAGCAGAAAGTATTAGAGATACAAGGGAGAACTATAGCTTTTGATTATATTAAGATTTCAAAGCTAGGTGTGGTGGTACACAACTGTAATCCCAGCACTAAGGAGGCTGATGCAGGAAGATCATGCAAGTTTGACGCCAACTTGGACTACATAATGTGTTCAAGGCAGCCTAAGCTCTATAGTGAAACCCTATGTCAAACAAACAAACAAAAAAGATTTCAATATGCTCACCTAAATTATGGATAGATCAAGGAGACAATCACTTAAATTGTAGATAGATCAAGGACACAAAAATAAATAAGGTTACAGGGAATTTGAATAATATGATTAATAATTTTTGCTCAATTGATCCATATGGAAAATTATAAGAACACAGAAAATATTCTTTTCAATGACAAAAGCATATTTAACAGCAATTAATCATTTATTAAGACACTAAACATAGCTCAAGACACTTTCCATGAATAGAAATCTTTGTCTACAATTCAGTAAGACTAGAAGTAAAAACAAATATTTACAAAAGTTAAAACAAAAAAAATGTTTAAACTTAAAAAATTCTTAAATACATTTCCAAAAGGGGTGGGGGGATAAAGGAAAATGAAAATCACAAATGCAGCCTGTTTACAAAATAGTGGTGAGACTCTGATCTGCCTCTGCCCCAGGACAGCCCTCCAGCTCTGAGGTTGTCTGTTGGTTCAGCTCCTTGGGATCTCAGAATGGAGAAGATGAAGATCAGGACTCTGGCAAGAGAAATAAACTGTGGCCGTGGTAAGCAAGTGAGATTTTGGGATGATTTGTTCCTGAAAAAATAAGACGAATATGTCAGGGTGCAACAAAGAAAATCCTAGTCTCAAGTTTGTTTGTTATCGCAGGAAAAGTGAAAACATCAAAACTAATCCAAGCATTTAATTCAATCCAGATAGAGACATAAAAGAGCAGAAGAAAAGTGGCCCAAAGCTTAAAGCAAAATTAATTAGAAAAGTGGAGATAGGATCATAAATCCAAAATCCTTTCTTTGAAAAGAGCTGAGGATACTGGCAAACTCCTTACAAGACTAATCAAAATAAAAAGAGGGTAAGAAAATCCCAAAGAAACAAACAAACAAAATCAATATAAAATACCTATAATGAGAAGTGGATTTAGGCAAAGATTCAAAACAATTTGTGAAAAATTTTAAGAAAATACAATGTACATCTCTACGTCCATACATTTACAAATCCTGATTAAATCAAAGACTTAAAAACTAAAGATACAAATAGTCCAGTTTTATAAAAGAAGTTGAGAATCTGAGTAGAGAGAACAAAAAGCAGAGAAAAGTTAGAAAATATTGTTAAAGATCTGCTGCTAAAGATGCCAGATAGAGTTTGCTAACAAATTATTCCATATCAGCAAGAAACTCCACAATTCCTATGTTATTAAAATTATTTCAGAGAAAAAGGATGGAAATGGAATTCTTCACAATTTATTTTAAAGAATTAGCATAGTGCTCATACCAAACCTGACATAATAATAAAATGTGAGACAACTATAGACAAAAAAGCAAAACTTTATAAATTGAATAATCCTATATGAAATAATAGCAAATCAAAGCCAGGACTACATTAAAAAATAATATCCTATGGCCAAATGATTTTACTCTAGAAAGATAAAAAAGATTTAATTTACCTAATTTATTAATGTATTTAATCCTAGAATAAGGGAAAAATTAGTACATTAGCTTCACATATTTGATAAATTCCAACATGTAGAACTGGGAGCTCAAGGGCAGAGACTAGCATGCATGAGGCTCTGGGTTTGATCCTCAGTACTGCAAATAATAAGGTAAAATAAAATAGCAAATAAAAATAATAAAAATTTAAGATCCAGTATCTATTTCTGATTTTTTTAAAAGTCTCTTAAAGAAAAGTAGAATTTTTAAAAATCTACTTCAGAATCCTGAAATTAATAGCATAAAAATAGAAGTATTTCCTTTCAAGTCAAAAATAAGCTAGATATTTATAGTAACTCTCATTTCTGAATGTTGCTTACAGAATGGCAGTAAGATAAAACAAAGCAAGAAGTATACACACTGTATAGGTAAAAATTAAGATTTTTTTTGCACAAAGCAGTCTATCTGAAAGGTTAAAAATGAAATATAAGAAATATTACATAAGGTGGATAGTTAAAAAATATACACAGAATAATAGCTTTTCTGCATTAGAGCAATAACTACTGAAAAAATATAAATGGAAGAAAAAAGTCTTATTTCAATGATAAATAAAAATTTAGAATATCTAGGGATTAGTTCATGTCCAGGATATATAGAAAGACTCTTTAAAATATATTCTTAAATTTTAGATTTATGATATTCCTGCATAGAAAATTTTTATAAAAATTTGTCAACAAGTTAATGTATAAATATTATGCAATGTCAGTGAAACCTCACTAAAACTTTTAAGAAAGTATATGATTCTCAAGTCTTCCCCAAATCATAAACATTGGAGAATAACTGAGATTTTCTTTTTGTTATTGTTTTTGTTTTAGTGTGGAGGACTGAACCCAGGGCCTTTCACATGCTATGCAGGCACTTTGCCACTGAGCTACATCCCCAGCCTAGATAACTGAGAAGTTTTCAAGAATGTACAGTGAAGAGAGAATTGCCTGTCTTTACAGCCAAACATTCCTGAAGAAGCATCCCATAAGTGTGGATAGATAGACAACAGGAAGTGCAGACAGGGACCTGGATTGAGATAAGGAGGAGGCATTTCAAATCTACACAAATGGCACTGGGATCCAACAGAGGAAGGACAAATAACTCTAAATTCTTCTGAGATAAATTGCTAACTATATGGAAAATGTACTTTTCTAGTTCAAATTTTCGAGGAAAATACAGTCCATGTGATTTAAAAACATAATATTTCAAAATATATAGAAAGATAAGGAAAAACATGCACACACAAAATTAGGAAATAAGTATACACACATACACACACTCACAGTGTCTGGGTGTATATAACATGATCAGTCTTCCCACAGGGAAAGAAAATACTAATTTGGTTTTTAAAACTTCTGTGTAGTCGAGAATATAATAAGTAAAACTGAAAGTCACACGATAAACTGAGAAAAATATATGAAACTCTTCTACATATTAGTTCCTTTGATAGATAGAGAACTTTCCCAAATTGTTGGACACCTTCATTTATTCAATCTTTATAGAGCACTTGCTCTTCAACCTTCATGAGACCTTCCTGAACCAACTAGTACATGCCCACCATCATAGGGCTTCCTTCCTCGGCCAGTTTATTTTTTAAAATATAAATATGATAAAAAATGAAAAATTGACCTTTATTAGCCCATCAAAAGATGTGAGTAGAAACATTTTATTGTAATTTTCACTATTTAAATTTTTTTGTTTGGTACCGGGAGTCGAACTCGGGTCCTTGTGCTTGAGCAGCAGGCAGTGAAACCACTGAGCTAAATCCCCGGCCCAATTTTCACTATTTAAATCAGTAGAGATTTTTTTTTAAAAGTTCCTCCTTTCCCTGAAAATAAGATCTAAATAATCAGCCTTGAAAACTAGAGATGAAAAATGCCAGCCCCAATCAACCTATGCTTGCCTTACCTGACTTCAATATTCTCTTGCTCAGTGGCTACTTTGTAAGGCACATGAGGCAAGGGTAAGCTGATTGGGGGTGGTATTTTTCATCTCTAGTTTTCAAGGCTGGGTCTTATTTTCGGGGAACTGCAATTGTTCTACTTAATATTGTCAAGAGGAGGGGAAATAGCTCCTCATACACTTCTTTTTTTTTTTTTTGGTACCAGGGATCGAACTCAGAACCTTGCACTTGTGAGGCAGGTGGTAGAACCACTGAGCTAAATCCCTGGCCCCTCCTCATACACTTCTGGGAGGAGTAGAAGTCCACGGGGGTTTCTGGGACAGAATATTTAGTCAGCTCAAGAAGATTGACTAGCAATTCCCCATTTAGGAATTTATGCCAAATAAAAAGCTAATTACAAAACAATTTACCTACAAGGATATTTATTGCAGAGCTGTTTATAAGGGCAAAAAAAGTTGGAAACAATGTTCATTTGATATCCACACACAATGAATAACAAAAATTATATTACAGAAGAGTATTAATGATAGGGAAATATTATTAAATAAAAATGCAGGTTGCAGTTAATGCTGACTGATTCAATTTTAAATGACAATATACACTGCTTTAAACAGCTAGAAAGATAGACATTAAAATACTCAGGAAAGCTGTGCCTTCCTCGTACAGTTTTAGATGCTTTTCAATTCTCTCGTGATTTATTTGGGGTGGATTATGTAATAGTAAAAGGGTTTTGTTTTCTTTGAAGTTAATGTACAGATTAAAGTTATGCATGTAACTTACAGATTTTATATTCCAAGGGGCCTAACTTAATTATCACAGATACAATTTGGGGTTCTAAATCAACTCCCCTCTCTGCTGCCTTGAATCTCTCAGTCCTGCAAAAGAGCCACCCGCCCTGGCAGATGACTTGGCAGGGCTAGGATTGGGGGAGTCACAGAGAACAGGATTTGATGCTGTCATTATTTTGTTCATCATAGAATTTTTGCATTAATTTTTATTTTTTTTAAATGCATCGAAGTATTCTTTTTCTTGAGATCTGTATTTTTATGTAAATTTCGCCTCCAAGGCAATTACCTCCCTCTTTCACCCTGTCTGCTGCCCTGTGCCCCACCAGCCTTCCACACCCACCATCTCCCCAGGCAGCACCCCTACACGTCCTGTTCCGCCTCCCATCTAGTGGGTGCAGGGTCCTTCTGACAGCAGAGACCAGGCATGGGTGCTGTGGGCCCAGGTGGCATGGCAGGGATCCCAGCCATTATGGGATGTCCCTGGATGGGCTTCATACAAAGCACTTTATAAGCATTATCTCATGCAATCATCATAGTAGCCAGAGAGGCCGGGTAGCAGAGAGTCCTGTGCAGCCCCTAATATAATTCTTTCCTTTCAGGAATCATCTTTCCCAGTTGCAGCTGGGACTGTGGCCATCCAGGCTCTCTTGCAGCTAGGCTGGCCATGAGAAAAAAGAAAGTACCCTCTGTACTTTGCAGGATATGCTTGTGACGGGGAGGGCCATTCCTTTCTTCTCCCTTTGCCTGTTTCCTCTGTGTAGAATACACGGAAGGGCTGGAGAGACAGCGTCCTCATTAGAAGATGAACGCTGTTCATACAAGATGGTGGAGCAAGGAGGTGGTGAAAGACTGTTCTTTCTGACATGGTTTCTATGTCAGATCTGGACTGCTACGTGTACATGAGAGGGAAAGAAAATTCTATCTCATTAAAAATCACTGTTATCTTAGGTTCTCAGGAGCTCAGAAACCAATGACATCCAGATTCATTCTGATAGATGTTGCTGTTATGTCCACCCTGTGGATGAGAAACTGGCTCTCAAGATTACACAGATAGGCAGTGACAGATGGGAATCTGAAGCCAGGGTGTCTGGCTCCAGTATCCTAGCTCTGAACCCTAGGGTGTTCAAAAACCCCTCTCCAGGAAGATTTCCAAACCCAGGGCCTCATGCATGCTAGGCAAGTGCTTGGGGTCCTTGATTCTGGATGCTTAGTCCCATGTTTTTTCCTAGAAAGCATTCTGAACCCTTCTGTGGCTCCAGCAGTGGGACCAGGAGCCTTTCTGGTGGAGCACGACTTGGAGAACAGGACTCCCTTGCAAATGTCTCTCAGTTGCTGCCTGTACTTTCCACTGACATCAGCACTGCCGATGTGGACCTGTCACCAGGGATCACCTATTGTCCTGACCTGGATAGAAGCACTCTGCTCTTCCTATGGGAGTGGTGGGCATGGATGGGGGAGGTCTATGTCTCTACAGAGTTCAACCGGAGATTTCACTGTTTTAAGACAGTTCCCAGCCCCAGCCTGGAACGTGGTGTCACCCCGCAGCACTTTGACTTTAGGTCCCTCTGCATTGTCAAGTACCTCAGCACTGCTATGTATTTGTCCCCTTGAGCCAGGTCAATGCTAAAGGAAGTTCACTGACTCTGCTTCTTTACTAACTGAGGTCTGATGTACCAAAGGAATCCATTTCAGACTTATAAGCAGGTCCCCAATCTACAGCAAAAAAGCCTTTCACCACCCTCACCACCCCCACCAGAGACCAATGTCCCAGTATTAATGCATCTGATGGCACCAAGCCTTAGTGGCCCAAGGGAGGACAGTCGCCAAGCTGAGACTGAAATCCCATTTTATTTACATTTTTACTTTTCCGCAGCTTGCTTTCCTGCAGCTTTTGCTCTATTAGGCCACACTATTTCTTCTGGATTGAATCCTTAAATTACTTTACTTTTTCTTCTGAGATTCTCAAAGAATTTGACAAACTTATTTGAATGAAGCAACATAATTGTCTATGGTGTTGATATCTGAAGTCTAAAGGGGACACATTGCTGGTGCTCTCAGCATGGCAGGCGACTGGTGCATTCTTCAGTGTAGGCTCTGCTGGTGACTCCTGTGAAGAGCAATCTTTGTTGATTTGGGACTACCCTGAGTTTATCCGACTCTCATTAGAACTGGGTAGGTCTGGATCCCAGCAATGAAATGAAAGTGTAAAATGCAAGCTCTCTTATAAAACAAACTTATTTTGCACAAGACCAGTCATGGCATTAGTAAAAATGTTTTTCTTAATAAAACACATGAGTAGCCTTTACCGAAGTAAAGCCTAAAAAATGGAATTAAAGATAATTACTCTGTTCATTGTGAATACTAGACTGTATTTAGTGTCGAACAACTTTGACGGTTTCTAGGGCATAACATGTAAGTGTGTTGTTGTCATTCTCAAGCGCAAGCTGTCACTTCACTTCCATGCATTCCTCCCCTTCATACAAATGTGGAGACAGGAGGAATTAACATCACACAAGAGCAGTTTGATTCATTCATTCTGATTCTCACTTCTTGCTGGATAGTAAGGACCCACTGAGTTTTGCTTTTTGTATATCATCAGCTCAATGGCTGAGTTTAGGAAGAGCAGCCCTACATGTACTACCACCCCATGGACCCTAGGGTTCCTTCTGTGTATTTCAAGAGCAAGAAGTAGGAGGCAGACAAAGAAGGGCTGAGGCCAAGCTCTGTCTCCTAGGATGGAGTAGGAACAAAGAGCCGGGAATAAAGTTGCCACTGTCCCTTTTGGGGCAGGCTGGGCTGGGTGGGTGTTGTACAGAGCTGCCCAGAGTTTCCTTCCCTGTATGGCTCTGAGTTAGGGTGGACCAAAGAGACATGGAGGGGAGAGGCGCAGCAGCCCTCCTCCCCAAAGGTTGTGCACACCTTGCTAGTGACTGGCTGGCTCACCCACTGGGACAGGGTAGCAGTGGAGACAGCAGACCCCCCGCCCCGCCCCTCCCGAGGAGTCTCTGGCACCGGCTTCAGTTCTGGGCACATGTAGTTCCGGGCAAAGGACACACTATCTTCTTCTCAGGGCCACCTATGCCATCAAGGGTGAAGGTGCTGAGAAGCAGACACAGGTCCTCATTTCTCCTTGTGGTTTCAGTCTGTCCTTCCTCACTTTTCCTTCCTACCCTGGCCCTGGGCCATCTTCGGGATTCTTCACCATCCAGCACCATTGGGTAAGATCTGACCCTGTGCTGTCCAAACAGCAGCCACTAACCCTGTGTGGCTGCCAAAATTAAAATGAATTAAAATGAGGTACCATTGTCCTTCTGTATCGGGACCACCCAAAGATACTAATCTCCTCAGCAGCTCAAGTCCCTTCTAGAAACTAAATGTGTGGTTTTTGTATAGAACCTACACACATCCTCTAAGATCCTCTATGTCATGCCTGGAGGATGTACAATGCCTAACACAATGTCAAAGTTCTGTAAATAGTCATTGTACTGAGTTGCCTAGGGACGGATGACAGAAAAACATCTGTATAGTTCAGGAGGCAATTTGTTCTCTGAATATTTTCGATACAGGGTTGGTTGGATCTAGGGACAAGAAACTCACAGAGAAGGCTGGAGAGTGAAAGATTCCATTCCTCCACCGTACCATTGTACTAGCCGTTCTTCACACATATGTTCATGTCTGTGTTGTGCACAATGCAGATACAGAATGTTGCTACCCTAATGGTGTGATCACTTATTAGTAAATTCTGTATTTCATATTAGCTATAGGGAGCCTGCTTCTCTAATCAAACCCTGGTAGACACATTTTCCTTCTCTAATCAAACCCAAGTGCTTAGCAATGTTGCTATGTTTATTAGTATTTTAATTGTTAATATGGATTTGAGTACCTTTCTAGAGTTCTTTTTATTATGGCTGGAAAGAGGAGGGTCCCTCTGTAGAGCAGGTTTTCTAGTAGTAATTATCTCCATTTTTGTTTATCTGGAAATATTTTAATTTCTCCCTTAGTTTTGAAGGATGGCTTTGCTGACTGTAGATTTCCCAGCTGACCGGCTTTTTCTTTAAGGGCTCAATTATGTTGTTCCACCAACTCTTGGGCATCATGGCTCCTGATGAGATATCAGCTGTTAGTGTCAGCATGCCCTGTGGACACGAGTTACTTCTCTCATGGCTCTTTCAATGAGTCACTTCTCTCATTATCTTTCAACAGTTAATGATGTATCTAGATGTGGATCTTTGAGCTTATCAAAGTTATTTTGATAAGTCCAAGTTTGAGTTACCTGGACTTCACTGAGTTTCTTGATTAATCATTTATCAAAATTGGGAAGATTTTGGTCTTCATTTCTTCAAATATTCTTGCTATTCCTTCTCACTCTTCTCTCCCTTTGGACTTCTTCATGAATGTACAGATTTACTTGGTGGCATCTCATAGGTCCTGAAACTGTGTGTTGTTCTTTATTTTTTTCTTTACATTCCTTAGACTGGATAATCTCAATTGACTTATATAGTGATTCTTTCTTCTGATTATTCAGATCTGTTTTCAAGACCTTCTAGTGAAAATTTTGATTCATTCACTGTACTTTTAAACTCTAAAATTTCTATTTAGTCTCTGTCTCTGTCGTTTTCCCTCTCTCCCTCCCCTCTTCTTTCCCCCAAATCCCCTTTTCATACTGGGGATTGAACCCAGAGCCTTTGCACTAAGCTACATCTCCAGTCCTTTTTACTATTTTTTTGAGAAAGAGTCTCATTAAGTTGTACAGGTTGGGCTCCAACCTGTGCTCCTCCTGCCACAGCCTCCTAGGAGTATGGGGATTATAGGCATGTGCAACCACACCTGGCTATAATTTCCCTTTACTGATATTTTCCACAATAAGGTAATGTTCTCATACCTTCCTTTAGTTTTTGAGGCATATTTCTTTTCAGTTCTTTGAATACATTTAAATTAGCTTATTTAAAATATTTGGTAAGTCCAATATCTGGGCTTTCTTCTGGTCCATTTTTTGATGCTTACCCACTTTCCATGTGTGGTCTGTACCTTCTTGTTTGCATGACATATGGTTTTGGCTTTGTTGGTTTAAAAATTTGACATTTTCAACAACATAGTGTGACAACACTGGAAATAAGATTCCCCTGGTTCCTCAGGGTTGTTTCACTGGTTTTTATTACTACTGGTTATTGGTTAATGACTTTCCTGAATTAATTCTATAGTTTGCATTCTTTGTCATATGCGGCCACTAAAGTCTCAGTTAACTTAGTGGTCAGCTAATGAGAGGATTTCCTTAGTCACCTGTAGGTGATCTATAGAGACCTATAGGTCTCTCTGTTTGTGCCAAGGGTCTCTGTGTGCAGGTTGGAGCATCCTCAAGTTCCAGCCAGAATGTTAACAACCCTGCCTTAGCCTTCACTTCCTACTTGCAGAGTCTCCAGGATATTCAGAGATGAGAACTCAGGGCCTTCTCAGGTCTTTCTCCAGTATGCACACAGCTCTGGACATGTGCACAGCTTTACACGTGTGTGAATTTTTGGGATTCCTTTGGAGTTAATGTTTTCAAATTACCTATGGCCACCTAATTTCCTAGGTTTTCCTTAAAGTTTCGGATTAGTTTACTGTTTCCTCCAACTATTGTTCTCTGCCTCTGGCAGCCATGCAGTTGAATAATTGTCTGTAATTGCTTTCAACAAATGCCTTCTGGGGAGAAGCGTGTGTGTGTGTGTGTGTGTGTGTGTGTGTGTGTCTCACTGCAGATTGAAACCAGGGCCTTTACACATCTCAGGTCTTTATTTTAAATTTTTGATACAAGACCTTGCCAGATTTACTCAGGCTGGGATTAAACTTTCGATCCTCCTGCCTCAGCCTCTAAGAGTGCTGGGATTACAAGCAGGGGCCATCACACTTAGCTTTATTTATTTATTTTGGTGGTGAGTTGGAAGGCTTTTCGCACTGGGTGAGCTCAAGTCAGGTCAAATAAAGTCAGCCTTGTGGTGGAAGGCGTGTTCTCCAGGGAATAACCAGACAGGCCCAGTTTTGTCCCTCCTGTGGGAACACTGTTTTGAAAGAGTTACTGTCTCCTTGTGATGACTACTGGCTTTCTGATTTCACCATCCTTCTTTGGGTGGTTATTTTACAAGGCCACTAGAGCACAAGGAGACAAATGAATAGGAGGAAATAAAATGCCACAAACCTTGCTGTTCTTACTCAACTGGTTTTCAATCCTGTACTGGCTGCTACAGGTCTTTGATTAATTTACAGAGTTCTGAAAAAATAGTTTTGATGCTTTTAATGCTTTTCTTTAACTGCTTTCCTTGAAGGGGGAAGTTTCTTAAGTCCTTGCTCTGCTGTTTTCTCCAACATCCTCCTGGGGAAGAAGTTTTGAAGCCTCTACTGCCTTTCTGCCTCCGTGGGCCAGGCTGCTGGTTTTTGAGGCCACTGCAGAGCTGGGGACAGGCAAGTGACAACATCAGCTGCCCATTGTTGTTGTTGAGATTTGTCCATTTACCTTGAATTAACAACTTTCTTGAGTTACGAAAAAATGGCCTCTGATAATTTTCTTGGCAGTTTTCACTGCTTTGATGGGGCAGACAATTTTTGGAGGTCCCATAGCCACTCTTCTTTTTTTTTTTTTGGCAGGTGTCCCCCAAGAATGACATTTTATATAGATAATCACTTATTATGCTTTTTCCAAAGAAAAGAGAAGAAAATGGTAAAGAGGAAAGAAAACGCAGTCAATGGCCAATTTAGGTGCCCCAACCTCAGCAAACTAGAAGGGACATCACTGGCGACACACTGCTCTGTCACCATGTGGAGACTTGAGGAAGGCTAATGCAGATATTTCCATGATTGTTTCTATCATGAGGGCTGCTGGCCCTGCCTTACTGTGTATAGCTCCTAAAAACATGTGAAAAACCATACAAAGAGCGAGGACCAGTCCTTTCTTCCGACAGGCAGGCACCTCCCCAAAGCTATCACCAGGCCCTCAATGTTCACGCTCCCACCTGGACCACACCGGCCTGGGCCCAGAGCACCAGTACTGCCCTGTGTCATTTTCTCCGCCCTCTGTCTCCTGAGGACTCAGCACTCCACCTGCCCTCCAGCTGGCCACCCCCAGTCTCCAGAAAGTTCTGTCTACTGCATGGACAAGGGGTGATCAAAATAGATGGTGAAGCTCGCATTTTAAAGAGACTTATTACAGTGAAAGACACATTGCCATTAACCCCCTCAAAACCCTCCCCTCACTTTGAAAACACTTATCCCATCATTCTTGCCAATTTCTAAAGCCGTTTTGGAAGTCCTCTTTTGTGTCTTTACAAGGTGCAACAAAAAATGTAGTGAATGCTGCTGCTGAGTGTCATCCAAGGGAAAGGCAGGCTGGCAAATCCATGACAGTGTGTCCTCATCCACCTTATCCACCTGATCTGGCACGGTGTGACTTCTGGCTCTTCCTCAAACTCAAAATGACCACAAAAGGGAAACGTTTTGAATCAATTCAGGACATCAAGGGAGCCAGGACAGTGCACCTAAAGCCACTCACAAGAAAGGACTTCCAGAGCGGCTTCAGAAAGTGGCAAGAACAATGGAATAATGTGTTCGAAGTCACAGGGAGCATTTTGAGGGTGATTCACGGCAATGTGTCATTTATTATAGTCACTGTAAAAAAAAATTTAAGCATTCGTATTTTTTGATCACTCTGTATTTTGTCTTTAAAAATCTACTCCACTTTGTCCCATTGCAATGGAATTAGCTTTTTCAAACCTCAGCAGCTCCTGAGTGATCTACCGAATGCCCATTATCCTGCCTAGATGACCTCTTTGGACAAATACTTATCAGATATCATTGAGAAGTGTGACTTTTTAATCATTATTTTTAGTGGCAAGAATAGTTTTTTTTCTCTCTCTCAGTCTTTATGTCAGTTGGATCCTTATAAAGAATTTATTACCTCTGTGTAAGGCACATTTGTGACTAATTCAGTATTTCTTTTCTTTTGGTAATGGGGATCGAACTCGGGTCCTTGCCTTTGCCGGGCAGGTCTCAGAAACACTGAGCTAAATCCCCGGCCCCTAATTGAGTATTTCTAAGGCCTCTTGAAGGCTTCTCATATTTATTCTTTGAGTAATAAAATCTGAGGAAGATTAAACACAGCAATTTCTGTGAAATAAAGTAGAACACCTTGGAGCCCTGGGAGAATAAATTCCTTTGCTGTGTTTATTTTAATTACTTACTTAATTTAATTTTGAGACGGGGTCATGCTGTTAGCCTAGGCTGGCCTGGAACTCAAAATTCTCCTGCCTCAGCCTCTTGAGGGCTACGATTGTTCTCTTTATTTGCAAGGAATAGTAAAAGTCATTTTTTCTATGGAACCAAGATTTCTTTGTCAAAGGCAAGACGCAGATAAACTTGAGTCTGCCTTCTCCATTCTACCGCAAAAGCACAAACTGCAAACTCTCCGAGGTCAGCCAGCGCGGAGTAGCAGCTCCTGTGGGATAATTCCACAGGCTTCTGCACCCAGGGGTGGACTTCAGTTCTCCACCATTCTTGTCAAAGTTGGAGGGAGAAACACATCATTTTTACTGCTGTGTTGATTTCTAAGAGGGAAACGTGCCCTTTAACAAATCCAGGGTTTTAAAAAAACAATGAAACAAAGCAGAAATAAACAAAAACAAACCACTGCCCGGGTCGATCCCACCCACGCGAGCCTCCAAGCCATAGCTCAGGCGGACAGGATTGACTCAGCCTGCTGGGAGTGGGCTGCAGCGCCCGTGCCTGGTGCTGCCCTCTGCTGGGCGGGTCGGCTCACGACAATCACAAATCCCGTTCTCTCTTTTTTTCTTTCTTTTCTTTTCTTTACTTCCCTTTCTTTTTTCTTTCTTTTCCTTCCCTCCCTTCCTCCCTTCCTTCCTCCCTCCCTCCTTCCATGCTAAGAGCACTGAACATGAGATTTGTCCTCTGAACAGCCTGCAAGTGTGCATGGTCCTTCAGCGGGTCTCCAGGTTTCCCTAGCCCAGTGCATCAAACTCCACCCCAGCTGAACAGCAGCTCACTCTTCCCCTCCTCCACCTCAGCCTATGGAAACCTCCACCGTGCTCGCTGTTTCTGTGCATTTGGTGATTTGAGACCATGCATGTGTGTTGAGTCCTTTCCTATTTGTCCTCAAGCTGGCTTGCCTGAGCTTGATGTCCTGGAGGTTCCCCGTGTGCTGCATTTGGCTGGGTTTCCTACTTTGTCAAGGCGAGGCCATATTCGCTTGTGCGCCTGGGTCACGTTTTCTTTACCCATTCATTCACTGAGGGACGTGAAGGTTGTTCCCGCCTCCTGGCTGTTGTCAGGGGCTCACACAGGGGCTCACACAGGGGCTCACATTTAATTCCATCTCTGAGGCTTTTTTATGGGTCTCTCCTTAGCCCCTGGATTTTCCACAGTGGAGCCTGAGGCTCTGTGCTGGAAGCAGGAAACCCGCAGGCCGCATATCGGTAGAAACCTACTCCACCGCCTCTCCACCCGGCCCAAGGATGAAGTCGTATTGTGAGGCCACAGAGAGCAGATGAGAAGCACCCTTGCGGGGACTTTGGTCTAATGGGAAATCAAGCACGTGGATGGGTAACTCGAGTCCAAGGTAGGGGTTAAGGTGCACCCAGAGTTCCGAAGAGGAGAGAGCTCTTCTGGCTGGGGGAGAGAGCCCGGAGAGTGGGTTTCACTGGCAGCTAGAAGAACAAAGAAGACCGGATGTGAGAGGCCAGACTTTACATCTATTTACACATCCTCAGTGATGTTCCTTGAAAAGCCGACGTGAAGGGTGGGCAGGGTCAGGTCTGGCTTTGTTTTCTTTTTTTTTTTTTTTTTTTTAACTCTTCATTTATTCTTCTAGAATAGCTAGAAAGTCATTTTGTCAGGTGTCTTTTTAAAAATAAATTTAATTTTATAGGTACATCTTAGGTATACAATATAATGACATTCATCATTGGAAATTTGCATCTTTTCATACTCTCTTGGTTCTTATCTTTCCCCTTCCCCTGCCCTCCCTTCAACCCCTCCATCCCTCCCTATTTACACTTTCAACTTTTTCATTTCCTCATATTATTTCCATTCCCTTCTTTCTTTTCCCCTACCCTTTCCACTTTCCCTTCCCCTTTGCCCCTTTTCTTCCTAGTTCACATTATCTATTTTACCTTTTAGTCCTTATTTACACTTTCAATTTCTCACACTAGAGAAACGATTCGGTATTTACACATGTGTGTTCTATTTAATTCATTTAAGAGTATCACCTCAGTGTGGATACATTTAGCTATAAATATCTCTAATTTCTCATTTTTTATGGCTGAGTAGTACTCCGTTTTATAACACAAAACCCACATTTTCTATATACAGTTTCCAGGTGATGGGCATTTGGGCTGTTTCCAAGTTTAAACTATTACAAACTGTACTGCTATGAACATGGATACACATATATCACTGTGGTATGATTCTTTTAATTCTTTGGGGAAGATCCCCAGCAGGGGAATAGCGGGGTCAAATGGGACTTCCAGTCCTAGTTCTTTGAGATATCTCCATACTGATTTCCACAGTGGTTGTACCAGTCAACACTCCCACCAGAAGTGGAGCAGTGTTCCTCTTTCCCCACAGCCCCACCAGCAATTGTTATTGGTTGACTTCATGATAGCAGCCATTCTTTATGGAGTGAGGTGGAATCTCAGCATTATTTTCATTTGCATCTCTTGAATGACCAGTGATGTTGAACATTTTTTCATATGTTTGTTTGCTATTTCTACTTCTTTGTCTGAGAAATGTCTGTTCATTTCAGATGCCCATTTTCAGATTGGGTCTTTAAATTTGGGAGGTTTGATTTTTTAAAAGTTCCTTATAGATTCTGGATAGTAGACCTTCATCTGAGGAACAGCAGGTGAAGATTTTTCCCACATTGTGGGTTGTCTCTTCACACTGTTGGTGGTTTCTCTTGCTGTGCAGAGGCTTTTTAATAAGAAGAGATCCCACTTGTTGTTTGTGCTAGTTCACAGGCAACTGAGGTTTTGTTCATAAAATCTTTTCTACACCAATGTCTTCAAGAGTTCTACTAACTTCCATTCCGGCTGGTTCTGAGTTTCTGTTTTAACATTTAGATCTTTAATCCATTTTGATTTTAGATTAGTGCATGGTGAGAGATACAGGTCTTGTTTTAGTCTTTGGCAAATTGAAACCCAATTTCTCCAGCACCATTTATTAAAAAGACTATCTTTCCTCCAGCAAGGGTGTTTGGCTCCTTTGTCAAAGATGAGGTGGCTGAGTGTGTCTGGAGTTGTTTCTGTATCTTCTAATCTGTTCCACTGGTCCTCAGGTCTGTTTCTTTGCCAGTACCATGCTGTTTTTATCACAGTAGCTTTGTAGTACAGTTTCAAGTTGGGGGCTGTAATACCCCCTGCCATGTCTCTGTTACCTAGAATTGCTTTTACTATTCTGGATCTCTTCTTGTTCTAAATGAATTTGTGGATTGTTTTCTCAAGGTCCGTGAAGTATGCTGCTGGGATTTCAATTGGGATTGCATTGAATCTATATAACAATTTTGGAAGTATGGCCATTTTCACTATGTTGATCCTTCCTACCCAGGAGCAGGGGATGTCTTTCCATTTTCTGATATCATCTTCAATCTCTCTTTTCAGAATACTATAGTTTTCAGAGAAGAGGTTTTTGATTTCTTTTGTTAGGTTGATCCCTAGGTATTTCCATTTTTTGGATGCTACTGTGAAAGGAATTGTTTGCCCTATTTCTCTCTCAGTGAGTCTGTTGTTTGTGTAGAGGAAAGCTATTGATTTTTGTGTGTTGACCTTGTATTCAGCTGTCTTACTGAATTTGGTTATTAAGTCTAGAAGACTTTTGGTGGAGTTCTTGGGGTCTTCTATGTAAAGTATCATGTCATCTGCAAATAATGACAATTTGACTTCTTCATTTCCTATCTTTATTCCTTTTATTTCTTTCTCTTGTGTAATTGCCATGGCTAATGTTTCCAAAACTATATTGAACAACAGTGGTGATAGTGGACATCCTTGCCTTGTTCCTGATTGTAGTGAGAAGGATTTCAGTTTTTGACCATTTAGTATGATATTGGCTGTTGGTTTTTCATAGATGGCTTTTATCAGATTGAGGTAGAGACCGTCTATTCCAATTTTTTGTAGGGCTTTTATCATAAATGTGTGTTGGATCTTGTCACATGCTTTTTCTGCATCTATGGAGATAATCATATGGTTTTTGTCCTTGGCTCTATTGATATAGTGTATTACATTGATTGATTTGCGTATGTTGAACCATCTCTCCATTCCTGGGATGAATCCCACTTGATCAGGGTGTATGATCTTCTTGATGATCTTCCGCATTCTATTTGCCAGTATCTTATTAAGGATTTTTGCATCTACGTTCATTAGTGAGATTGGCCTATAGTTCACTTTTTTGGTTGGGTCTTTCTCTGCTTCGGGGATCAGTGATGCTTGCTTCCAAGAATGAATTCAGGAGTACTGCTTCCCTTTCAATTTCATTGAAGAGTTTAAACAGTAGTGGCAATAGTTTCTCCCTAAATGTCTTGTAGATTTCAGCAGTGATGACATCAGAACCCAGGCTTTTCTTAGTTGATAAGTTTTTAATTACATTTTCAATTTCATTGATTGATACTGGGTTGTTTAGAATTTTTAGGTCTTCTGCATTCAACTTTGGTAATTCATACATATGTAGGAATCTGCCCACTTCTTCCGTGTGTTCCATCTTATTGGCATATAGGTTCTCAAAGTAGGTATTGATGATCCTCTGGATTTCTGCTGGGTCCATTGTAATTTCATTCTTTTCTTTCCTAATTGCATGGATTTGGGCCTTTTTTGCCTTTTTCTGACAAGGTTGGCTAAGGGTTTGTCAATGTTTGTTTTGACCTGGGCTTTTCTTAGTTGGTAAGTTTTTAATTACATTTTCAATTTCATTGGTTGATATTGGGTTGTTTAGAATTTTTAGGTCTTCTTCATTCAACTTTGGTAATTCATACGTATCTAGGAATCTGTTCATTTCTTCTGTGTGTTCCATCTTACTGGCATATAGGTTCTCAAAGTAGGTATTGATGATCCTCTGGATTTCTGCTGGGTCCATTGTAATTTCATCCTTTTCATTCCTAATTGCATGGATTTGGGCCTTTTTTGCCTTTTTCTGACAAGGTTGGCTAAGGGTTTGTCAATTTTGTTTATTCTTTTGATGAACCAATTCTTAGTTTGATTTTTTGTATCATTCTCTTAGTCTCCATTTCATTGATTTCTGCTCTGATCTTTATAATTTCCTCCCTTGTATGAGCTTTGGGGTTGTCCTGCTCTTCTTTTTCTAGAAGCTTGAGGTTCAGCATCAGGTTGTTTAATTGGGCTCCTTCTGTTTTCCTAATATGCATATTCACTGCTATGAATTTCCCTTGTAAGACTGCTTTCACTGTGTCCCATAGATTCCAATATGTTGTGTTGTCATTGTCATTTAATTGAAGGAATTTTCTGATTTCTTCTTTAATTTCCTCTGTGACCCATTGGTTATTTAGAAGTGTGTTATTCAATTTCCATGAGTTTATGAAATTTTTGCCATTTGTTTTGCTATTGATCTCCAATTTCATCACACTGTGGTCTGATAATAGACAGGGGATAACTTCAATTCCTTTGCACTTACTTAAATATGTTCTATGAGTGAGTATGTGGTTTATTTTAGAGAACTACCTGTGTGCAGCTGAAGAGAATGTGTATTCTGATTTTGTGGGGTGGATCACTCTGTAAACATCTGTTAAGTCCATTTGCTCAAGAGTTTGATTGAGTTCTAGTATTTCCTTGCTTATTTTTTGTCTAGTTGATCTATTTGTGAGAGTGGGGTACTGAGGTCCCCCACTACTATTGTATTAGTGTATCTATGATTTTTCATGTCCATTAGTATTTGTTTTATATAGTTGGATGTGCTAGTATTTAGTGCATAAATATTTATGATTGTTATCTCTTCCTCTTGGATTGTTCCCTTTACAAGGATATAGTATCCTTCTTTTTCTCTCTTAATCAGTGTTGGTTTGAAATCTACTTGATCTGCAAAGAGGATAGCTACTCCTGCTTTTTTTCAGGTTCCTGTCACATGGAGTATTGTTTTCCACCTATTAACTTTCAGTCTGAGTTTCTTTTTTAATTAAGTGTGTTTCTGGTATGCAGCATATTGTTGGATCTTGCTTCTTGATCCATTCTGCTGGTCTATTTCTTTTGATTGGTGAATTGAGACCATTAACATTGATGGTTATAACTAATACATATTGACTTATACTTGCCATGACTTTTTCTTTTTGTTGGATTCTCCCTCTTTGCATTTAATTTCTTTTCATGCCCAATGGGTTCATTTTGCTGGGCTCCTGGGGTTGTGATCTTCATTATCTTTTCCTAGGATATTGTCTAAAATTTTTGGAGCACTGGTTTGGTATTCACGAAGTTCCTAAGGTGCTCTTTGCCATGAAAGTATCTTATTTCTTCTCCATCAATTTTGAAAAACAGTTTTGCAGGGTACATCCATCTGGGTTGGAGGCTGTTTTCCTTTAGAGCTTGAAATATGTCACTCCAAGGTCTTCTTGCTTTGATGGTTTGTGTTGAGAAGTCTGCTGTGATTCTGATGGGCTTCCCTTTGTATGTGATTTGTTTCTTTTCTGTAACTGCTTGTAGAATTTTGTTCTTCTGTTGGGTTTCTGGAATCTGAAAAATTATATTCCTATTTGTAGATTTTTTTTTTATTGAGGCTAGTTGGAGTCCTAAATACCTCACTTATCTCTATATCAAATTCTTTTCCCCTGCTTCAGAAGTTTTCTGCCATCACTTCTGTGAACAGGTTTTTATGTTGTCTGCACTCTCTCTTGTTTCTTCATTGACTCAGATCAGTATTATGTTATTCTTCTTTGCATCGTCTAGCAGCTGCTGGATTGATTTTTCATGATCCCTTAAAATTTTAAAGAAATTTTTCCTTTCCTGGTCACTAATTGCAATCTTATCTTCTATATCTGAAATTCTGTCCTCACATTGGCTCATTCTACTGCATAGACTTTCAATGGAGTTTTTAATCTCCTGGAAATCTGTTTGCATCTGTTTTATGGATTCCATTTGTTTCCTATGTTGGGGTTCCATCATGTTCCTCAGCTCCTCTGTTTTTGTGTCTGTGTCCTTTCTAGATATATTAATCATGTCTTGTTCTTTGGGCACAATCTCTGCTGTTATATGAGAAATTATTTCTAATTTCATTTTTTCCAGGTGCTCTTTTTGCCAGTTCAGGGAGTCGAGGTAGTTGAGTATCAGATTGTTCCATCTTGTTTCCCTGTGGGGTTGCTGTAGGTGATCTGGAAGTCTGGTTTTGAGATTTGTTTACCTATCTTCTCCTTTTGATGAAGTGGGGGTGCTGCTGGTGTCTGTGAGGCTCACCTCCTCTGGGTTTGGAGTGGTGCTACAGTGGCCAAGAAGCCTCCCCCTCTCAGCTGGGAGAGGTGCTACCCTGACTTTGTTTTCTGAAACAGAGCTCCTGTGGCACAGCCATTACGTCCTCCCCTCATGAAGACTTGGATCAAACTAAGCAGAAGAAGTGGTAATTTTTGAAATTAGTGCCTCCAAATCAGCTCTGAACAGTCTAGGTAAAGACAGAGGTTATGGGGCTGAATTATGTGTCCCCAGAATTTGTATGTGAAAGTCCTACTTTCCAGTGTCTCAGGATATGGCTGTGTTTGGAGATTGGGACTTCACAGGTGCCATTAAGATAGAGTGACATCCTATGAGTGGACTGTAATTTGATATCCCTAGTGTCCTTCTAAGAAGAATAGCTGACTCACAGATATACATAGAAAGAGGGGTGTCCATGTCAGGGTGCAGAGAGAAGGCTGCCACCTGCCAGTAGAGGAGAGAGGGTGCAGACACCTTGATCCTGCACTTCTGGTCTCCAGGACTGCAAGAAAATACCTTTCTGCTATTTAGGCCACCTAGCCTATGGTCATTTGTTATTGCAGCTCTAGCAAGCTGATACAATAGGTAAGACTTGTAAGATTTATAAGATATTAAAACTTAGACTCCTATTAAAGCTAGGAAACAATAGATTCAATGCTGGCCAACAATCACTTGCTTATGCTAAATCAATATTTTCTTAAATAACAGGAAACTCAAGATGATATGAGCTGTTTGCTTACATATAATAATTTGTTCCATCAGAGGAGTTCCAAGCACCCTACAACAGTCGCTAGGATTTCTGGATGGCTGAGCTCATTTGACATTTGCACCTATTGTACCTGTCACAGAATTGTCAGGGGTCACCTGGCACAGGAGTGTCGGGTTTATTTTTTCACAGTCCACATCCACTCTGTCCTGTTCAGGCAGGAAGGTGACTTATTAAGGGATACGAGGGAATGTGCAGAATTGTGGGGAGGGCTGGAGAAAGGTCCCACTGAAGTTCAGCTTCTCCAGCAAACGGCTTGGGCTGGGAGCCCCTGTCTCTACTTCTGCCAAGCACAAAACTGAACAGATTCAACTCTCCAGCCTCAGCTTCTTCCCCATTTTGAGCCCATTTCTGCTGCAGAAGCTTCTGCAGGAACTCACACTCTGATGCATCTGATTGATACATGCCCATGTCAGAGGCTGAGTCTCAGGCAGATGGAGGTAAGTAAATTCAGTTTCAACTTCTGCACCAGGAGACACGGGAATTTCAGTTAATAAGGGGAGGCTGCTTAGAAGGTGACAATTAGGCAAGAATGGGCCCAGGGTTCATTACGGGTTTGCAGTTCTCCATGATTATAGCCATGTGGTGCTTTCTTGGATGTCTAAGCCTCTAGGATGACTAATGTAACTTTGAAGCTGGGAATGGTGGTGCATGCCTGTCAGTTCAGCACATAGGAGACTGAGGCAGGAGGATCGCTATGAGTTGGAGACCAGCCTGGGCTAATAGTGAGTTTAAGGCCAGCCTGAACTGCAGAATGAGATGGTGTTTCAAACACACACACACACACACACACACACACACACACACACAATAAATTTGATGATAATCAAGGCTGATAAGTCAAATAGGATCAAGCATATCATCACCAAAATTTTATGTAAGATTTCCTGCAGTTGATACATGTTTAGTACTCTTTTCCGACTCAGTAAGTGCTTGTTGGGGAGTGAATAAGTTGTCGTGAAAACTGTTTGCTCTCTTGGATGAGAGCACCAAGGGCTATGAGAACCCCCATTGCTGGGTCGTACTTCCAGCCCCACGTTCTCATTCCGGGCTGGTGTCCACCTTCTTTTCATTCATGCGTGCAGCTTCCCTTGCGCCCTGACCTCATTCCCAACATGAAAGCAGCTTGATGACCGCTTCTGGGCACAAGAATCAAGACAGAGGCTCAAATATTAAAATGGCAATTTTGATGGTTGGTGGGGTCAAGAGACCAGAATAAAGCCAAGCCTATGCCAGAGAAGTATGATACAGGCATGGCATATACTCATACGGTGCATACAAAAAAATTTTGCAGAGAAATTTTGCAAGCATTAGTTCATTCATTCGTACATTCATTTTTCTATTTTAACAAACCTCTCTTCCTTTCTTTTTTCTCTCCTTCCTTCCCTCTTCCTTCCTTCCTTTCTTTCCCTCTCCCTCTCCTTATCCCTCCCTTTCCCTGTCTTTCCCCCAGCCCTCTTTCTTTCTTTCCTTCTTTCTTAAAGATTGAATTCAGGGCCTTTGCACTGAGCTACATCCCCATCCTTTAAAAAAATTTTTTTTTGAGAGAAGACCTTGTTAAATCACTAAGTTGCCCAGGCTGAATTTGAACCTGCAATCCTCCTGCCTCAGCTTCCCAGAGTGCTGCAATTATAAGCACAGGCCACCGTGCCCAGCTATAATCATTTCTTGAGCACCTACAGTTTGCCGGACATTGAACTAAATCCGTGAGGTATATTCTTGAAGCCCTTGCAGTCCAATAGCAAGAGAAAAGAGACACAATACAGTAACAGTTAGAGAAACTAGGACACAAATCTAGACATCTATTCAACCACAGACCACATTATAATGACACAAGATATAGTGAATATAACTCTTCCCTTATGGAACCCAGAATATAACTACAAAACAATCACGTACTGCATCTCAGATCTCCACAAGGAGTGCTTTGCCAAGTCTACTCTTCTGTTTGAAGACTTTGGTGGTTTGACTTTGCAATCAGTAAAACATCGGTATTCCTGTTGTAGTTCATTGCTAGGGGAGCAGGTGCACCTTTATTAGTGAGGAATACGATTTATTTACTGTCATCTGTCTACCCTCCACAGGGCATTCTTTTCTGTCCTTGGAACCCAGGGCCTGGAAAATCAGTGACCATCAATGAGGACGTCGTGGGAGGAGTGAGCAGCCCCTCACCCAGCAGCGGAAGTGCGAGGAGCAGGTTTTTGTGGGGACCACAAGCCTGGGAGTCAGGCACCGTTGGACTGGCACCTTGCTTTGCCATGCACTGGTTTTGGCAAGCCGAGTCTGTCATACTGTTTCTCTGGACCTCAGTGGTTCTATCTGGAGTATGGGGATGATGAATACAGTGTGCTTCCCAGGCTGGGTAGAGGGGGATAAATGGGAGGCTGTGTGCAAGGTGCCTCTTCCACCTGCAGTCCCAAAGCACGGGGCAGATTCTCAGTGAAGAGTGGAAGCAGCTGTTAAGTTGTCCATATGGTGGTCAGGGCCGGACTTCATTGCAGCTGCCAACTGCTGTCTCTGCATTGCGCAGTGTGTATTTGGCCCTTGGCTGTGCTCTCCCACCCTTCATAATACAGAATCCTCAGCTCTGCTTGTTCCAAATCTCAGTGCATTTTTGACTCTGAATCTCAGAAGCACTTTTTTTTTCTGCCCCAATTCCAAGTTTTCTTTCTCTGCCTTCCACTCTCTGAAAGGATATTTAATAAGAAAATGCCCCCAGCAGCATTCAAAAGCCCAACCTGTTAATTCACCATGAAATGCAGAAGCCGGGTAGGCTGGTGTGGTTGGCTTAGGGGCCTGATGTCATCCCGCCCTGTATCTTGAGGGATGGAGGAAGTGTAGCAGGTGGGTGGGTGGTGGGGAATGGTAGACTGAGCCCCCAGCCCCACCCAAACACACACACACAGACTTAAAATAGCCCTGGGTTTTTTTCCCCTCCTGTTTCTCCTCAGCTGGAGGCTCATTCTGCAATTAGACCAAGTGGAAAAGCACAAAGCCCTCCGGATTTGCCCGGCTTTGTGATATGAAATTGGGATGGAGCTTGTGGTGGGGGCAGGGGCGGCTTCATAATATAGTAAGTGGAACCTTTTAGCTTCCGTAAACGAATCTGACTCAGGAATGCGGGCGATTGTATCTCCCCCCAAATCAATACTAAGATACACAATTGCTCCCCTGGTACTGAAAGAATTAGTTGATCTACATGCTAAATGACAAGCTTCTTGATAACAGGGATTATGTGACCTGCCTTTCTAGCCGGGGCTGTGGGGACTGTCCTTTAGGTCCCTAAGGCAGAGATAATCTAATTAGGCCAACAAAGACCAGGTCCACTTGGGTAGAGAGTGACTTGGGGGTGGGCGGCATGGCGGTAGGGGCAGCAGGACAGCCCAGTAGGTGGACACCATGAGGGGGCAGGGGCGCTTGCAGAGGGGCTGGACAGAGGTCACCTCTAAAACATGACTTAATCTCCACTCCGGCTCCACAAACACTGGCACGCCGGCTCCCAGACTCCAGCCAGACTGGCCAGGGCCAGTGAGCAGTCTCCAGACACCAGACACTTAGGGTCCCTGGCCGGCCCGGGGGAGAGGAGCCTGGGAAATGTGTGGTCCCATGTGCCCAGGGCTCCTCCTTCCCCAGAGAGCTCCCTGCCACCCTAAGGCCGGGCCCTGACGGGATTCCCACCTGTCCGTGATGAAGGACAACCCGAGGGCCCTGTGCTTCATATCTCATGACCCACCTGTACTCCTCCTCTTCTTCATCTTCTTCTTTGAGGTGCTGGAGATTGGACCCAGGGCCTTCGCACTGTGCTACATCACAGGGCCCTGTTCTTTTTCTTTTTAAATTTTTGTATTTTGAGACAGACTTTTGCTAAGTCTCTACACTGCCCAGGCTGAGGTTGAACTTATGGTCCTCCTGCCTCAGGCTTCCACGGCTGCCTTCTCTTCCACCTTGTTCTCCTCCTGGTTTTGGTAGTAAATATTCCCTTGTAAGAGGTGAGGGAATGGTGACAGCAGATAGGAGGATTTTTCCACGTTGGGGTTTTTGCTCTGTTTGTAATGCTCTTTGCTGGCACAAATAAACTTTCATTGATTCAAAGATAGTTTTGCAATGTTGTTCAATTTTAGACAACAACAATCAGTGAAACCCCTTTGTCAAACGTATTTCTCAGCACAGGATCTTTTGTTTTAGCATCAGGTTCCTTTTGACTCTGGAAAACAAAATTGGCTCAAACAAGTTTTGCTCTTAGTTCCTATACTGTCCGCATTTTTTCACTCCCAGGTTCTTCTGAGTGAATGCTTTTCGTCAAAGCTGTTTTTAGTGGTGTGCAACTCTAAGTCAAGGAGACATTCAGTAGCGTGTAGGTTTCCAGTCTGTAGAGGCAGAGGGCTGCGCTGTGTAAGATCTCCCTTCTCAGATCAGTGTGTCCCCGGCATGGACTGAGGCAGGAGCTGCAGCAGTGGGAGAGGGGGTGACTGAAGCCACAGTGTGACAACAACCAGGCAGGGACAGTCCTCCTGGTCCTCTGGGCTGTGGGAGCTGAACTGGTCTCAAGCCCTGAAAAGACGAATGTACCCAAGACAAACCCCTCCAGACTGAGTGGAGTTGATGCGCTTGAGGGGTGGCCCTCTTGTCTGTGGGAGTGTAGGTGGGCTACTTCGAGGATGATGTCAGAAGGGGAGCTGAGTGTGCCTGGAATGCCAGCACTTGGGGAGGCTGAGACAGAAGGTCTGCAAGTTTAAGCCCAGTCTGGACAAGTTAGCAACTTAGTGAGACCCTGTCTCAAAATAAAAAATAAAAAAGGGCTGGGGAATGTGGCTTAGTGGGGAAGCACTGAGTTCAATCCCAAGAAGAGAAAAAAAAAAATGAAAGAACATTGTTGGAGAAGGGGTGGATGACAGAGACGAGGGATTTCAGTTGTGTCCCAGCCATTCTATTGGCAAAAAACACTAATAATCCCGTCTTAAAAGAAATTTTAAAAATATGTAAGACATCTTAATAATGCTAAAGATCCCGAATTTTTATTCCACCTCCCCACTCTCCCTACCACAAATTCCTGGGTTTGCTTTCTTAGACACAGCCACTGGATATATAATTCATTATTTTGGCCGTATTTTTATTCATCATCATATCAGTGTTAATAATTTTTGAACTTTCTTTCTTGGTAATAAAAAGCTTATAGATCTTCACTAAGGGGAAGAAATTGGGAACATTTTTGCCTGATTATTTTTCTTTTTAAAGAGC
Organism: Heterocephalus glaber; assembly: GCF_053883595.1. Taxonomy (NCBI): domain Eukaryota; kingdom Metazoa; phylum Chordata; class Mammalia; order Rodentia; family Bathyergidae; genus Heterocephalus; species Heterocephalus glaber. The sequence continues at coordinate 32,924,182 of NW_028258381.1, forward strand.
AAACTGAAGTCTTGGCGGATGTTATCTGTATCCGACTTCCTTCCTAAATTCTGAAGACCGAATCCTACCATAAATGATCGCTAACATCTGCTTAGCTTGGGTCAAAACTATATGAGGAAGTCTTAACAATCTCTCTCCTTGACTTATTCGGCTGCCAAGAATTTATATTGAATTAATTTGCTTAGCCATATACAGTACTTGGGTTTGCGATGTAGAAAATGTTGCTTTCTTCGGAATCTCACTGTGATCTACAGGGGGCTGTGGATGAGTACAGAAGAAGGAGGCGGTGAAGGAAAGGAATCTCCCAAGGCTTCCTCAGCTTCTTACTGGAATAAAACACTCATGTACACTTTAAAATCGGATTCACTGCTTAGGTTGACTCTACTGCTCATTACTGACAACCCATTCTTGGGGTTACCGAGAAATCCTTCCTACTTGGGGGAAAGGACCTGGAACAAAGAAACCCACCTTGACAGAAAACAAGCTTGTGTCATTTGGTGCTAAGCTATGTGGTCCGATTACAGCTTGGCTGCTCTATTATTACTATTATTATTATTATTATTGTTTTGTGGTACTGGGGATGGAACCCAGAGCCTTCACAGTAAGCTCCATCCCTAGTCTTTTTCTGATTTTCTTTTTAAATTTTGAGACAGCATCTTGCTAAGTTGCCCAGGGTTGGCTGGAACTTGCAATTTTCCTCCCTCAGCCTCCAGAGTGCAGGGGGTTGCAGGTGCGTGCCATCACACATGGTTAACGTGGCAGCTTTTTGTGTGGGCTGTGGGAGTCAGGGGGCTTTTGGAGAGATGTTGTCCTTGTGACTTGATAGATGGAGAGAATCCTGAAGAGCATTATGGACCAGAAGATACACAGAGGACGAAAACTCAGACAGAAGAAAGGCACGGTTGTCGGTCACTAGAAGGTCATGATGGATTCTGACTCCAGATGAGAACCCTAATTTGGGAGTAAGAAGAGGCCGGGTTGTGGTGGCCCTCATGTCCAAGTCTGGAGTGGCCATTGGCCTGTTGTCCACAAAAAATGTCACCAGTCCATCATGGCACTCCTCCCTCTTCACAGCCCTGAAGGTAGCCACTGATGATTGGTCAGATTTGGTCAGGCCAACATGATTAGGTTTCACATACAGGAAATGTATGTAGTTGTCTCTCAGGAATGGAGGAGACACAAATTCCTATACTTGAAGTCCACTGATGCCAACCTTTCCCAACCCAATTGTGCTTTAAGCTAGCCTTCGACATGGCTGAGAGAACACGAGACTGAAGATCCTACGACTTTGACGCTGAGGTCCAGTTTGGCCACCAACTCCCCAGTCTGCGCCTCACTTTCCTCCACTCTAAAATGAAAAGCTCGAAATGGTTGATGGGTAAAGTCTGTCCAAACATTCACACTTTATACTCCTACAAATGCCACCAGAAAAGCACCCCACTGTGCTTTGTGGGGTCCTCTGGTGGGGGAGCAGCTGGAGGGCGACACAAACGGGGTTGGGGAGGAGGAAGCCAAGGTTCTGAGCAGCCCGCACCTCAGTGAGCCGCTCCTGGGAGCTGAGGGTTGGTGGCATTTGCCTGTTTGTGTTGGGTGACCGAGATAGTGCAGAACATGTGCCGGGGCGCCTTACTGTCTCTTAGGAGGAAGTCGATGAAAGGCCTCATCTGGAAACAGCTTTCTCCAAGAATCAAGGCTGGTGGAAAAAGTTTGTATATCATTATTTGCTCTCTCTGGATCACCCTGGCTTTGTCCTCATTTTCATGTGGCCAATTTGGCAGATGTCCCTACCCAAAGGGACTTCCTAACAAAACAGCCTTTCTCGCCGATGATGTCCCCAGCCTCCCCTACAGCCTCCTTCTTTGGCCTCCAAGGCATGCATTTTGGAGACAGGAGGTGAGGCGGGATGAGATCATGGCTCTCCACAAGAAGACAGGAAAACTGTGTCTCTCCTCATGCTTGGAGCTACGTGTCCTTTATTGCAGGAGCAGACCTGGGGTTGGCACTCACTTGCCATGTGGCTATCAAGAGATCAGCTGTGGGGAGCCAGCCTGCCAGAGACTCTGGTGAAACTCCAAGGACACAGATAAGACAGGGAAGCTTGGAGCCATGGTATTCAGAGGCATTTTGCAGGCTCAGTTTGGCTTAATGTATTAGTTTATTTGCCCTCCTGCAGGGGCCTGGTAAGATTCTGCTTCCCTGTGGAGACATGCCTTCTCTTCCACTTGGGGCCTGGGCATGCGAGGCTGCTGAAGAAGAATTCCACACAGCAGGAAGATGTTTCTTTCAAATTGTTGCCTTTTTAGGAAGTTCTTTGACTAGATGCAAAAACAAAACAAGCATCCTTTGTCTATGGTAATTTTAAAATACATTTGGGAACTATGTGGCTAGAAACAATAAAGGGGAAACCTTTTTCACTGGTATTTTGCATTTCATAGTCCTAGGATGCCCATAGCAGACAGGAGGAGCTGGGATTAAAAGGGGCTGAGCTTGTTTTTGTCCCTCTCCTGAGGTGGGCTTTGTTGCATCCATCCATCCCTTAATTTATCCATCCTTTCTCCTGTGCATCATTCGCCCTTCCATCTACCCATCCACCCATCTATCCATCTATCCATCCATCCATCCATCCATCCATCCATCCATCCACTCATTCAACTGTGGCACTGCATGAGGGCCCCCACTGTGCCCAGCACTGAGGTTACCATGGAGGACAGGCCCCCACAGGAGGCGTCAGGGTCTGGGCAGCAATGCTGTGGATTCTCTGACATGCCAAGTTGAACAGCCAACTGGCTTTCTGCAGGCAGGACAGACTCTCTATGTGCACTGCTTGCTGCCCAGAGTTCCTGATCTTTTAAAAACAGAAGGAAACTTTCTTATGGCCACGGAGCTTCTGATTATACCTTTGTGATTTGCATGCATAAGTTGGGAGAAAGGCCAAAGGACATTGCTGGTGTTTTGCTCCTTCTGCTTGCCTCTGTGGAGGACAGATGCATTCACATGGAGCCATACAGCTGGGTACTTGCCCTGATCACCCAGGCCCTGGTTTCTCTTTTCCTAAACTGCAAATGACAAGGCAGTCAGCCCTTCGTATCAGTGGGATCTTCTTCCACTGATTCAACCAACCTCAGATCAAACGTTTGTATTAGGAAAAATAAATTAAGCTTATACTGAGTACAGACTTTTTTCTTGACATTATTCCCAAAACAAAAGCATCACACCTATTTATTCGGCATTGACATCACGTAAGAAATCACACATCATCTAGAGATGATTTTAAACACTGTACAGGGGAGGATGTATGTTGGTTCCAAGCAAATACTACACCCTCTTCTATGAGGGACTTGAGCATCAGTGGAGATTGTTACCTGCAGTGGGTCCTGGAGCTGACATCCCATGGATCCTGAGGGACAATGGTGTCCCTCCTCTGTGTCATTGCTGAGGGGGCTGCATCCTGCTTTCAGCATAGGGCCTGGCTTATTATGAGCTCATTCTTATTAAACCTAAGAGTGACCAGAGCTTCTTAAACCTCTTGTTGGAGAGGGTTGCTAGTGATTGTCAACACCTAAGCTTTGGACTTTGTGCATTTTACATCTAAGCAAAAATTGAGTTCTGCATCATGATTTCCCATGATAAGCAATCGAGGCAGGGGTTTCAGCAAAGTAATGATTATTTTTCATGTAATAATTTATAGACAGGACCCCACTTAATCTGTAATAGATATTAGCAGTCTTTGTGTGCGCATGTGTCTGCAGGTGTGTGTATGCATTTGTGTGTGTGTGTGTGTGTGCGCACATGCACCCAGAGATGGATATATATTTCTGGGACATAAATATGGCTAGCTTCCTCTTAATTTTTTTTTTTTTTTTTTTTACCTAAAATAGCACTGAATTGTACTTGAAGATTTGAAAGAAGTATGATTTCTGGGTGCAAAGAAAGGTAAAGGGAGAATGGTTTTCTTTACAGGTAGCCACAGTGTTGGAAGAGAATGAAGAGGAGACTGAGGCCAGTGAAGACTGAGTAACCTGTGTCCCATAAGCAGGAAAGACACAGGTATGAGTGGCTGGAGCCTGAGCTGTGTCTTGTGCCTCCAGGCTCTGGTCTGACTCTCTGGTGAGGACCAGTTCCTCTGAGGGGTAGAGAGTCCCCCACAGGGCCAATGCTGGCACACGCAGCCCTGCCTTCAGCACACGGTTCTTAAGGAGACTGGGAGATGTTCTTTTTCTACAAGAAGCTCTGATTGCCCTGGAAATTTATTACAGCAGCAATCAGAAAGTAATACAGTCCACACACTGGTAGACTGAGCCCAGAGGAAAACTGCTTTTGCCTCCAAGGTTTGAGGGACTTGGAGGAAAAGAAGACATGAAGGAGCAGATCCAGGGGGCTGTGGGATGGGGAAGCTGGCTCTGTGTCTGCCCACTCCCCAGCTGACTCAAATTTCCCGTCTAAGTGTAATGGCCCCCATTCATTATCTCACAGCCTCCTGGGTCAGGAGTGTGGGCGTGGCTACAGAGAAGGAGGCAGCCAGGCTGGGTCTCATCTGGAGCAGGGATGGGGAAGAACCCACTGCCCAGCTTCCCCAGGCTGAGGGCAAAGTCACTCTCCTCGGGGGCCAGCCATGGCTGGATCAGCTGACACCACCCTCTCCGACCTCTGCTAACAGCGGCTGCCACGGGGCCTTCTCAACATGGACACTCACCTCATCCCACCGCCAGGAGGCCCTGGGGTGGGTGGAGGACAGGGCCTTCCTAACGCAATCTCCGCAGTGACATGCCTTCACCTCTGCCATATTCTGTTGTTAAAAGCAAGTGCAGGCCCCACTCAGTCACCTCAAGGGGAGAAGTCTGGGGTGCAGGTCCTAGGCCCATCTTACAGTCAGTCCACCTCCCTGACCCCTGCGTTTTTTATTTTCAGCAGATATTTTAGTGGCGAGAAACAGTTGCAGGCTCTTACCCTGGGGTCTCTGCCCCAAGCCCAGCCCTTTTGAGGTGGCGTCCTTATTTCTTCCAGGCCTTTCTTCTCCAGGACCTGATCCTCCATGGACGGTATCAGTCACCTTCCTGGCTGCCACTGTCTTCCATCCTGTCAGTCACTATGCACACAGATCTCCGAGGTTCGCCTCAGTCTCCTTTGTCTCTGAGTCATCTTCCAGGTCCTATCAGGTTTAGTTATATGTCTCTCAAATCTTTTATTTTTCCCTTCCACAGTACTGGGAGCTGTGTAATCTAACAGTCCTTTATCTCTTGCTTCAAACACGGTAACTGCCAGCCAACTCTGCCCACAATTCCACTTCCTGAAATCCATTCCCATAGCCAGTCTCTCCTATCTCCCCTCTCACTTTCTCCTCGTCAGCAAATCCAAATACTTCCCCGCTTGGCCTCGGCACTGTGCGATTTCAGTCCTCTGTGCCTTTGTACACCCTGGTCAGTTCTCCACTACACACTTCTCTCCCCGAAGCTCTATCATTTGCCGGGCTAGAAACACCTGCTTATCCTTGGAAATGTGGCCCAAGATCCTGTGGAGATTTTCTTGACTACAGATGGAGTAAATGGCTCTCTGAATCCCATCTTTTGATTTACTTCTGTTTATATTTTATTTAGGGTTGCATCTGCACACCTAGATGCCCTGGGTGTCGTATTTCTGGCTTGTTGACTGCTCTCTCTGACCAAGGTAAATTCACTTGTCTTCACCGTCCCAACATCAAGTGCAGAAATTCAATGCATCTTAGCCAATAAATGTCGCTAAATTGAACTAGTATTTTCACAATTATACAGCCACTTTTGAGAAATCTGGAAAATCTGACTATTACACTGGCAGTTTCAAAGCTGTTTTGAAACTCTTATTTTCAGCACTTTAAGACTCAATTATATATAGGATGAATCTTGAACCTCCTTCCCTCCAGTGTTCCCTCAGTTAATATTCAATTTTTATTAATCCCCCTCAGTAGAGCTCAGCAGGAATGAAGAAATCAGCTCCACATTATCCCAGCAGATGCTGTCATTATTTCTCTTTCCAACCATTCTCTCAACCCTGTGCCTCAACCCTATGACCATGAAGAGCACAGATTCCACTGTGAAATCAAACTTTTCAAACACGTGCTCAGCCTGAAGAGCAAGAATGGAACTGTCTCCAAGTTCTGCCATGTCTGTTCCCTTCCCCAAACAACTGGACCCCAACATGAGAGTATTTCTGCCTCGTTTGCTATCCTGTGATGCCACCAACCTTGTCTCACTGCACAGCAGCATGGCAGGGAGGCCCAGGAACAGCGTCTTGGTAGGGGCAGCGTGGCTCAGTGCTAAGGATGCTGCAGAGGATGTTGCTCAAATCACTGTAGGTAGCAGCCTGGTTCTGGGCATGGGTTCCACAGTCTGATTCTGCTCTTCTAACCCTAACTAACTCAGTTATTTACAGCTCGTGTGACCTACAGTAAGTCCTTCAGCTCCTTTGTGCCTCAGCTTCCTCACTTGCACAACAAGGCTACTAAGAGAACTGCTGTCACATTTCTACATCACAAAAGCCTTAACTAGATGATTATCATGACCCAGAGCTTAGTTTCTACTTTTGTGAAAAGACATCCAATGAGGTATCTCATTTTCTGCAATTGGCTCTCCTTGGTTCCAAGATGTGAATTTTCAGAAATGGCATCAAGCTGAAAACACCAGCTTCTGGAACATAACATTTTCCAAAGGAATATTGATCTATGTAACATACTATATAAAGTTAGATTTTTAAAATCTATCATTATGGACAATTTTTCCTGCTGTGGATATTTATTTTTTTTTAATTTCTCTAGAATTCTAAAGGTTTATTTGAATTTAAAAGGTCTGTCTTTCTTATAATAAATTATTTCTTGATTAATATCTTCAAACACATGTGTGATAAAAAATAGTTAATGTTTAAATTAAAAATTAAAAAAATATTACAGTGAAAGATACATTGCCATTAACGCCCACTCAAATACTCTCTCTGTCTTTAAATACACGTTTCCCATCATTCTTGCCCCTTTCTGATGCAGTTCTGGAAGTGCTCTTTTATGAGTGTCATTACAAGATGTGATCCAGTGAATGCTGCTGCTGAGTGCCACCCAAGGGAAAGGCAGGCTCTTAAAACATCTTGATGTGTCCTTGTCCACCTCATTCACCGATCTGGCACTAAGCAGTTTCTAGCTCTTTCCCAAAGTCAAAATGATTATGGAAGGTCAACATTTTGAATCAAATCAGAACATCAAAGCAGACATGATAGTGCAACTAAAGACATTGGGGAAAGAGGACTCCAGAAGTGCTTCAGAAAGTGGCAAGAACATGGGATGAGTGTGTTCTAAGCGAGGTCCAGGAGAACTTTGAGGGGGGTTCATGGCAGTGTGACTTTCACCATAATACATTTTTTTAGACATTCACCATATTTGTTGATCACGCCTTGTAGATGGAATTCTTCCATCTGTTGAAGGAGCCTGGTGTTTGTTTTCACTTTGTTCCCTTCTGGACGGTGTTGAGAAGGTCTCGACGGGCTGATTAGGGTCTCTCCTTGTTGGGACATCCACAGAAAGAGGTCAGGGGTGTGGACGTGTGTGCGCGCCTGAGCTGAGGTGTAGGCATGAAGACACAGTGACAGGATGCTGTGTCGCAGGAGGACGAAGGGAGGAAGATGAAAGGAAGCAATCAGGAAAGAGCCTCCCAAGATAGGGCCGTGAGCTGCAGTGACAGGCTGGTGACTGAGTGTGGCAGGTCACATCCCCCCCCATTCCTAAGAGAAAGGACCAACGTGGTGCTTTTGGAGACAGATGGAGGCCAGGAGCTGGGTGTCCCCAGGCTTCCTCTCCCAGCAAGCCTGTAAGGTGAGAGCGTCTTAAGGGTAAACTCAGGGCCTTGTGCCTGCTAGAGAAGTGCTCCCCTAACACACACCTCCAGCCCCCAGACTGCGACTTTTCAAAAGTTACTCCATTATTTAAGTGCAGAAATAAGTTCAAACACAGGTACTGCAGATAAGGGAGTCTGAGACTTGAGGCCTGAAGGAGATGACTGAGCGTGGGAACACACAGACATGGAAATCCTCCTTCTAGAAATCTTGGCTGTCCCTCTCCCAGGCCACTAAGATAATTTCTTGGGTACTTCGTCCTTGTTAGAGCAGTTTAAAGAAAATCTGTCAGACCACTTTTCCAAAGAAATGCCTATCAGCTACAAGGATTGGAGATAAGGGTAAACAGATTTCCAAACAGACCACCAAGGAGCGGAGGGGCTGGAAGGGATCTGGAAGGATTCTGATGGGGAGGAGGTGGGCAGTGACACAGGAAGACACAGGCAGGAGCAACACATGTCAGAGAGGTGTGATTATTCCTCCTTTTGGTCCATTCATTGACATCAGGGGCTCTCAAGACACTCCATGGAAAAGTACTCCGACAAAAAGAGAGAGAACATTCTTCTTCCCTAGGTTGCCTCGTTCTTCAGTCTCAGATACAGAAAGAGGAACCAGGGCTGGCATGCAGGGTGCCTTTTCCCCCTGGGTATGTGTGCTTGTTGGAGCAGCATGGGTAGCCTGCTGTCCTGTAAGAGGGAAGAATGAGGACACTCTCATTCTTGGCTCGCCCTGCAAGTGGGTACACACAGCACACTGGGGGAACAAGGGTGCTTTAGGCCACTTCTCAGTGGTCATCATAGAGCAGAAAGTTCCAGAGTCCAGATGTCAAATGTCACTCATATTCTTATTACACCAGTTTCAGTAACTTGCTAATGGGAAGTGATCTCTATTTTCATGGCAGCTTGAATATTTTTGCCTGGAGTCTAATTATAGAATGGCCCAAAAGACCAATGGCATCGAGTGTCCATCAGGACCAAGAAGCTAACAGCCTATAGAAGTGTTGATATTTCTGGTCTCCAACTAATGATTGACTTACTTAGTTTTTTCATTCAAGGCTCTCAGCAAAAGTCAAGGGTGTTAAAAAGGATCCATCAAGGAGTCCCAGGAAAAAGTTTTACTGGCAAACATAATTTTAAAGGACTAACTATCCATGGATCAGATGGCAATCATAAGTTATACTCCAGTGGCACTGTCTGTAACGGTGTGCCCAGAAACAGTCTAAGCTGTAATCCCTTTTAGTTACTGAATGAGCTTTAACTGTAATACTTATTCATTCATTTAACATATTAAAATATTTTTAAATATGAAAAATATTTAAAGTCCTTAAAATTACCTTCTCTCCAAATCAAATGAGCACTGAGACTTTTACTGCTTCTCATTTGAAATAGATTTTCAATTTAATTTATTGGAGACCTGGGGTAATTTTGTGGGAAATATTTTCTTAACATCTTAATGGCACCCAGTGTGAATTGGACATTCAACAAATGTGTCAAATTCAATTATGTTATTAGGTAATAGGAAATCTTCAAATAGAGGTGCACACTTTGAATACATTCCAATTTAAGCAGTATTTATTGTATATATAAATTTTTGTACACAGGCTTGAAAATGCAGGAATTAATGTCTTCTAAACTATGTGTGAATGTCTTAAAGAGCTACATTGAATTTCCAATTAATAGTATGGAAGAGGGGAAGCAATTCGCCTCATGTGACTCAGAGAGTCATAGTTTGCCATTGGTTAACCAGTGGGTGCTGACTTTGATCAAATTAGCTCTGCTGTGTTCTTCTAGAAAAGCCTATTGTTTTGTGACTTGTTCAGACTAGAGTATTACAGGCCTGGAGGATTGGATGGTGTGGACAGAACTGATTGAGAGAACATAAAGTATTTGACCTCAAACACATTTTAAATGTGATGCTGTTGATAGCTGTTTTTGTTAAGTTTTGGCCTTGCAGCTTTCCTTATTTATTTTTTTATTTATGTTGAGGACAGGAATGGCCAAGTGATGATGACTCTTCATCCAAAACTCAGATTTTGCTGGCACGGGGCGCGTAGATGGCATCGTGGGCACTTCCCTCTGGTTCCAAGTAACAGGCAGTAAGAGGTTTGTTGTCAAGCTTCCAAGGGAGGGAGATGGCTAGAGCTACTCCATTTTAATTTGATTGATTAGTGACCTACATTCTAGAGGGTGCACCTCTGACGACTCGGAAGATCGCCCCTTCTCAGCTACCTTAGGAGGCTGTGGATGGTTCCAGATAGTTCTGAGAATGTCAGGAGTCTGTCTTCTGAGATCCTCACAGCCTCGTTCGGTGGGCTTGGCTGTAGTTGCCCCTGTCATGCTAACCAGCTACCCCAGTCTCCTGGCTGCAGAGCACCCCCCTCTCGATTTTTGTTTTATTGACGACAAGTTGAAGTGGGTTTTCACTGGTCTATAACTGAAAAGGTCCTTGGAGGAGATGAGAAGCCACCCTGGCCTCTTTCTAGCCCCTGTGCCCTCACTGGGTGTGATTCCCAGAGCAGACATGGTGGAGAGTACAGGAGCCCAGGAACCCATGCAGGAAGAGGGAAGGAAGTGGGTGGAGAAATGGAAGTGAACCCCTAGCCTATGCTGCCTGTTTTTAATGCAAATCTCCATGGAAAGGTGAAGTTGGGGAGCCTCAGTTCAAAGCTAGGCACTGGCACCCCAATGCTTTCATTTGTCCCTTTAACATAGGACGATGCTTTCCTCACCCAAGGAGGCCCCCCAGTCATCTGTCCCAGAGCACCTAGATCGTGGGTAGCTTCTAAACCCAGCTGCTCATTTCTGCAGGTCTGGGGGCTCAGGTCCTGGGTCAGAGGAGCATAAGAATATCACCAGAGAACTCTCTGGGGCCCCTTTCCAAGGGTGCTGGTGCCACCCACGAGGGCACCATGCTGAGGACCCCCTGGCCTCCTGAAGAGCCCTGCCCGATACCTGTGCTGGGCTAAGAATGTCAGCATGTGAGTTGAGCAGGGGGTACATGAATTCCATCCTTTGGGCTGGAGTTTTAAGCCTCGAATGGATCTTCCTTTCTGATGCTGAGTCTGCTCCTTGCATTTGTGTGGCTGCAATGAAACCAGCAATGTTGGAGAAGGTGAAGACACTGTTAAACCCTGTCCTGCTCAGCATGTGCAGGCCCTGGGCTTGATTTCCAGCACAAAACGATAACCACAACACAACAACAGCCACCCTTGCACTGCATTCCTCACCCCCAGCTCAACACCAGTCTTTCTCTACAGCAAGCCCAAGTGGCCCTGTCTCTTCCTACGATGAGATCACTAGCAGGCACTTTACACTCCGTGGGCCTTGGCTTCCTCATCTGTAAAATGGGGACATTGGACTACATCAGTGGCTTTCAAGGTCTCGCTTGTGTCCTTTGGCATCCCCACTTCAGGTGAGAGAGGAGACAGCTGGGGAGAGGGGCTGCTGACTCTGTTTCCTGCACCCCTGCCTCTCCTTGTGTAGCCTTCAGCTCTGCAAATATTTTCTTGGTGACCAACTTCTGGGGTTGAGAAGCATTCTAAAATTCCTTCCTAGCTTGCCTAGATACAGGAGTCTCCTGGGAAATGCTGGTTCCCGGGCCATTCTGGGGGCCACTAAGTCAGCAGGTGTGAGGTAAAGTTCCCACCTGGGGCACGGGAAGAAGTCCTTACTCTGCCTGAAGTCTCACCACAACCTCGGGCCTCACCTGGACAGGTGGACAACACAGCCCCAGGCCCAGGGGACAGAGCCCACAGGACACTGCTGTTATCTGGGGGACACAGCACAGTGACAGGGTCAGTGCCTGGCCCTGACCCCTGCTTAGAAGCCAGGGCTGCCTCAGGTCCCTTGCTGGGACTGTGACTCAGCCTGTGTCTCCTCTCTGGGCAACTCGGGGTTGATCTCTGTGGCAGACTGCCTGTACCTGTGTGTCGGGTCCCAGGCCATGTCACTCTGGTGTCCAGCTCTCAGTACTGTGGGGCCAAGGCACATGTGGCCAGCACAGCTCCAGGGGACCCAGGGCAGTCACATCCTGTTGGCAGGGCTGTGTCCACCCAAAGGGGACACCTTTTCCTAACTGGGGGTGAAGGACACCCTGGTGGAGAGAAACTGCCCACTTTTGGATCATGTGGACTTCAGCTTATATTTTTTGAGTCTCTTGCTGGTTCCCTTTGCCAGAGGTAAGGTGGGAGACCACAGATCCCACCAAAAGCAGATTGGTTCAGAGAAAAACCAAACTCAGAATGTAAATGGGGGAGGCAGATGGGATGAACTGTCCTATCTGGCAATGCCAAAGCGAGATCAGTCTCAGAAAAATAAGAAGAGCATGTTTGAAAACAGCGTCCTTATCTTTAAGTTCCCCTCCATCTCTCCAAGTGCTGCCCTCTGTTTCCTTGTCTCTGGAGACCTTCACATAGCTGTAACACTTGGCTGTAACCCACTGAGCTGTTGTACTTTGCTGTAACACTGGGATCGCAAGGGTGTACCACTGCATGCAACTACTCTCATCTTTTCATACGTTTTCCCCATTACATCTACACTGGCATGGGATAAAATTGTTGTTAACAGAACTTTCTTGAAACACACACCAGGTGAGCATGCTCACAGAAGTGGGAGGGCAGAGTTAACAGAACATTCCTGAAACATCTGGTAGGAACATCGTGCTGCTCAGTTACATTCCTTGAACAGAACATCTTATAGCAAAAACATGGGGGTGAGGGGGCTAGCAACAGACAAAGGCCTCCCCTGTTGTGCATTATTTTCTTATCACTAGCACTCTGGGAGGCTGAGGGAGGAGGATCACAAGTTCATGCCCAGCCTAGACAACTTAGTAAGACTTCTGTCTCAAAATTAAAGATTAAAAAAGCTAGAGATGTAGCTCAGTGCAAAGGCCCTGGGTTCAATCCCCGGTACTGGAAAAAAAGAAAGAAAGAAAAGAAATAAAAACGATGAAAGGGAGCACACTGGTCACAGCCTCTTCAGATAGTGCAGTCAATTCTGCTGTAAAACGTGCTTTGCCAACACAGATTTATTCAATGAAGTTGATTTATCAGCAAACAGAGTGAGTCTGATATGTGTGATTTTTGTCCCAGCAGGGAAACTAGGCCAATGCAGAAGATGGCAGAGAGCTGAAATGAGGGCTGTAGGAACCCACAGTCTCACACGGGCACATACAAGTGTCCCCAGCCACATGCCGTCCACAGCCCAGATTCGTACCCTCGGCCTGGCTTCCCAGACCCTCCCCCACCTCCCGGTGGCCCCACAGCTGGGACCCTTCTGATGCCCACTCCTGCAAGTACTTTTCAAGTCCCTTCCAAGGGAAAGCACTTATTCCCTGTGCAATTTCTACATGTCTTAAATAACTGATTATGTGTAAAACTGAACTATCATTTTTACTAGGCTTTGATTATCTTTTCCAGAATGAATGAATTCTGTGGCACTGGGGATTGAACTCAGGGCCTCTGCACTGAGCTACGTCCCTGGCCTTTTTTTGTTTTATTGTTTTGAGAAAGGGTCTCACTAAGTCATCCAGTTATCCAGGCTGGGCTCAACTTATGACCCTCTTGCCTCAGCCTCCTGAGGTGCTGGCATTGCAGGTGTACACTATCACACCCAGCTCCTTCTCGTTAGTAGTGGTATTTTTTTAAAAAACTGTATCACCGGTGGAGTATTTGAGCGTCGAGCCCCAACCTTCCTGTAAAGACATGGGTCCTGTCTTTACAGGCAATCCTGCATCATGTGGTGAATTTCAAAAACTCACATGTCATGTTGCAGTGGAATGGATTCTACATCAAAGTGTTAAATCCCACTACGAGTATCTGACTGTGTGCAAACAGCATGTGACACAGGTACATATACAGGTCCATGCTCCAGGTAGGAAAGCCACGCAAGGTCCGCGCCCCCCGCCACCCCAGCACAGTCTCTGGCTCAAGGCCTTCCCTTCCTTTCAGGGAGTTGAGCCTGTTGGCCTGGAAGTGGGAGCCCCATCTTGTGTTCTCTGTGCTGGGTCTCAGGACGGGGCTGGGAGGGGGATCCCTGCGGCCTGGACCCAGGTCACACCAGGGAGAGCCAGGACCGGTGCTGTGCATGAGGAGCTGAGAGGAGACAGCCAGGGACCCAGATCAGGGACAGGAGCACCATGTCAGTGGGTGGAGCAGGACCTAGGAGTTCAGGGTTCTTGCCTGGTTCTTTTCTTCCCCAAGGGGAAAAAGAAGGAGCATCTTTCCTCCCTCCCTCCTTCCTTCCTTCTCTTTCCAATGTATAGGCACTGAGTCATGGTATCGGATGTCACAAAAGGCTGATGTGGCAGCAGCTAAGGTCCTGGGGCACCCAACGTGACACAGGTCAGCCTACACCTGAGGGAGTCCCAGCCATGCGGCTGACCAGGAGGACACAGCCAATGAATTTCATTATCAAGTCAAGTTCCTCCTGGACAAAGAGACAGATGTGTGCACAACAATCTGCAAGAGGCATCGGCAGGAGGGCCAAGAAGAGCAAGCGCAGGACCAACTCCTCTTGGGGGAATCAAGGAGAGGGACTACACTATGCAGGGCTGCAGAGGATGAGTAGGAGTTCACTTCATGAAAGAGGGAAGGGAGGAGTTCCAGGAAGAGGGATTCACCGACACAAAGGTGCAGAGGAGGGGAAGTGCAGTGGTCAGGAGAGGCTGGGAAGGGTGCTCGGGTGGTGCTGTGATGCCAGCACTGGGGATGCTGGGAGGGAAGGGCGGCCTGGTGCTATACTTGAAGGAGAAGTGGGTGGAATGAGGATCTTCCCTTCTCCAGGTGCTTGGAGCCCAGGAGAGGTGGGGATAGAGGAGGCGAAGCAGTCTGGGTTAGGAGAGCAGGGTCTAGGTAGGCTGAGGCTCACAGGGAGGGTGTAGGAGGCCCGGGGCCATGGCACTGTGAAGCTGGGGTCAGACTCCTTGGCCTCCCCTCCCAGGAGCGCTGGTTCTGGATGGTCATCCTGTGTCTACACCCATTTGCTACCAGCCATGAGTTCAGTTTCCTATGGTGCAGACTCCCCGTGTCTCATACTTCAGGGTTACTGGGCTCCCTTCCCTCTCTGTCCTAACCTCAACACATCTGAAAAGTCCTACACCTAAGCAAACTCAGTTTCTCTAGCTGCAGAAGGGACACTGCTTGCCTACCTGCCAAAGAACGACGTGGCAAATGTCAAACAAGGACATTTCTCTGTTCGTTGTGGACTTCGTGGAGGAAAGCAAATAACTTCTTCCCGAATGTTCATCCATCAGCCAGCACTGACCAGGGCCAACTTGCAAGGACCTCTCTCACCTAACACACTTGGACATTCAGTGCATACACACACATAGCAGTTCTCTCTCTCTCCCTCTCTGTCTCTCTGTCTCTCTGTCTCTATCTCTGTCTCTCTCTCTCTCTCTGTCTCTCTCTCTCTCTCTCTCTCTCTCATTGTCTTGCACAATAAATGTTTCCTCTCTGAGTTGACCTTTATTCCTGTTAAGTCACTCTGATGCTCTTTTTAGTCTGATCTTGTCCACATGGGATGTGGGGAGACAGAGACATACATAAAAGAACACCGTGAAGAAAAATAGAACAGGGTGAAGAGACAGAGGACAGGGGTGCCAGTCCTTTCAGGGTGGCCAAGGAAGCCCATCTGAGCCCATGAACTGAAGCAGCCAGCCCTGGACCTGCCTGGGAAGTGCCGGGCAGTGTCCAGAGTGAGTTCTGGTACCATGATGGCGGGTGCATCTCCCTCCATGGTTCCTCCCTTTGCCCTCTGCTTCCTGACTGCCATGACACCAGCAGGTTTCCTCTGCCCAGACCCTTCCACCATGCCCTTCCTGCCTTGGAGCCAGCCAACTATGGACTGAATCCTCTGAAAACCATGAACCAACATGAACCTCTCCTCCTTTAAGCTGTCGGTCTTGGGTATTGTGTCTCGGTGATAGGAAAGAGACTGAAGACACATACCTACTGTTTTCAGGTGTATTTGGAACATCTTTGAAGCATCTGGGGGCACCTTCTGTCCCAGCTTCCCACCCTTGGCTATGAGAGTAATGTTGTCAACAAAAGTTCCCCTCTTCAAGATGATCCACACCATTTAATTTTTTAACCCGGCCCATCCATTGGTTCTATGTGGCCATTCTATTGAGAGTCCCAAATTGAATTTGTATGGATCGCTCATGTAAAAAGCCTTTTAGAGAGAGTGGTGGGAAGACTATGAGGGCAGGAGGGGGTTTCCTGCATTGAGTCTGACCCTCTCTCTCTCTCTCTCTCTCTCTCTCTCTCTCTCTCTCTCTCCCTCCTTCCTTTTTTTCCCACTCCATTCTGTTAATGCCAGAGGTGAAAGGAAAATGGATTCTGTCTGTAGAGGGGATTTCAGGAAACAGGACAGATAGGCAAGGACTTAAAAAAAAGTCCTAAAATTGAAGGACACATCCTTTTGCTCTTGCTTTTGGAAGATAAGACACAATGGAAAAGCGCCAGGAACTGCTTTAGCTCTCCTTTCTCTCCCCACCTACACACACAGTCCCGAATGGCTTCTTGCAGCCTTCCCTGCGTGTCCAAGCTTCCCAGGCATCTGGTCTCGTGTCCCTGCAACTACGGAGGCTCAGCTGGAGACTGGTGAAAAGCAGTGGGCCTGAGAGTGCGGCCCTGAGCTGCACATCCCCTGGGATGTGGGAGGGAACCTCCACGGGGAGATGTTGACAGCCGGCCCTGGCCCAGGCAGTGCAGCTTCCATTTCCTTGGATGCCTCCCGAAGGGAATTCCGGTGCTTGGGGCAGGACAGCATTTGTCATCTTGACACCTTCCCTTTGCTCGTCACATATTAACAGTCCTCCTGGGCCTCTTTCACATGTCCTCCTCCTCCCTCGGGGATCCTTGCTGGCCCAGCACTCCGGGAGGCTGAAGCAGGAGGATCATAAGTTTGAATCCAGCCTGGGCAGCTTAGCAACTTAGGGAGACTTGTCTCAAAACAAACAAACAAAATAGAATAAAGGATGGGGATGTTGCTCAGTGTGAAGGCCCTGGGTTCAATCCCCAGCATGGAAAAAAAAAAAAAAAGGTGTCGAAGCAGCTCAGGTCTGATTTCTGGGAAATGCTCGTCCTGCTGTTGTGGAACGGGGGTCAGGGGTGAGTGGGCAGAGTGCCAGGTTTATTGGTCTACAGCCCAGCTCCTCACCCTCTGTCTATTTGGGCCTCAGTTCACAGGCTCTGAAAGCACAGGCCACCCTTACTGGCTGGCTGAGGATTGAGGGAGGATTACAGGCTTCACATACAGGCGGAGTCAGAGTGTACAGGGTGGGGGCGCCTATCAGCCCCATGGATCTCCCAGTTCCTCTGCTCCTCAGCTGCCTGTCTGCTGTATCCGATCCAAACACCCCATGAAAGAGGTTGGTAAAGCTGAAGTTATATGTGGGGCTGCAGCATGGGTCAGCACTCACAAATGGCAACCTCCCAGGCGCCCCCAGAAGGGTGGTCCTATTTAACCCAAAAGAAGGACAAGAAATAGGGCATTACTGAGGACATATCTGAAGTTCAAATTTAACAGACATTCCATGTTCCTGTTTTATTTGCTCACCCTAATCCCAAGGTCCGAATATCCTCACTTCTGGACTTTGTGGATTGCACACTCATGCATTTGTCATCTGTCCATCCTATGTGAATAGTAAAAACCCACCCTGGGGACATTTCCCAGAGCCACAGCCTGACTGTGGGTCACCAGCTGCAGGTCCAGAGGTGCTGTCCCTAACGACTCTGAACCTCAGTTTCCTCATCTGTAAGACTCCCACCCTGCCTTTTTTCCTCTTTTCTTTTTTGTCAGTACTGGGATTGAACTCGGGCTCTCTAACACTGAGTTACATCCTAGCCCTTTATTTATTTACTTATTTATTTTAAATTTGTTTTTCTTTTAGTTTGAGACAGGTTCTTGCTAAGTTGCCCAGGCAGGACTTGAACTTGCCTCCCTCAGAGCTGGGACAACAGTCATTCGCGACCACGCCTGGCTCCGCCCTGACTATGTAACAAATTGTTAGACCAGTAGATGAGCTCTCAGGCCTGACTCTTCCGGGTGCCAGCTGATGTGTTGCTCACCCAACGGGCCTTCTGTGGGCACAAGCACATGAAGCTCTTCCTCCTTGTACCGAGGCCCATGATGCATGAGACTCACTAGAAAACCTTCAGGGCCAAGACAAGTTACAAGGACTGATCTGACTCAACTCTCAAGCCTATTATATGAAGCCTAGTGGAGCTGGGCCGGCAGGGAGCATGTATTTATGACACTGTGTCTGTGGGCTTTCAGTGCCTTTAGAAGCATCTTGCGTGCAATACCGTTTCCAATAAACATTTGTTGAATGAAAGAGTGAGTTAGTAAATGTAACTGTGCCTGGGTCATTTCTAGGTGCAGCAAATTGCTTGGCTTTCAGGAGTTTTTTGGTACAGGGACTGAGTTTAAAAGAAGTTTCACCTCAAATTACTCCACAATGGTTTGTTGTGCTTTCCACCTGGCAAGTCCCTCAGTGATTCTCTCGGTGGCCTGGATCACACCCCCCAGATGGTGCAAGCCAGACCCTGCATTTATGCCTGCAACAGCCATGAGCATCTATTCCATGTGCTTTCTTCTCCATCTGGTTCACCAACCGCCTAATCTTTCTGTTGACTTGTAAGGTAGCTTGAAGAAAGGGATGTCAAAGTTTAAAACCTTTTTTGTTGTTGTTTTTGTTTTTTGCAGCACCGGGCATTGAACTCAGGCTCATGAAGCTACATCCCCAGCCTTTTTATTTTTATTTTTTATTTTGAGCCAGGAGCTTCCTAAAGTTGCTAAGTTGCCCAGGCTGAGCTTGACTCTGTAATCCTCCTGCCTCAGCCTCCCAGAGTGCAAAAATTACAGGCATGCACCACCACACCTGGCTGGCATGAAGCCTTTTAAAAAGACAGTTCATTCCCTATTTCTACAGCAGGTTCACAGTTCACATTCCCAGGCAAAATGAACCTTCCAGATCCTCACACTTGAGGAGGAGCAGCCTCAATCCCTAGACCCTTTTTCTTCCATGTAATAAAGGGATAGACTCTCCCTTTACTCTCCTCCTGTGCCCCTTGAAAAACTATATCTCATCTCCTGCTTCACATTTCCTGAATTCCTCAGGATGTGTATGTGTGTCTGTGCTCCCTCCTGATTTCTTTGTCATCTTCCTTGGGAAGGAGGTGATGTTATAATTTCTGGGCCGCCTAGGTGTAGGTCCCTGGAGGCTCCGTGGTAGCCGGGCTTTGCTTGCAACACTGCCTTCCTCGTCCAGTGACAATACAAGAGCTCTGAGAGACAGTCTTCCCTACAAGAACACCTGGCTGTCTCAGGGCCCCTGTTCTACCTCTGATCTCCTTCTATGGATGCTTTTCAATGAATCCCTTAAGCCTGTTGAAATCTTCTTTCTGAAAATCAATTTCCTTAATGTGAGCCCCTCTTTCTGACACCTCCCACCCGGTCAACTGAGCACGCTGGCATTGGGCACCCTTTCAGTTTTACGCTTCTTGTTGCCTAAGCCTCAGATTCAAGGAGACACGGCCTTAAGCCTTACCTTTCCTTGGCAGCAGTGCTGGGCAGCTGATGTTTGCAAGCCGAGCTGCCCTTCATGCATCCCATGCTTGGCTCTCTTGAGATGTGTCTCTTGGCTTAAACCCCCTGCTTCCAGGAGGCCAGGAGCCAGGGAACCATCCACATGAATCTTACTCTGAGAACAGAGCAGATTCCACACACAGTAATGCCTGGAAAGTTTATCAGACCTTGTCCTAAAGGAAGCAATCAATTTGTAAAGTGCACAGAAAGCCATGCCTAAAGAAGCAAATCTTGTCCACATTTGCACAATGGTCACCAAGCTTGAATCCCAGCAACTGATTGCCTTGAATTGACTGTTTGAGGACAAAGGAGTTAGACTCAGGCAGTTGCCCAACGTTTTTCATCAATACTGTCTCAGTCTGTTTTTGGATACTATAACAAAATACCTGAGTCTGGGTCCTTTATAAAGAAAAGTTTGATTGGGCTCACAATTTCAGAGGCTGAAAATCAAAGATCAAGTAGCTCCATTTGTTCATCCTGTGGTGAACATCCTCTGGCTGTGTTACAACACATGATAGAGAAGCAGAAAGCAAAATGGCTCTGTGCAAAGGGGATCAGCTCAAGGGAGTGGTGTGCTATTATAACAACATACTCTCATGAGAATTAACTCAGTGGGGAGACCACCAACGGCTTCCAGGTCAGCACCTGCAATGACCCTCATCGCCCTCTACTAGGCTTTGCCTCTTAAAGGTCCCACCACCTCAATGTTGCCATGCTGGGGACCAGGCTTTCCGCCCATGAACCTTGGAGGACACCATCAATGTGCATCCAAACTGTAGCAAATGACAACAGCATCTCAGGGGTCTAAGTCCTTTGAACTTCTGCCATTTGGGGAAAATAATCATAGGGATTTGAAGGCACAGCGAGGATATGTTACATTTTTCTGAAAATATTTAGAAAGGAACCATGGTATCTATGTGTTCATTGGTGTTCTCTTGCTGAGTGAAGGAAGTCATGACAACATTGCATGAGCCTCCCCCGCTACTGCTTGTGTGTCCTCTTCTCCAGGGTCCCCTTACTATCTTCCTTCAAACAAATTACTATGGTCACACAGGTTACTACAAGGAACTTCATCACCCTCAGGACTGAAGACTCCTATGCAATAAGAGGTCCATTGGCAAGCTGGAACCAATTGTGGAGTGTGTTAATCAATACCTGCTACTCTACATGGGTGCGGTGTGGTCAGAAAATATGGTGAGTGCTTAAATCTTTAAAAATGCATTGCAGAAAGGGCTGGGGATTTAGCTCAGTGGTTCTGCCGCTTGTATCACAAGCACAAGGTCCCGTGTTTGATCCCCAGTACCAAAAAAATACATACATATTACAGTAAAAGACATTGTCCTTTATCCCCTTTGCTTCACATACTCATATCCCCCCATTCTTGCCGTTTTCTAAAGCACTTTGTAGTTTATATTTATGGCAATTTCTGTCAAAGGAAAACATTACAGTGTGTGTGTGTCCTCGTTTACCTTATTCACCCGATCTGGCACCATGTGACTTCTGGCTCTTCACCAAACTCCAAATGACTGTGAAACGTAAAAGTTGTTTTTTGTTTTTTTGGTTTTTTATACCAGGGATCGAACTCAGGACCTTGTGCTTGCGAGGCAGGTCACAGAACCACTGAGCTAAATCCCCGACCTTAGGTAAAGGTTTTAAATCAGTTCAGGACACAGAGGCAGCCACAACAGTGCAACTAAGGTAGCTCACCAAAGAGGACTTCCAGAACTGCTTCAGAAAGTGGCAAGAACAATGGGACATGTGTGTTTGAAAAGAGGAGTATTTTGAGGGCAATTAATGGCTAAGTGTCTTTTACTGCAATAAATTTTTTAAAAATTTAAATACTTACCATATCTTGTAATCACACCTTATATGTGCAAAACTCCCCTCTCCCTGCTCACAATTCCAGGGATTTGTCTATATTTCCATCTTATTCCTCTCATACACCTGAAGTGGCAGATAGCAACCAGTTATCTCTCCTGATTTTCCAAGTTAGGAAACAGGATGCAAAAGGATTCCATATTTTACCGAAACCACCCAAGAAGTCAAAGGTACAGACTCTTATCAGGGCTCATGTTATGGTCGCTCTGACACAAAGCAAGATCCTGTGGCCATTGCATCCTTTCTTTTAGCACACTGGCCATACAGAATTACACACAGAGGAATAAATGGCAGTGCCTGGAGCACTGAATTGGGACCAAAGGCCTGGTGTCCAGCTGGACACTGGAGGGCACAGGCATACCAAGCTGTGTAGCACTGGGCAAAACAATGTAGGCTTCTGGTCCACATGTTCTCTTCTATAAAGTAAGGCAGTGAAGAGCAGTGATCTCTAACTCCTTTTCTGTTCAATCTTTTGCTTTCTTGTGGTTGATGTGTGATAAGCATAGGCTTTGTGGGTTCTGGGAAGGATGGCTGAATATCTCGTGTCCTGAGGACAACAATGCTTGTACTTGTCACCCCAGCATTGCAGTCTAGAGCAACCCCTTCCACTTTCAAAGATAGCCCAGTTTGGATGATGTCATAGGTAAACCAAAATGTAACAGAGAGCCCTGGCTTCTTAGTCTACCATCAGCAGGACCACTGAAGCCCAGACGGAGGTTGTGGGCCATGCAACATGGTGAGTCTCAGAGGCCTTCCCTTTGGAAGTGCAGATGCCCGAGTACTCCAAGGCCTGAGATCTGTCATGGCCACTCTGCAGCTGAAAGAGGAATCTATGCCATTCATGCAACTGTTTACAGAGCAACTGTTACATCTGTGCCTGCCTTGAAACACAGGCTGGCGGAGAGCTCTCACATTTCCTGCAGCAGACCAGCAGGAGGCTTATGGATTGGCTCTTGATTTTTGTTGTCTAGAATGAAAATACAACTTGATGTCTTTACCAAGGGAAGTTAGTGCTATGGAGCAGGGACTGTTTCTGTTTTAGGAAAACCAACAAACAAACAAACAAGGGGAGAGGAGACTTCCAGGGAGTCATGAGAGGGCCCCTCAGTACAGCTCCTGAGCATTCTTCTGCCCTGGCTGCAGACAGACCCTTTCCACCTGGCTCAAGATTTTTTCTGCAACCCATGGAATTTTGATTTTTCCCAAATGACGAGGTGGGTGGTATGTGAGGGAAGCAGCAAGATCACCGCAGCAGCATCTGGAAATTACATCTAGTCTGATTTGACACAATGGGGTTCATGTCTCTTTTTATTGGAATATTAGCACAAATTGGCCAAATGAGAGGAGCAAGTGCCTGAACAACCATGTCACTCTCCTGGTCCCCACAGTGGATAGTCAAGGGTGTGCAAGTCACCTTGAAAAAACTGGAGGCTGGGCAGAAAAGCAGCTGCATTTCTCCTGGATGACACGAGGAACTGAAGACATCCCATGGGCTCTCTGGTCTCCACCGAGCAAGGGATGTGGGACTCTTCTCTTTTGTCCATGTTCTCAAAAGGAAAAGACACACCAAGCATGAAGACAAAGCTGGCACAGGAGAGCTTCCACGCAGCCCATCTCAGGTTTTCCTGGGATGACTGTGTCCTCTCTGGGCTCCTTCACCTTGCAGATGACATCGTCCATCGGGTGCTGCTGAGGATACACTCAGCTCCAGCCCACAGGCTGGGCTCCGTCCTCTAAGTGTCCTGCTGCTGTCCTGTGTTCTGACCCACACTCGCAGTCCCTTTGGAAAGTTCTCTAGTAAACACTTAGCTGTGTCTAATATGCTGGCTTACAAGTTGTAAGCAACCCCCAGCCAAGGAGAAAGGCCAGTGAGAGTCTCTGTGGAGTCGCACAGTGCTGCGATGTGCCTCAGGATGCCCCAAAGCCATTAACAAGCCAAGGTGACAGACGCATGGTTAGAAGGTGAAAAGAGAACCTTAGGGAAATGAGCCATTAACATCAGTGTGAGGAGAGAGGAAAGTGTGAAGTGTGGCAGCGGAGAGGGCTCAGCTCACCCTCCAGGAATACCCAGGCCTGCAAGGTGTGCATCAAGCTGCTTGGGTAGGAGAGTAATGAGGAACAGAAGCCCAGCAGTCTTTGACTTAGCCATGACTTGGCTAATGGATGCAGAACATTACAGATTTTAAAAGATTAACTTCAAGAATCATCTAACTCCAAAGTTCCACCCTGGACAAGCAGGAGAGGTCATGCCAGAGGTTGGCCCACAAGGTTTTGCATCACTGGTTCCTGGGAGATTTTTCCTCTTGCAAACCTGAGACCACCCTATGGCCATGTCTGCCTCATTTCTTTTATTGGAGCACCAGTGAGGAGTGGTGGAAAGAGCAGTCAGCCTGAATAGATGTGTGTCCCTGGGAGTTACAGCTGGGCAGTTTGGGACGAAGCATTGAAACCCCCTGGTTTCCTCGTCTGCAAAACACAGATAACAATAAGCATCACTCAATGTTGGGAAAATTAAGTAAGATCAAGTGCACAGGAACCGCTTGTGCTGTGTCCGGCACACAGAAGACACCCGGTAAGAGGCCGCTGACTTGGAATCTCTTTGCAATTCCAACACCACTGGAAGATAGATTAAATCAGGTGCTTGGTGTGCAGGAGGCTAGAAGGTGATTTTCTTGGGATGTAGGCTAAGACAGGTATGGGGGACTCAGAATGTGCTGTGCTCAGTGCCTGGAAGGTGACCTCATTTGCCACTACCTTCTCTGAAGCTACTAAACATCAGAGCTTACAGGGCCTCCTATCTCCTGTCTCTGGTTGCTCTGTCATTGTCCTTGTTGTTGATGGTCAAGGTCACTAAGAAAAAAGAGTGCTTGTGTGGCCCCAACTGCTCTGAATTTCTTACTTCCACTTTCTTCAGGTTGATTCTGAGCTGGAAAATGACACCTGGGGTCAATAATGGGGTTCCATGTCTGAGGAAACGATGCACATACAAGAAGTGACAAAAATGTGAATATTTAACATTAAAAAAATTATTGCAGTAAGACACATTGCCGTTAATCTTCCTCAAAATATCCCCCTTCGCTTTGAATGCCCTGACTCCATTGTTCTTGTCACTTTTTGAAGCAGTACTGAAAGTCTTCTTTCATGAGTGTTTTTATGAGTTATGATCAAAACTTTGATGAATGCTGTTGCCAATGCCATCCAACAAAAAAGCAGGCTCCTAAAAATGTGGCAGTGAGTCCTCATCTACCTTATTCACCAGATCTGGCACCATGAGACTTCTGGATCTTCCCCAAAGTCCAAATGACCATGAAAGAGAAATGTTTTGAATGGATTCAGGACATTGATGCACCTACAACTGTGCAACTAAAGACACTCATGAAAGAAAACTTGCAGAACTACCTCAGAAAGTGCCAAGAACAGTGAGATAAGTGTGTTTGAAGGAAAAGGAAGTATTTGAAGGGGAATTAAAGCAATATATCTTTTCGTATAATAATTTTTTATTTTAAACCCATACCATAGTTTGCAATCACATGGTATAATTTGGGTTTGGGACAAGCGTTATCTGTAAGCCAACAGAACATTTCCACATTTTCCTCCAGGAAGGAACAAATACTGTCTCTTCCAGCCTTTTCTTCATTCACCTATACACTAGCATGTATTGTGTATTATTTTCTCTGAAACTTTCTCCAGCACTTAAATGAGTGATCTTAAAGTATTTTATTACCAATAGATTTTTTTAAGGAGTTCTGGGAATTCTCACCTGGTATATTGCTTCAATGACAGGTAAGAATTTGAAAGTGACCTGCTGAGAAATATTATAGAGCAAAGGCAAAGGCCCGAAAATAAAACAAGCCCAGAATACGAGGTATTGTCAATAAAAGAGCAAAGAAGAAAGGCAAGCAGCTGATAATGGAGCATCTAACACAAAATTTGGTGTTCACTGTAAAGAGAAGAATTCTCCACTCTGAACATTCCCATGACAAATATCACAGTTTCATAAATTAGGATTTTTTTTCACAGTCACTTCTTTCTTTCTGGTGCAACTGGGTCTCTGACCATGCAATTTATATTTGCACAAGGCATCATATCATGTCCTGTCATGATTCTGTGTATGTAAAGAACATGATGTCATGCTGCAGAATCAATATTTCTTAATAGGCATTTCAGCAGCTCTTGGAGGGTATCTGTGGAAGGTCAGTGTGTGGTCAAGCAATTAGAAAGTGGGCTCACCTCCAGGGGGTAAGACACCTGCTTCTTTGGGCTTAGTTACCGCTAGGACCTTGTGCACAACTTAATGCTTTGCTAGTTTCCATGAAATGATATGCAAAATATTTTTATGATAAAAAGACTTCTAAAACTCCACTAGCTGAGAAGTCCCCAAGCATTTCCTGTAAACGCCCACTCGGTAAAAATTTTTAGTTTGGAGGCTCAGCTGTGCCATGCTGGTGTGGAAGTAGCCATAGATGGTGGTCAACGCATGGGCTGTGCTGCTGTACAACTATATTGATGGACACTGAAATTTGGATTTCATTTGATTCTCATGTATATGAAATATTATTCCTCTGATCTTGGCAACCATTTAAGAGCATAAATGCAGCTCATATAAGACATACAAAAACAGGCCATGGGTAGGATTTAGCCTATATTATGTAGCTTTGAGCTTTGGTGACCTTTGCTGGAAGGAAAACAATCCCTGTGTCCTGTACAGTAGGAATTCTTCAGACTTGGATTTCTCTGTCACAATGTCCCTCACAACCCAAGGAGGGGCCATAAAATCAGGATAAGACTTTCTCTTCCTTTCTAGCACAGACACTGAAAGGAAAGAAATGCAATGTGCAGGCAGTACATGCTTGGTAGACACAGGAGCGCTACGTGTGCCCTCACCAGAGGGTGTCTGTGGTAGGAAGGAAGAGTCAGGTAAGAGGGAGGGTTCTTTTAAATTTATCAGAAGCAGCAGAGTACACTCCCTCTGTCTAATAATCACAAAGCTGGACTTACAACGCTTATCAAACCATTTTGGTGGTGTCTGAATCATTTCACCAATTTCAACAAACCATCCCAGCAGGGAGAAAGATTAGGCAGTGTATGTTTATTCTCTGTAGAGTTACAGCTGTGATCTCTTCAAGGCAGTGAGCTGTGGAAATAGAAGTTTACTTGGTTCCCTCTCCAGTGGGTTGCTGGGACAGAGTAACATCGTGTGGTCTGTGCTCAGGTGAGGAGCTGCACGCTGTGCCTCCCTCTAGATGCAAACTCTTAGGGGGGAGGAGGCCCTGAATGCTCTGTTTTGATGGAGCTGGGGCTGGCAAGAGGCCAGCAAGGCAAGAAGAGAGAGGAAAGCAGCATGGCAAGAATCCTGCCAGGTCCGTGCTGGCAGAGGTCTTAATAACCATTCCTTCCCACCCAGAGGAGAGAGACAAGGACCTAAAGGGAAGGTCCCAATTGTCCCAGGCTTCCCAGGATTAGGTGACCAGATGCAGGAGGAAAAACTCAAACAGGATGGGCCAGACTCAGCCACTCTGCCCTGCACTGGGAGGCTAGACACTAGCATGAGGCCCTTTGTTCACCAGGGACAAAGAAGGTGACCCCTGAATTCCCCCACCAGTGGTCAGGCTTCAACAGGCTCTCCCTAGGCACCTCATGGAGCAAAGCAGGATGTTGCTGAATCTGTTCAGAGACAGGCCCCATAGCCAACCAGGGCAGGCTACAAGTCCAAGGGCCTGGAGGTCTAGTCGAAACCCCTGACATCCTTCCACAGATGGATATGTTAGCAGAAAACTTCTACTGGACACTCCAGGGGAGACCCAGTTAGGATGAGAAATTTCCTTGAAGCCTCAAGAGGGCCAGTGAGCCAACCCTAAAGCCTGGGCAGGAGGGGAGATTGAGCTCACACTGCTACCTCCCCCACTCCGCACTCCACACATGGGGTGCCGTCAGGACAGGTGGCAAGTGACTAGGCTTGCAGTCAGCACTCCTGGCATCCACTGCAACATCCCTTTCCCTCTGCAGGCCTCAGGCTCCTGCTCTGCAGAAGACCATGCTTGGGAGATCACTCTGAGCTCTGCCATGCTGGCTGCTCTGCTAACACTGGGCACCCCTGCAGGGATCAGATTTCAGACAGCTCTGCTAATAACATTACCTTTTACTGTGGGTGGCAGGAGACAGTACGGACCCAACAGAAGGGGACATTGGCCACCTGGACACATACAAATATGGTGAACATTTAAACTTAAAAAGTTATATGGTAAAAGCTAGATTGCCATGAGTGCCCCTCAAAATCCTCCCCCTTGTTTCAAACACACCTATCCCATTGTTCTTGATACTTTCTGAAGCAGTTCTGGAAGTCCTCTCTTGTGAATTTTTTTTGTGGCTGTTTTGATGTCCTGAATTAATTCAAAACATTTACAGCAATTTTTGTCAATTAAAAAAGTTACAATATGTCCTCATCCATTTTATTCAATGGATCTGGCACCAGGCAACTTCTGGCTCCTCCCCAAAGTCAAAATGACCACGAAAGGGAACTGTTTTGAATCAATTCAGGACCTCAAGGCAGCCACGACAGTGCAACTAAAGACACTCAGGAAAGAGGGCTTCCGGAACTGCTGTAGAAAGTGACAAGAATGATGGAATAAGTATATGGAAGAGGGATTAATGTCAATGTGTCTTTTACTGTAATAAATTACTTTGTAATTTAAACATCCGCCAGATTTTTGGATCACACCACATACACCTAATGCATTGACTTCAGAATTCTTCGTGCATATTGACCAAACAAACAAAACAAAACAAACCCCAAACCAAAAGCACTGACCAAGTACGTACTTCAGGCCAAAGATTTACATAGTTTTTGTTATTGAAGGACGCTGGGCTGTTGAGGCGGGAGGATTGCGAGTTTGAGTTCAGCCTGGGCAACATGATAACAATAATAAAAGGGCCGGGGGATGTAGCTCAGTGTGAAAGTCATGGTACTGAGAAAAAAAACCATTTTTTTGCAGCTGTACCTGGGGACATGCCAAGGGCCCTGGTGCCCACAGGGAGCCACACGGAGGTCAACAAGGCCAAGGGGTGGCTAAGAAACTCTTGCAGGTTTTCCTTACAGCTCAGTCTCTGCTCTGCTTCCCTTGTGCCTGTGCCTAGGCGGCCCATGGTGGCCTGGCTGCCTGGCTCACTGGCCACCTCTAAGAGCTGTCAGGGAAATATGTTATCATGAGGAGCTGATTGCCAGCAGAGGCCAGATGGACATTTTCAACGCTGATGTAAAATTGTGCGGGGGAGCCACAGAGGAAAAGAGAGGGAGAGCTGGCCCAGCCTTGAGGGCTCCTGTGTGGGTGTCATCCATGGACACTGAGGGCCTGGAGTCTCCAGTCACTTCCTGCCATTGCAGGAGTCTGTTGAGGAGCCCCAGATGCGCCGGGCCAGCATTGGTGGGGTGCACACTGTAGGGTCTGGAGTATGGGGGTGGGAGGGAGAATGTGGCTATGTGGATCCCATGGGAATGGTACACTTCCAGATCTCTATTTATCTAGAGTGGAAAAGGAGTTCCCTTCCAATAGCCCAGCCAAGAATGCTGATGTCACAGGCAAAGGGGACAGAGTTTGATTGTATGTCACATGGAGCTGGGAACAGCTCCTCAGAGGGACGCCCTTATCAATTAGGTAATGTCTGCTCATGATTGAGGGACTGTGTGGTGCTGTGCTCCAGCTGTTGAGCCAACATCTGCAAAGGGCACAGTACCTTATGGGAAAAGCTTTCCTAGCCTGGATCCTAGGAGGCCGA
Organism: Heterocephalus glaber; assembly: GCF_053883595.1. Lineage (NCBI taxonomy): Eukaryota > Metazoa > Chordata > Mammalia > Rodentia > Bathyergidae > Heterocephalus > Heterocephalus glaber. The sequence continues at coordinate 32,953,272 of NW_028258381.1, forward strand.
GTCCAGATGACTGGTGCTCCCGGCATCAAAGTCTCTCAAAACAGAACGACATGGCAGAAATACTGATGGGCAGAGGAGCTGGCTGGGGTTGGGACTTTGGTGTCAACTGCAGGCATCAAGCATGCATGTGTGCAGAAATGATGCCTTAACCAAATGTTTTCCCCACTGCCTCTCTTCCCTTCCCCTTCCTTCCTTCTCTTTCCCTTCCCTTCCTCTCTCTGTTCCTTTCTTCCCTTTCCCTCCCCTCTTTTCCATCTCTCCCTTTCTTCTTTCTTCCTTTTCTCCCTCCCTCTTTCCTTCCCTCCAGCCCCCTTATTCTCTTCTCTTTCTCTCATTTCTTTCTTCCTTTCCCCTTCCTCCCTCCCTCTTCCTGCTTTGAAATGCCAACATTTAATGTTATTGAATAAAATGTTGGGTGAACTACTCAGTAACAGTGCCTTTGCTGAAGGAATCATAACCAGAGAGGCAAAATAAACGTGGGAAAAAGAGAGTGTGATAGAATACAATAGAAGTATATACCATAGCCAATGAGCATATCTTTTTTTTTTTTTTTTTTGGTACCAGGGATCAAACTCTGGTCCTTGCACTTGCGAGGCAGGTGACGGAACCACTGAGTTAAATCCCTGGCCCTATCTTTTAAAAATGTTATTACAGGTTTTATTTAATGCTCTCTCTCATCTCCTTTTAAAAATAGCACACCACATATCAGAGTGGAAAATGTAGGTCAGCAAAGTAATCCCCAGCCTCAACTAGTACAGATATTCCTCATTTAATGACCCACTTGTTTAATGACTGTTCAGACTTACAACCAAGGAGTGCTGCTTGAACTTATACCCTGCTGCTCGGACTTACAACCGACATTTGGACTTACAATATAGGAATGTGAGCAGCAGTGCAGCCTTACTGTAGCTTCTTCTACAGCACTGCACGTAATTTTTGCTGATTATACTATACAGTACAATACCGTAGTTTCATATTCTGTTATGCATTAGAATACTGCATGTAAAATTATGCAAATAAAAGCGAAGTCATCAAGCTGGAGTTTCCTTTAACCATTTCTTTGTTCTGAATATTGTAAGGTACACCCCATAGACAGGTATTCCTTATTTAGCAACTAACTCAGTTAACAGCCTTGGGAATAGAACTGAGTTGTTAAACAAGGAATGTCTATAATGGAAATGTCTGAAAGAAAATATATCTATTTACATGTCTACATAGATGCACATTTTTAAACCAAAATAGGTTTTTACTATAATGTGTTCATTTCATTGAACATATTGTTAGTATCTTTCAGGGTGGTTAACAAATGTAGAGGTACCACATCATTTTTCAGTGGTTATGTAGCAGTCTATCATACGGAGGATCTGGAATTAAGTCTAATTCCCTGTTGATAAGAGTCTACTTTCTCAGTATGGGGATGTGATTTTTTAAAAAACATGGCAACCATCATTATACCTAAATAGCTACATATTTGTCACATTATTTCCTTAGGATAACTTTCTAGAAGAAAAGTTCCAGCAGAATTGTGGACATGTTTGTAAAACTACTTGATATATAACCCCAACTGTACCCTAGAGAGTTTATATCAAAGATGGTATTATTCCCTTAATGTTTTACAATTCAATACTTGAAATTTTTATGTCATTATTAAATGAACATATCCATTGAACCTAAAATAACTCAAATATTTGAAGTTTATATATTTGACTTGATATTATAATTTTACTTCCATTTTATGTTACAATCATATATGACTATAATACAATGTTTTTCCAATTTTTCATTTATTCTTCCAGTTTTTTCTCTGTACTGAGTTTTAGGGGGTTTTTTTTGAGTTTTAGTTTTTTAGTGTGATGCTTTGGATCAATTACTTCATAGCTGCTGTTTTTGGTGCCAGGTTTATAATCTACTCCAGTAAAAATTAATATAAATATTCACACATATTTTATTCTTTTATTTCAATTGAATGGAACTAATACAAGACTTGGTAAGACTAAAAACATTCTTTCTAAGTGATTAACCAGTTGTAAGATATACTCGAGCTTATGTTTAGAACATAAAGATCTATACTTACAGTTTCTATTTTTTAATGTTATTTATTTCATTTTTTTAAAATTAGAGATAGATATTTGTCCACCTTTATTGGTCTTTAAAGAGCAGTTCAGTTTTCTTTCTCAGTTTTATTATTCTTGTTTTCTTTTGGTACCGGGGATCAAACTCAGGAACTTGAGCTTGCGAGGCAGGCAGCAGAACCACTGAGCTAAATCCCCAGCCCATCAGTTCTATTACTCTTTAAATCATTAGCTTCTATCTTTATTAATTTTTTCTCTTTTCTTATATTTTAATATTTTAGAGCTTCATGATTTGAATTCACTATTATTTCATTTCAATTCTGTTTAATAATAAAAATTGAGGCTATGAATATTTCTCTCATTATATAGTAACTTCCATCAAATTCTAAAGATTTTATATAATATCTCACAAACATTTTCTAAATAATTTGAAATACTGTTTTGGCTGCTCTTTGCCAAAAGAATTTCAGAAACAAAGATAATTTAGCATTTATAGGTAGCTTGGGATTTAGTTTAAATGAAATTTCAAAGTAAACTTTTTTAACTTTTGGGAAAAGTGTAGGTTTTTTTAAACTTTGAAATACTATGAAAATCAGTATTGCAAATAGGCAGACACTCCAGTGAGCACCCACAGATTCATACATGTGTCTAGTCTATACTGTTTGCACTATACTTCACGCACTATTCTTTCATTCACTTTTATGGACAGGAAACTCCTAATGGAAATCCAAGCCTGCAACCTGACATTAAACCAGCAGAAGAAATCTTTGATATTGGGCAAGCTTCCAACATAGAGTTCATGCTACTGACACACTCAGAACCGTGGTGATTTTTTTAAACTTTTGGAAAATTTTGAGGTTCTTTGAGAAGTCTGGTCCTTAATTGGTCATTCATTTTAAAAAGAGAGAGAGAGAGAGAGAGAGGAGGAGGAGGAAGGTCAGGATTAGATATCTACTTTAACTTGCTTTTTTCTCAGATATTCAAAGGCGACTTCCTGTAACCTGCTGCACAACTTCCCTGCACTCCCATTTGCTTTCTGTAACAGACCTCTCCACCATGCCGTCCTGTTCCCTTCTGGGTTCTGTTCCCTTCTGGGTTCTTCTCCCTCTCTCTTCTTCCTCTGCCTTCTCCTTTATTGCTGTGTTTAAAAAGACCATTAAAGATTAAATTTACCATCTTAACCATTTTTAAGTGTACTGTTCAATGACTGTGCAACAGATCAGTAGAATTTTTATCTTTCAACACTGAAACTCTGTACCTAATAAACACTAATTCCTCCTAGCCCTGATTACCACTCTTCTATTTTCTATTTCTATGATTTTGACTGCTTTAAATACTTCATATGAGTGGAATCATACAGTTTTTATCCTTTTATGACTGGCTTATTTTTCTTAGTATAATGTTCTTGAGGTTAAATCCTGTTGTCCCTAGGCATCCTTTCTTTTTAAGGCTGTGTAATATTCCACTCTGTTTATATGTCACATTTTCCTTAGCTGTTCTTCTCTTGCCACATATAATGTAGCACAACACATTCATGACATACAAGGTCTTATCATGTCCTGTTCCATGTGGAACATGTGCTTTAACATGTGTTTTTCTCCCTCTAATCTCTCTTTAATGCTGTTATTCTCCTTCAAAACGTGATGGAAGAGAAAGAAACTAAGCAGAGAAAAAAAGAGGGAATACTATGTAACCTCATATACTAGTAATTTTTGACTCTTCACATTAAAGTCATGACCACTACTTTCTGTTTGTTGGTAATCACATACTACACTTTTGATTGATGTTTTACTTCAATATATTTGTGTCTCTAAGGTTTAAATTGATTTTTGTTCTCCATGAGACTATTAGTTTGCTGCTATAAAAGTTTAACCTACTTATATTTATTGTTATAATTTATATATTTCATTTTACATCTACCTTCCTCTTTTGTGGTTTTTAGTTTTTAGGCTTCCTTAATTTTTACTGAAGAATATATTTTCTTTCATCATGCTCAGTATACTTTCCATCTTGAACTGCAGTAGCTGTTACCAGAAAGTTGTTCAAAGCATTACTCATTTTAAAAGTGCTGAGTGCAGTGTAAGCTCAGTGCTGTCAACAGATAGCCTGTACCTGGGCTGTAGCTTTTCTGCCCTTGGTAGTTGACACCTGTCCTCAGGTGAGTGAATGAGAGATGAATCGATGTCCACACTTTGCAGGCTTCTACCTGTGTGTCACTGTGCTACGGAAAAGCTGCCCTTTCCCTTTGGACTCTATGACCTTCCAGCCAGCAGAATATGAAACATCCACAACTCCAGGAATGCACTGCTTCAAGACTCTTGTGGCCATTGTCTCACTGTCCCAGTTTCTGACAACTGTCATCTCCAAGAATCCAAAGCCATCACCAGTCCTGCTTCTTGCTTTTGGCTTCTTGTTTTCTAAGGGTTGGTAGAGGAAGAACATTGGTTGGGCACTTGAGAGTGCTGCTTCCCAGGTCAACAGCCAGCGGAAACAAGAAGGGCAGGTGAGCTGGGTTTGCCCGGGGACTCAGAAGCTGGGGCAGCCCTGGAAGTTGTCCAGAGTGCAGACCAAATGGCACTGGGTGTGGATGGCCCTGAAGCAGCTGTCTGCAGTAAGGCATCCCCGAGTAGGCTCAGCTGAGGCTAAGCTGGGCAGAATCCCACTCTGCTCCCCTGCAGCAGGGTGAGGCTTCCATCCTGAAGATGCAATGAGCTAGCACACTATGGCACCCCCATGTGACGCTGCCACTAGTCACAAGTGTTCATAGTTTCCGTCTCCACCAGGCTGTGAGCTTCGTGAGAGCTGACACTATGTCTGTCTTGTTCAGGGCACATCTCCAGTTCCACAAAACAACTTCTAATAGGCCGTGTGTGTGGGGGGGGTGTGGGTGTGTGTGTGTGCATGTGCGCATTTGTATTGGGTACTGGGGATTAAACTCAGGGCCTCTGACACACTAGGTAAGTAAGTGCTCTGGCCCCAAGTTACATCTCCTGCCCCTTCCTTTTTTTTTTTTTTTGAGATAGAACCTCACTAATTTGCCTAGGCTGGGCTTGAACTTGTAATCCCCCTGCCTCAGCCTCCGGAATAGTTGGGATTACAGGTATGTGCCACTGTTTCTAATAGACTCTTATTAAACATTAGTCGAATAAATAAATGACACACCTTTAGATATGAGAAAGTGTCAAGGCTGAGAATAGAGAGAGAAGAGGAAAGGAATCCCTCATCTTATATAGAAGTAGATGTTATGAGATATAATAAAAAAAGTAATCCTCAAATCTACCCCAAAAAAGAAAAAAGACAAACTAGAGAGCATAGAGCAATTCTCCTCATGTCACTTGAGAAATACAGCTGGAAACTGTGGGAAGAATATTTACAGCCTTCAAATCCGAGAGGGATATAAAATCATTGCTTGGGGCTGTTTTCTACTCTCCAGGCTGCAGCTCGTTTTCAGGGTTTCCTCACAGACCCCTGCCCAGGCAAACCTCCTACACTGCATGCGTGTGTGTGTGTGTGTGTGTGTGTGTGTGCATGAGAGTGATTTAGATGAATTTCGTATACACATGCAGAGCTGCTTCCCGATGTAGCTCCGTGATCAGTGCTGTTGCCTGTTTGGAAACACTGTGGTGAATCTAGACGCCAGGTTCTGGGAGGCTGTCCTCCAAGACTGGTTAATCAGACCCATGCACAGACCTGGGCTGGCTTCACTGTCTTTTATCCCATCTGCTCCCTCTGCCAGGAGGAGACTCTGGAACCCTTAGCTGCTCTTGGGACCTGGGCCCAGATACATTTGCATCTTGCTCCCTCTACTCTCAGGTCTGGCCCCTTCTCCCCAAAGACCAACTCAGTGAACAGAGCAAAAGGAGGCTGTAAAATGAAGAGTCCCAGGCCTCACAGGAGCCCTTGGTAATTATACCTGTTTGGAAGCTAGGAGAGCTGAGCTTTCAACCTGTCCTGGGGAAACTGCAAACGTCCTCCCCATGGGGCAGGGCATGGGTGTCTTTTGTTAGTTGGAAATGTCCTCCTCCCAGACTCTTCTCACACACACTTCCCGGCTCCATGTTAAAGTGCAGAGTTTACAGACACCCACCCCAAAGACAAGTGGCTTGTGCTCACACTGCCTTGGAAGAGAAAAGACATGCTGGTTGGACATTAAATCCTCACCGTACTGTATGTAGTTGTGTCTATCTATCTGCATTTTACCCATGTGGCAGCTAAAGTTCTTAAAAAGGTATGTGACTTACCAAAGGCTGTTAGCCAGTAAGTGGCTGAGTTAGGACTAGTCACTGATTTTAGTCACTAATTCAACAACAGTTTTGGGAGGCAGTCACTTCGTCCCAGATGGGGCACTCTGGCATTGCTACACAGTGGCCAACTCCATTACCACTTGCCTCCTCCAGTGGGTATCGGCACCTGCCCAAGACCTTGAAAGTCAGCCACAGGGTTCCCTCTGGAGGAGACGGGAGAAAGGGGGCAGGGGGAAGGGTGGCATCTCAGAGGTCTCTGCAGCATCATAAGGGGGCCCTAAAGAAAGCATTGTACACCCTGAGGGCCTTTGGGAGACTCAACAGTGGCACAGTTGCAATTTGGGCCATGGCATCTTGGCACATGGGGTAGGCATCGGTCAGATGGTAGCCCAGCCAGGTGGATTCTGCCAGCCCATGTGGGACCTTGATGGAAATTCTGCCCCAGGCTTCACGCAGGGTTGTGCAGGTATGGACATGTGTATACGTATGATGATAGCATGCTCAGTCTGTCTGGGTGTGCACACATGTATATACCTGTGCAAGCGGTATGCTGTGTATGCCTACTGCATTCCAGGAGTTCCCTAATATGGAAACCGAGTACCTCAAAGGCCAGATTTGGAAAACCATTTGCCTTCTCATTCATTGGCAATCTAATCTTCTTAGGGCCCTAACACCTCTTGAAACTCCAAGCCATTTGGAAATAATCATCATCATAATAGCCATGCTAATTGATCACTGTATTAGTCAGGGTTCTCTAGAATCAATAGAAAACACATGAATAATATGCAAAAGGAGTTATTAGGTAGATTCTCAGCATCAGAGGTGGGAGACTCCACTGTGGCCATCTGCAGGGTCAGAGAGGAGAGAATCCATTTCAGCCAACTCAGCCCAAGGATCTGGAAGCCACAGAACAAGAGGGGTTGAGACCAGGGCCAAAGCCCTGAAAGCTCCCTGGAGAGTCACCTGTGTAAGCCTGTGTTGGAACCTGAAGAAACTGGAGACTGATGCCCAAAGGCAATGGCAGCAAAGGTTGAACTCACTTAGGAAGACTGGAACCCTTCAGAAATGGCCACACTTCCTCCTTCTTTCCCTGTTTTATTCCATTGAGGGTACAAACCACCTCCAGGCGGGTTGGCCACCCTCTGTTTGCCAGTCTACACGTCAGTCATTCACAGGCACACCCAGAGCTGTGCTCTACTGGTCTGCAGTGGTTAAGAGTCACAACAGCCTTGTCTTTCAAGTGCCACCCTGAACAACTTTATAGAAGTGTAGCCCCTGTTTCTCAGGATAGCCCTATGAAGCTTCAACTGTTATCATTACCCCTCTTTAGGGATGGGGAAACTGAGACCAGTAGAGCCCAAACTGAAGGTCTCCTGGGTATGCTTGATGGAGCCAGGTTGTAATTCAGCCCATCTGGGGTCAACACATCCTCCCCTAACCCACTCTGCCGCTGTCCCCAGGGGCTCTACAGAGTCACTGGTGGTTCTTCCTCTGTTTGTTACAGCTGAAAGACACAGGCTGAATGTTTGAGCTTGGGGGCCTTTACCAGGTTTTATCTTCCCAAGGTAAAGAAATGGTGCCAGAGCAGCCAGGGAAGGTTATTCTTGGCCAGGGGTCCAGTTCCAAAAACCAGGTGACTTCTGCCTGCTTTTCTGCTGTTACCTAGGAAACAGGTAGCTTTGGTCACAGGGGTGGAGCTGAAGCATCCATGGGACCTGGAGTCAGGAAACCACAGAGGTGAGCTCAGACTGGGACAGGAATGGAGTGAGGGGGAAGGCTGCCTGAGACCTGGTGCCCCTGGGGCCAACAAGTCCTGTCAGGGCAAGAGTCGGCCATTTCCAGAGAACCAGGGCTGTGACTCTGCCCTCTCCCTTTGTGGGCCCACCCTCCTTTCCCTGGCAGTAATGGCTCCTTCTAGAAGCTTTCTTTGATTGGCCTCATGGGAAATAAACATCTTCAGATAGGGCTTAGGCTGCTGAGGAAATAGAAAGGGGAAAACTGAATAAAAATTTCCATGTGTTTGCTTTAGAGGAAATCATATTGATATTTAAAAGATGCCTAAGTGTTTCTTTAACACACCAGAACACACACACACACACACACACACACACACTTCAGCCCTAGCTAATTATAAGCTCAGGTGGAACAGTGACCCCTCTGCCCTACCTTAAACCAGATGGATAGGGCTGAAAGAAGCCCTCCACTTGAACAGGGCACAACTTGGGCAACCGTCCGGGCGGTCCCGCATGTGATGCCCTCTCTCCAACAGGCTGCACAACAAGTGAAAACACATACCCTGCCCATGTGGATTTATTCGTGTTTCCTGTATCAGTGAAGAGATGGAGCCATAGCAATTAAATATTTACAATTATCAGAGGAAAGACAGTGCACAGTGCCGAACCAAGATAAGAATATAGTTTTAAAATATTTACAACGAACACATCTTGCTCCTGGGTCTTCTCTTGGGCCTGGCATTTTAGGTCTCTGATCTCTGTAGCATTGTATTTTTTTTCCAGATCCCCTGTAGTTTTGAAAATGTCTGAGAGAGCTTCTTGATTAAGTCTGAAGACGACTATGACAGAGGGGAAAGACATTTGGGGAATTCGACTCCAGGCCCACTGAGCACAAGGGCCCTTCTCGTGATCCCTTAGCTGATGTGGGAATCTCCTTCGTATGCCTGAGTCAAGATTGTGAATGGCCAAACTGTGGCCCTGCCTGGAACGCCACTGGGGGGAAGAAACAGCCGCTACTGAACCTTTATACGTTGGTCTCCTGAATATTGAAAGTTATCTTAGACGCCAGAGTTAATATGGCACAACCAATTGCCTCATTCGTGATTCCTTTCATGAATTCAACTTCAAAATATTACATATGATTACACTGAGAAATAGCACTTCATTGTGCTTGACTCAAATCTCGATTCTTCATAAGATCCCAGCCAGGGACCACAAACAGCACAAGTTCAACCTAAACGTGCTACATCCGCCACAGCAAGGAGAAAAAAGTGTCAGACAATCAAAGCCAGAAAAGGTCACCAGGCCCTTTGTTTAATTACAGAGAATTTCAAAGAAGCATCAACTGTGAAATATTTGGCGATCCAGAGAGATTAAATAAACCCCAGCCTCTGGGATGGGATGTCAGGGAATTATCAGGAATCACAGGCATTTTATTTGATGGGTGCTGTGTTTGACCTTGCAGCAGCATGGCTGGCGCTCCTCCTCACCCTGAGCATCTCCTGACGTCCTTGCTCCCTGGCCGTATCTGCTCCAGGGCCCTGCAGGCCTCGGCTGGAAGTATGAGGCAACGCACGTTTCTCGTGTGTATTTATATCGAGGTGGCTCTGTTGCCAAGGAGCGCTGAGAGAAAGCAGAACGGAGATAACTTCTAATCCACCTTTCTGTGATAGTGTGGCGCAAAGTGAAGAGACCCAGGGCTCCGTCCTGGGGTCTGGCATGGCCCTGGGAGGGGCAGCCCTGGGGTGTCATCAGCAAAGGCAGCAGGCACTGGAGGGAGCTTCTGCATCTGAAAATGCTGGTGACTGCACCAAAGGGCAGCTGCATTCTGGGCGGCAAATGGAGAAGAGGGGCCCGGAAGAGGAGGGGAACAGAAGCCCAAAGTCATTTGTAGCTAATGAGAAAAATATGTAAGTATTTAAATGCGTGAGATTTGGCAGCTAAAGAATGAGACTCTGCAGTGTTGGGACTGTCACGGAGCCGAGGGGGTGTTGGGAGTAGAGAGAGGAAGTTCCTTGTTCCAGGTCACAGGGTGGGGCTGGTGACAGAGGGCTGGGAGCCAGTCTGGGGCTCTTTGAGGTATACCCCAACTACTCAGTGGGCTCCTAAATGGGAGTGAGGTACTGCCCCTGCTTGTGTGGGAATCCCTGAGGACTCTGTTCCAATGGACCCTGACGTCTCCTCTGAGAAGATGGGTAAAAGAACCTGGAGCTCTGCATAGGGTGAAGTTGGGGCTGGAGGGAGACCAGTCCATCTTATGCACCAAGGTCATGTATTGAGGTAAAATATGGTGGTGTGGCCACAGCCATGCACCTAGCGTCACACAGAACTGGACTTGCATCCTAGACTCCCTCTTGATTGAGCTTGGGAGACTCATTCAGGTGTCGGGGGCGGGGGGCAGGCCCTGTTTCTTCATCGCTAGAGTGGAAACAGGATACTGTTATGATCTGAATGTTTGTGTTCTTCACCCCAAATTCATGTGATGAAATCCAATCACCATGAGATGACAATAGTGGTGGGGCCTTTGGGGCTAATTGGATCATAAGGGTGGGGCCCACATGTGTGAGATTAGTGCCCTTACCAGAGTACCCAGAGACCTGCCTTATTTCTTCCACCCTGTAGGGACACGTCAAGGAGATGATTCCCATGAACCAGGAAGAAACAGGACCCTTTTCAGACACAGAATTGGCCAGCACTTTGATCTTAGACTTCTCAGCCTCCAGAATCATAAGAAATAAATTTCTACTGGCTGTAAGCCACCCAGCCTGTGGTACATACTTTGTTATTGTAGCCTGGACAGAATAAGACAGTCATGTCTTCACAGACTCATAAGACTCACATAAGAAAATAGACACTAGGGCCGGGGATTTAGCTCCGTGACACAATGCCTGCCTCGCAAGTGCAAGGTCCAAGATCCTGAGTTTGAACCCCAGTACCAGAAAAAAAGAAAGAAAAAGAAAATAGACATAAACATCACTTATTATTAAAAATGTACTTTACAGCAAAGACTTTTGATTCCTGGGGAACAGGTTTCCCACTAATGAGCATCATACTTTGCTAACTGGTCATTTTATATCCTCACCATCCTTGTCTTTTCCTTCTTCCCCTAGATAATACTCCACCACAGTCAGCCTGAGATGGGCAGGAGGTAAAGGGTTTATTAAAGTGAGTTTCTGGGTGAGACTGGCTAGTCCTGTGTGCCTCCCCGTGACATGCTGGCTGGGCCCCCGAAGCGCCTGCAGGAGCAGGTCTTCCTTATGGGGACTTCAACAGGCTGACCTCCAAGGTGGACTGGAGAGCTGGGGTGACCCCAGGCTTCAGCTTGAATTTCTGATGTCTCTGTCACTTCATGGCACAAAAATTCCTGCAAAACAGAATGGTCTTTTCACAGGAATTTCAATCAAAGTTGATAAAAAATACCATAAAAAATGCAGAAACAATTCACAACATAAAAGTAGCCACAATAGCAAAGCAGTCCCAAAGGGATAGAACTGAGCCCCTCCCAGGCTTGGAATCCCAGCATCTGGGGTCATTTCTCTCTGCAGCCCAGGACTGGTAAGGATTGGGTTGAGAAGCGATTCAGTCCAGGCCTAACAATTCAACTTGATCCTGCACAGGCCCAGAGGAGCTTTGCATTTTGTTTTGCATGTGAGATATTCCCCGAGAGTTCTTGTCCCTGAGCTATTCCGGGTTCTGGGATTTGTAGGATTTCTCCAGTTCATCTGGCTGATGGCCAAGGTCAGACTGTGCTACCAGCAGGATCTCCTTCCTGGTCTGTGGACGTCACCAGCATCTTCCCCTAGATGGGCAGACTGGGAAGTCCTCCACCAGGGCCTCCAGGGTGACCAAAGGTCCCAAAGAGCTGACCTGGAGCTTGGTGGGCATTGGGAGTTGAAGCTTCATGATCAGGAGTGAATGAAAGAGAAGAAACTCTTGCTCTCTGAGCTCCAATAACACGATCCCGGCAGCGAGCTTTTCCCTTTATGAAAAATGCCTTCCCACTTCTGGCCACTTATGTCAGAGAAGACCCCAAGCTCAAATCTTGATCACGCCTCACCCCATCCCCAGGATAATGCTGCCTATCATGTGCCTACGAAGCTCTTACCCTACCCCATGTGGGCCCAGTGTAAGCTGAGTAAAGGTCTTGGTTGAGGTTGGTTTCCATAGTAAAGGGAAGTACAAGAGGGGCAGCAACGTCACAGTCCCTGGTTATCTGTCTATAAGGGACAGGACTTCAGGCAGAGACTAGGGTAACAGCGGACCAAAGGTGTGAGGCCCATTTCCAATCACATGGAGAGGACGTAGCAGCCCTGGCCCACTTGAGATGTCAGGGTCTAGGCTGGGATCATTGTACCAATGGAGGGTTGGTCTGAACTCGGGTCTGGAAGTGGGGCAGGAGTTCTGTTGTGCATGGGGACTGTCTTTGAGGACTCTAAGAACAAGCCGGTCCTGAGAGTGTGAGATCAGATCTCCTGTCATCTCTATCAGGAGTAGCCTAGGAACAGGGCACAGTCGGGCCTCTGAGTAGAAGTGCAGAGGCTGTCAGTTATAAAGCCAGTATTTGGGTCCCCTTCCTCAGCATTCCTGGGCACCATCCTCTTCAGGGCACGGCCCAAGGCCATCTCCTAAAAAGCAGGTTGCTTGGATTTCCTAAAGGGCTTGCTCTCTACCTTCCTCTAATCCCTCCAGAAGAATATCCTACGCAATTCCTTCTGTCCTTACACCCGCACTGAAGCTACGCAGAGGGGCACAGCATTTCCCCCTGGTTATGGTGCCAAATACAAGCAGGCGCTGACCTGAACACTCAGCAAACACATTTTACAGATCACACCTCACCCGGTGACCCCATTTCTAAAGTACCTCTCAGCTCCTCAGCATCACCCACAACAGAATGTGGGCCTCTGGGGTGCTAGCTGGCTCGAGACCCCGGCTACATGGGAGTCACCCATCTGGAAGGTCGGCAAGTCTGCTCAGCCAAGAGGTGAGCAGGACTGGTGTTTGAGGCAGTTGACCAGGAGGAACCTTGCTCCTTTATGGGCCAAGATGCTTCTGCATTGATTCATTTTAGGAACTATCGTTTGCTCACTGACTTTTAGAAAATTAATCCACAGGGGTGGAAGAGAATTCAGAAGTACCGGGAATACTGCTTCCATCTGACCCTCGCCTTTCCTCCAGATTCTTTATTGACTTTGTATCGTAGCCACAGAGCGACACTCTGCCAACCAGACCTTGCCACCTGCTGGGCAGCTCACTCAGGGCTCCTTGGCTCTGTCTGGAAAATCTCTCCCTCCCTCATCTCCCATCCCCCCCCCCCCCCCCGGCACAGAGCCTTTGTTGACGTTGACAGCCCCTGCCTGGACCATCCTTCATCCTGCCCATGGCAAACTTTGGAGAAAATAAAAAACCCTGCTCCCCTAATCTCATTAGAAGGGCTACAAATTGAATTTAGCCCCTCTCAGTGTCCCCTTAGCTGGCTGTCATTAGGAGCAGAGGCTGGGCCTTGGCTGAGACCCAAAGACCAGCTAACTGAATTTGAGACGCTGTGGTCTTGACAGGCCAAGGGAGGTAATTGAAGCGGCGTGGGGCTCCTGCTAACGTTTCGGGCTGAGATTACACTGGGGATCCAAAACCCCCATCTGCAATGGTGTCGGGGGCACTAAAAAGCCACCCGCTGGGCTTCTAGGGTCGGATTATTGATAAAGAGATCATTCCCAGTGGAAGGCAGCAGGGAGACATGGAGGCGACATTTGGTTACTGCAAAAAGCGGTGTCAGAGCTGGAGGGAGAGGGAGGCTGTAGCCTTCGAGAGTCAGCAGATCACCCAAAGTTAGAAAAAATGTACAGGAAGTGTGGCCTAAGGACATGAAAAAGCAGTTTGGGCAGAGTAACAAATGAAACCACGGAATAAGAGGAAAAGAAATACTGAGTTTAAACCTGTGGGCATTATTTACCCTTCTGTATACTTGAACTCACTTCTAGATTGCTTTCAAGACCTCCTATGGTGCGAGCAGTATATGACTAGATCACCAGATAGGTAATAAAGACAAGAAAAAAGCCAATATGTTCAGTACAGGTGCAGTTTCTCTGTTTGGTCTGCACTCACTTGTATCTGTGGGTGCACATACAAAGCTGCAGGGTCAGCTATGTTTATCAAGGGTTCATGTGGATGACAGAGACTGACTGAGATTCCTGGGGCCCTTTACTTCCCAACATCTATTGTAAGTATGCTAATGAGCCCCCAAATTCAGAGAAAATCTGTTCTAAAGAGGAGAAAATGAGCAATAATTAATCAGCTACCATGTGTGAGGTCCAGCCCTAAACTGTTATGTACACTGTGTAATTCAGTCTCCAAACGGGAGAACCAGACAGGCAGAGCTGTTAGCATCTCCACTTTGTTGACAAGGAGACAAAGGCTCACATAGATTCACCAGTATCTTGCCCAAGGGCTGGGGCTGGGATTTGAACCTAGGGACTTCCTGGCTCCAATGTTCCTTAGATTTCCCTGGCTTTGAGAGCAGTGGTTTTTTTCCAGCCTGTTGTCATTTCTCTAAAGTAGTCACACACTGACTGGATCTGCTGCTCACAGACAATGTGGTTAAGAGTGTGGGCTGTGGAGAGAGACAGGCTCAGTTCCACAGGGTGCCAGCGTGTGACCTTGGGCACCTCCAATCTCTCTGTGCCCTCCTGGAAAATGGTGGAAATGCGGATGCTTCTTAACTTATGGTGGGGTTACATCCTGATAAACCCATGACAGGCTAAAAATTTAAGCTGTAAATGCATTTCTACACCTAACCTACCAAACATCAAACCTTATCCCAGCCTACTGTAAATGAGCTCAGAACACTTACCTCCATCTATAGTTGTGCAAAATCATCTACCACAAAGCTAATTTTATAATAAAGTGCTGAACAGTTCATGCATTAAATACTATGCTAGCAAGGTTGTGGAGGGGTCCTTTCACACCATCATAATGTTGACAAATCTTAAGTTGAACTGTTGTAATTTGGGGGACCCTCTGTAATGGGACTGGCCTTGTGGGTTAGCTGTGAGGATTACAGGAGTTACTGTGCATGCAAAGTGTGCTGCTCCATGCCTGGAACATCATACAAATGCACCTTATGGCGTCAAATTTCAATCGCTGGCATGAAGAATGTCCATTCACTTGAAGATCTGATGGGCTGAATTTGAAAGTTCATTGTACAAGTATTAGGTCACAACATCATGGAACTCTAATGCTCCTTGCCTGACATTCCCAGCCATGGAGTCACATTTGCCTCTGTGGAACTTGTTTTTAGATGTAATTTCTGCTAAAAAATAATGAACTTGAGGTTTTTCATCTGTTGATTCTATACATGAATTTATTTTTTTCTCCTCCAGCTTAAATTCTCTGTGCAAGGTGAGAGCTAGGTAGCTTCATGAACCCAAGGCCTTCACGCTGAACTACATCCCCAGTCCTTTTAAAATTTTTTATTTTGAGACAGGGGCTGGCTAAGTCCTTAAATTGCCCAGACTGGGCTCAAATTTAACAACCCTTCTGCTGTAGACTCCCAGAGGGCTGATTTTACAGGCGTGCATCGCTGTGACCAATTCATCAAGTACTCTTTATGCACCTGGGTCTTGACAAATGTCACTTCTGTCAATGCCCACACTCATGCAGCTTCTTGGGAGTAGGTTTCAGTCCCATTTTTTAACATGAGGTAAGTGCACATGCCTTATCTTTTCCATATTGCATCATGCCTACAGCATTAACTACAGCCTCGGAGTTTATCTAAAATGTCACAGACTATAGAACCATGGGCGTTGCTACCTTTCATGAGAATTGCTTCCTGCCTGTCACTGTTCCAGGGTGGTTCAAGTGTCAGATGCAATGAGCACATATTAGCACTTCTGTGGCTGGGCTCTGAGTTGACACCTTGCACGTACTGTCTTGTTTAAACCACCCATCAATTCTATGAAGAAAGATCGTATAATTCCCTCTTTGCAGCTTCCAACAGCTTAAAGTGAATCACAAAATCACTAAATGGAGGACCTGGATTTGAACCCCATACCTCTTGTTTCCTCCATCTCCAGAGAGCCTCTGTCACAGTCCTCTGTCTCAGCACAACTCGTGGAATGGTGAGATAAGTTACAGCAAATAATTGTTTTCAGACACTTGGAGTAGTTAGTTATATGAGTTGTGATAAAAAAAAACTACAGTGAATATTTAAATTAAAAAATTATTACAGTAAAAGAGACACTGTCATAAATCCACCTCAAAATACTCTCCCTCAAAATACTCTCTATGAATACCCTCATCCCATCATTCTTGCCACTTTCTGAAGCAGTTCTGGAAGTGCTCTTTTGTGAGTGTCTTTAGTTACTCTTTTGGCTGTCTCAGTGTCTTGAATGCATGAATCAACTCAAAATATTTCCCTTTCACAGTCATTTTGACTTTGGAAAGAGCCAGAAATCACACATGCCAGACCTGGTGAGTAAGGTGAGTGAGGACGCACTGTAATGTTTTTATTTGACAGAACTTATTGTAAACATTTTCAATCAATTCAAGACACCATGGCAGCCACAAAAATAAACACTCACAAAAGAGGACTTCCAGAACTGCTTCAGCAAGTAGAAAGAGCAATGGGATAAATGTGTTCAAAGCAAAGGGGAGTATTTTGAGAAGGATTTATGGGAATGTATTCTTTACTGTAATAAAAATTTTAATGTACATAGCTTTTAATCACTCTTCATATAGTACTTGGCAACCAGAATAAGGTTGTGAGAATTTAACGCATGTCTAGGGCAGTTCCTGACACAGTGTTCAGTCAAAGTTACATTTTAACTCAATCAAAAAACAAAACCACAATCAAAAAACCCCAAGTTAGTTGCTCTACACCCTGAACTAGTTGGGAGGGTCACAAAAGTAAGCATGACTCCAACTACCTGGCCCTTATGGGAATGAACGTGGCCTTATCCTTTCTGCTGAGTGGGAGGTATACTCCCCTCACCCCACCTCCACATTGTCCCTCTGTCCCTGTGACAGCCTCTTCTTGCAGTGGAGCACCTGCCGGTGCCCCTGGCCCAGGGCTGCTCTCCCATCTCTGCCGATGAAATTCAGAGGCTATCGATTCCAGGCAAGCCCTGGTGCCCTTCCCAGGTCAAAAGAGAAACCCGACCATTGTTGAGGAAATACAGTATTCTGTTCACTACATCAATTAGGCTGACCCCAGGGCTCCCACAGTCCCCTGACTCCCCCAATTGCTGTGACAGCTGCCATGCTAATGAATCCACATTGACATGATAATTAAACCATTACACAAAATGGGGCTTTCCCAGTCACCACAGCTTTAGCTGGGGAGCTAGGGGGGATCTGGGGTGTCCGAGGCTGGAGGAGGCAGTGGAGGCTGCTCTGGGGCCCCTGAGGTGACGCACAGTGCCTGGGTCATTCCCTGACTGCCCCCAAGGGCAGGCAGGTTGGAGCAAGGCAGCTGCTGCTTCTGGCGCTGGTGGCAGAGGAGGGGCAACAGGGTGGGTGGGAAGGATGCTGACAAAGCTGCTGTTGCTTCATCCTCAGAACCCTTAATGCAGAGACACCTGAAAGGAACCTCCTCTGCCCCTTATGGAGGGATGGGCGCCCTGTCAATCTCCACTGGCCCAGCCTTCCTGACCCCAAGGGAAAGTCTGACCAGTGGGGAGACCAAAGCCACAGGACCTGGCCTTCCTGGCATCCGTGGGAAGAACCAAGTGACATTCTTCTCATTGTAAGCCATGGCCACAAACGCAGACACCTTGGCTTCTCTGTAGTCTCCTGACATCTCACCTGACTCGTGGAGATTCCAGCTGCTGTGTGCTGTCCCCTCAGCCAGAGCACAGACTTGGAGCTGGGCAGAATGAGCTCCCATCTCGACTCTGCAACGTATTAATTGTGGATCTAGGTGACCAGAAGGCTGGGCCTTCATTTCCTGTGTTGTAAAATGGGCTCAGAACAGCTGCATTCTGCACTGTGCTGGGGATTAAATGAGACAGTTGTGTGAAAGGCCTGAGACAGAATTTCACATGGACCACAGAAGACAGAACCTCACTGACCATGGTCATTTCTCCAGAGAGATAAGTTCTGTTGATGGAACTCAACCCTTGTGCTTGATGGGGTGGAGCTCTAGAAGCACCAAGTAAGGTATTTCTAGAAATGTTCCAGACAAGGCCAGCAATGCCCTTGGCCACTCCTGGGAAGTGTACACAGTGTACCCAAAGGAAGAAAGAGGGACAGAAAATAACACATTTGGGAATAGAAGCCGGAAAGGATTGTCTTGGTTCAGGGCTAGTAGGCATCACCCTCAGAGAGGTGACTTATCAAATATTCATCTGTCTGTCCATCCACCCATCCATCCATGTGTCCATCCATCCATCTATTCATTTATTCACCCATCCATCCATCATCCACTTGTATCCATCCACCCAACCATCTATCCATCCATCCATCTATTCATGTATGCATCCATCTATCTGTCCATCTGTTTGTCCATTCATCCATCTCTCCATCTTCCATCCATTCACCCATCCATCTGTCCATGTGTCCATCCAACAATCTATCTTTCCATAATTCATGCTTCATATATCCATCACTTATACAAGCATAAACATATACGTTAGGAGCTTATGACATAGTCATGAATACAGGTCAAACTAACACCTGGTTTGGTCAATAAATGAATGAATGCTGACCAGGGAGTATAGCTCTACACTAAGTGCTTGCCTAGCTTGTGGGAGGTCTGGGTTCCATCCTCGGCACTGCAATAAAATAAAATAAAATGATACAATAAAATAGATAAGTAAATAAGTAAATAAATGGCTGCATGAGTCAGATGCAATCTTTGTCCTCCTGCTACTCTGCACAGTTGTGTGAACATCTGGCTACTTGTTTTCCCTGAAACCTAACACAATTCAGGCTGAGCTGTGATTTATAGGATGCAAAGTGGTCTCAGGTGCACAATTTTGCAAAAAAACTATGGTAATAGTCAGATATGCCTAGGAGCAGACAGGTGCACCAGTGGGCAGGTGAAGAACCCCAGTGTTGGATTCAAAACTGAGGATTCTGAAGTCTCATCCATATTAATCTGACAGAGTGCTATGATTAATTATTAATGTCTGCCATGGATGCAGGAATGGAGAGAAATAACTGTCTTCAGGCCAGGTGTTTGTTATCTCAGCTCTAGCAAGGTCTAAGGTGTCATCCTGTTATGGATCTATGTCTGTCTGTCTGTCTATCCATCCATCCATTCGTCTATCTGATCTATTATCTATCTGTCAAGTACCTATCTACATATGCTGTCTTAGTCATACAGGGATACAGGATAATCCAATCCTGGTCACCTCATACTATGAGCCACTAGTATCAGAATCTGCTGCATGAACTTGGAATTTTTCTTCTCCCTGCCAGTTACCTTAGCAAACCATTAAGCTTATAAACCAGTCATTAAAAAGAAATTTGGCTGCCTTAAAATAGTCTTAAAAGTAGCTTAAAAAATCAAACTTAAAAAAAAACTAATTCAACACCATTTATCAAATATCTACTATGTAAAAAGCATTGGGAGTAAAGAAATAAGTGACTCACAGTTTTCTCGTGGTTCTGTGTCTAGAGTTGATGTGTGGGGTAGAGGTGGAAGGGAAGGGGCAGGCACACCCGCAGTCTCGATTTCAGGTCATTTAACGACATGGTAGCCCTGGTGTTTCATTTAGTGGGCTGACGTGTTCTTCTGAAGGCAGCCTGAGGGTGATACTCTTATTGCTGCTCCCGTGTACACAATGGGAGCCAATGCAGCTCTACTCAGAGCTTGAAATTAAGCTCTTGAGATTTCTACTCCCTGAACCTGGTGTGGTGTAATCCCAGCACTCCTGAGCCAGGAGGACTGCAAGTTCGAACCCAGCTTGGGCAACTTGGTGACTTAGTAGGACCCTGTTTCACATCTCAGAGAGAAAGATGGGGAGAGAGGGGTGCTCCTTAGTGACGCAGCTTCTCAGACCCACCTGCCCTACCCACCACCGCAGAATCTGAGCTCAGCAGGACCCCAGGGGGTTCTCTGTGCAGCTGGGGATGCGCTGGAGTCACCATGGCAGTGTCATACCTGCCCCGTGACTGCCTGGCTGTTCACAGTGGCTCTCTGCCCACACACCCTTTCTCCCTGTTTCTTTCCTTTTCTTTGTATTCATTTCCCCATGTGCTCTTGGTAACCAGTCTCTATCCTGCCTTTCTAGGCTGGCGTCAGACGCCTGCTGTCTGGGCCCACTCTACTGCTCTGCTCCGTGGCCAGCGCCTCCTCCTTGCTGCACATTGAGTAACCGAATTCTTCAACCACCCCACTCTTGGGAGCGCTCCATATAAACCAGATAAAGGGATCCCAGTGTCTTCTCCTGCCCAGATCTGTTCCTTGGGATTCATTTAATGAGACACACACAGTCGTGGGTATTTTACAGGCTCTGTCTCATTCACCCACCACCATCCTGTGACACTGCTGGCAGAATGAGGAGAGAACTGGTATGGTGCCACTGAGCCAGATCTGAACCCAGGTCTCTGATGGCAAAATCTGCAGGCCTGCCTACTCAGTGGATAGAAGGGTAAAGGGCAGCTGGAGGTGAGAGGATTCAGATTGCACATTTCTGCTCTGAATTCAGTTTCTGAAACTGAATTGAATTCTCCGGAAACATAAATCCTTTACTGCCCGCTGAAGAGGAGGAACTCCTGAGCCCCTTCCTGCTGGTGGGCATTCAACAAAAACTGGCAAGGATGAAGACAAGATCCGGAAGATAGCCAGGGTGTCGAAGGGCTCATCCACGTCCTGGGCCCCCATAAACACCAAAGTCCGCACTTGGGGCTCTCTTGGCTTTATTCTGCCCTCCCCCTCCATGAAATCCTGGGGACTGTCAAATAAATGACAAGACTCATTTTACAAGAAGACCAGAAGTCTGCGAGTCAGAGCTGATTGCCTATCTTATCTTGAGTCATCAGTTTCTCATTCAGCCTTCCACAAACAACACTCCGTTGTAGATTTGCACAAGGATCTGATGGACTGGGCATTTTCCAGGGCTCTGGTCTGGCAGGAGCTTTACAGCGAGAGAAATGCATCTTCGAGGCTGAGGGCCTAGCAGCAGGAAGGCTCGGTGCTGAGCACTGGGGTGGCCTCTGGGCTCCAAGAGGGATGGTGACAGCGACCCTGGAGACAGTGATGGTGTAATCTGTACTTACCATATGCTCCGTTTTGCATTATGTGTGCTTCCTGTATTACCTCATTTACCCTTTATCCATTTTTGGATAAAGAGACTAAAGTCCAGGAGGTTGAATAACTTTCCTAGGTTCATACATCTACTAAGTGAAAGAGCTGACATTTGAACCTCAGAGTGTTGGATACTAGAGTTTTCTTTCCTGTTTCCTTCCCTCCCTCTTTCTTTCTTTCTTTCTTCCTTCCTTCCTTCCTTTCTGTCTGTACTAGGAGTTGAACTCAAGAGTACTCTACCACTGAGCTACATTCTCAGCCCTTTGAATTCTTTATTTTGAGTTAGGGTCATGCTAAGCTGCACAGGCTGGGCTTGAACTTGCAATCTTCCTGCCTCTGCCTCCCAGAGTGCTGGGATTACAGATGTGCGCCACCATGGCCATCTCAGATTCTAGAGTTTCTTATACCCTTATTTAGAACAGGAAATCACCTTTCTTACAAAATTAAATTTCAGAGCCTTCAAGGCTTAGTTTTCAGTTTCCAGAGCAGGTTTTCCTGGTCAAGCACAAGATGACCACACCCTACCTCACCATCTTGTTGCGCTTCTTCCCTTACTTAGGCTTCTCTGGTCTTGTTCATTTTGCCATATCTGCTGCTATGTAGCATTAAAAACACAGGCTGGAATGTTAAAAAAAAGTAGAACTAGATGAAAGCAGACAGAAGGCAAGAAACAGAAATTAGCCAAGTGTGTATGGAGCCATATAGTTTTCAGATTAGCAGAAGTGATTCTTCATTCCTAGGGAGTGATAGAGCATCAAGGGGTGGGGCTCCAGGGCTCCAGGGCTGCACCCAATTTAAATGGTAGGTTTGTCAGGGCAGCAAAGATCCTGGTCCTGGGCCCAGGTTGAAATCCAGGTCCAGAGCTTCCTAAATCTCCAATCTCTGCCTTCCATGGTGTTCTCATGTATAAAGCAAGAATCATGCTCATTCCTGCTTTGCTGGGTATCAGAGGATGGAGAGAGACAACTCATACTTAATAAATGGAGTCTGATATTCGTATGAGCAACAGATATTAGCATCTACTTTATATATTGGGCTTTGGTGTAAGATTTTATTTGGACTCCCTTCTTTTAAGCTGCTCAATAGGTGTTCTGGCTTTCTTCAGAGAGATCTTGCACATTTCTTATAATGTTTATTACTAGGCTTTGGAAGTTTCTGGTTGCTGCTTTGAATTGAAGCTTTAACTCTTTCAGTTGTGAAATGTTTCAAATATACTGGAAAAAATTTCAAAGTCAGCATTTTAGTCCAAGCCAAACTGGTTAATCACAGCCCTTTGTCCATGCAGAGTACATCTGCTGGGCAAAAGGACCCCTCTGTGGCAAGCAAGGGAGTCCTTGTCCCTCTGCAAATAATTAAGGGGCCGGCCACCCACTTCACTGCCTGGGAGACACAGGTGCCCCCTTGATGCCAAATTCTGATGAGCAGAGTTGTCGTGGTTGACCCCTAAAAAGTCCTCCCCCTCTAATCCTATGCCTACGAACTCAGCACCACTATAAAGACACAAATTGGCAGTAGCTGGCTACTACCTTATGTGCCTAACTTCCAAAGACAGAACTAAATATGTTGACGCCAATAAACATCAATACTGAATTGTTCACCATTTTAGGTTGTGTAGGTAGCTACTTAGACAAAAGCAATAATCAAATAATGTGAATCTAAGTAATAGTAATATAGACAGGTTGTTTCTAATTTTTTGTTTTGCTTTGTAACTATTGCTATTAAAATGCATTGTGCCTATGACTGGGCACATACTCTAAACTCAGATAAGATTTTACATTGGCCAATTAGTAAGACAAAATGATATCTCATTTCTATTTGGATTGTTATTTTCCTGATTACTACTGAAGGTGAGTATTGTATTTACTATTCAAGGTTTTTTTTCTGTGAATTTCCTTTTCCTGTCTATATTAGTAGGGTTGTAGGTAAAACTTGTATAGCAAAGTTCCTCAAATATCACAGAAGTTAATTGTAGTCTAGCATCACAATGTGGAGGTGAGCAGACCACAGTGGTTGGGAGTTCTGCTCCAGGAAGTAACCCTGGATCAAACTCCTTTCCCTTGTCACCATGCTGTCCTCTGGGGCATAGTCTTAATTCATCAGGTGACTCACAAACCTGAATAAGCCTGCATTTTAGCCCAAATGAAGAGGCAGGGAGAGCAGAAGTGGTGTGTGAATGATGATCGTTTTGATGACTACCAAATGCACAATTTATTTCCATGAACATCTGATTGGTCGAGTTAGCCTCATGGACATAGCTAGCTACAAGGAAGCTGCAAGATGTAGACCTTAGTAGGGTAGACTTTGTACAACTGAAACTTCAGTATTCTATGGTATGAGAGGGAAAGGTTACTGAAGTTGACCATTTCTCCCATCCAAGTACTAGCCAGGCCCAAGGCTGCTTGTCTTCTGAGAGCAGGCAAGCTCAGGGTGGAATAGCCATTGACTCCATTGTTTCTGTCACAATATTTCTTGCTATTTTTGTATGGGGTTGTTGTCTTGTGCTTATTAATGTTAAATGTTCTTTGTATGATTTATATACTGTTGTGAAGGTTGTATGCATGCAAATATCATTTCATTCCCATATCCCTGTGTAATGCAATATCTTTCATTATATTCATAGTATAGGCCTCCATGTAATGACATTTTAATTTAATGCATTGAAATTTAGGGAACATTTTCAAGGTTCCTGCTAATTGTGTTTTATTTAAGAAATTCTTTTCTATACTTATGTCAAAATATTTTTAAATTTTGTTGTCAATGTTTACTTTTTACATTTAGTTTTTCCGTTCATTTACAATTTATTTTCTGTATGCTATGTAAGGTAGGGCCCCAGGTTCTCTTCATATGAATAACCAGTTGCCCCAACAATGCTCATCAAGTAGAAAAACATCCTTTCCTCAGTGATTTGTACCAATGTGACTTTCACAGATGATTTTTTATACAATTGTGCAAACTTTAATGGCTCATTAGTGTAACCCGTACTAATGTTACTATGTCTTTATTATTATAGCTTTATAAAAAGCCTTGATAACTCTTCAGAGAAAATCCCCACACTTGCTTCTCATTTTTTAAAAATGCCTGGTCATTCCAGGCCTTTCTTTATTCTGTACTACTCTTAGGCTCAACTGGGATGTTGTGGGGGGAAAATACTGGTGTATTACTAGAACTTCACAAATTAATTTGAAGAAAAATTTACATCTTCATGATATTGATTTTTCTTGTCTATAAAAATGACATACCTCTCCAATTATTTGAGTTATCTTCCGTAACACCCAATAACATTTTACATTTTATATAGAGAGAATTTCATATTTTTTATTAGATTTACTTCTAGCCAACTAATAGTTTTATGGATAGAAGGTGTTTTCTACTACATTTTCTAATTTATCATTCCAACTATGTATGGATAGTGTTGATTGTAGTATGTTGATTTTGTATCAAATGATTTTGTGGAAATCCTAAAAGTTCTAATAGTTTATTTGTAATCTCTTGCATAATCTACTTACTCTACAAATGAAAATTTGTTTATTTCCTTTCTTGTATCTTTAATTTTCCCCTTGTCCTTTTGCATTGGCTGGAACATAACAGGTAATAACAGGTCTCTGCATTTGCTGCCCCATTTAATGTAAACGTCTAAAGTTTCACCATCAAGTACAATATTTGCCCTTTTTTTGCCCTTGGTTTTTGATAGATTAAAGAAGTTCTTTTTGATTTATATTTTGCTAGCCACTTCCTACCACAAATGACCGTCAAATTTTACTAAATGCTTTTCCTGTATTTGTAGAGGAAATCACATGCTTTTTCTCCACTACTGTGTAATTTTTTTTGTTGAACAATATTTGCAATCTTGAGATATCAAAACATTGCTCAAGTTAACTCACTAATATTTTCTTTAGAATTTTTGCATATATATTTATAATTGAATATTGCCCTACAATTTTTTCTTGGTATTTTTCTTGACCAGTTTTGGTAAGATTATAAAATTAGTTGTCTATCTTTTCCTTTTTATCCAAATATCAGTTTGTGTGAAAAAAGCTTGTTTATTCCTTATAAGGTTTGTAAAACTTTCCAGTCACACCACCAATATTCTTTTTGCTGAAGGGATTGTTACTTGCTAATTTTGTTTAGGAGTTCATGATGTCTTTACATTTGCTGTGTCTTTGTTGATTTCACTGGAATCAATCCCCAACTTAGATGGCTTGATTTTACAGTGGTGTGAAAATGATCTCATTCAGTAGAAACCCCACTTTCAGCTTTGAATTTTGATCTTTTCTTGGGCTATCGAAATGTGATTCCACTCCCACACCCCAGTGCAGTACAACCACCACCCCCAGGCACCCGTCCATAATCACGAGGTAAATAATCAACCAACGCTCTGCAGTGCTCTGTGTTGCTAAACGGGTGTAGGGGTCGCAGACAAATATTCCACTAGGAATATTTTCAGTTTGTGATAGGTTTATTGGGCTATAACTGTATCATAAGTCAAGTAACATCTGTATCTATATTTTCTGAAAGGCAGGGTATTTTTCACTTTAGCATCTCTTAAGGTTTTTAAAGACTCTACTCTCCATCGTTTTGTTCCTATGTCTACTTGGTTGTTCACTTATTGTATTTTCTACAACTTGAAACCAAAGGCATTTTAGAAGTGAAGAAATAGCAAAATGTAGTGCACATCTGTAGCATTTAAGTCAGGAACTATCTTCCATGCCACCGTGGCATTTTCTGTCTCCCCTTTGCTCTTCATCTCTTGTCCTTTAAGACTTGGCTAAGCTGCCACCTCCTCGAAAAAGCCTTCCCTGGCCATCCTCACACCAGTGAGTTTGGATTCTTCTCTTAGGCTTTCCTCTGCCACAAATGATCTGTCTCTTCTATTATATTAAATGCATATGCGGGGCAAGAAAATTATATTCATCATGTAGCCTTGGAAGCAGGTAGATGCCTTGCACACAGTAAGTGCTCAACAAGTACCCTCTTAACAAAAAGGTAAACAGGATGCTATGGTGTAGGTTGAACTGAGTAGCCCAAGACCAGGCTTAGAGAGCAGTTTGCCCAGCACACAGTCAGTAGGAAAAGATGGCAGCAATCTAAATCCACACAAAGGGGATTGCATCCAAAGAGCTCACCCACCTGGCTAGGTAGCTGTCCTCTGCTTGTCACTTGCCTCTTCCTCCCTGAGTTCTGGGGACATGGCCAAGGGCCTTGTGGCCTTACGTCCTTGGCTGGTGAGCTGGGAAAGTGTCTCTTACTCTGGCTTCTTCTACCAGTCCCTCCCTCTATTTCTCCTTCCCACCCTTTCCTCTGCTCCAAGGCAGAGAGATATGGCTGGGCTTAGGGTGAGCCTTGGCTCTATCTCTTCTGGGTCCTGCACTTGTGGGCAGCTTACTTCTCATCTCTGTACCTCAGTTTCCCTGTCCCCCTCCCCACTCTCCTGATTCTGACTTGAGAGCACTCAGAAAGCGGCATGCCCCATTCCTGAGTCCCCCGCCCAGCTGAAATCTGCAGGGATACGGGTCTCTGTCATCCTTGCTGCTCCTCACATGTCCCTCCCTGTCTTATCCTCTGTTCTATCTCCTCCGCCCTACTGTTTTTCGTTCTCCTTTCACTAGGTAGAGTGGGGCCCTGGGTAGGAAGAGCCCAGAAGCGATGTAATGGCCCACTTAATCCTGTTGTTGTTCAGCCCTCAGAGGGCAGAAAGCCAGGTGTTCCCCCTTGCTCCTCTCTGTAACTCAATTAGATGAATTAAAAGGCTTTGGTGACATTATTAATTTGAAGCTGTGTGCCTCCCACTCCAGGCTCAGAGGAGCCTCTGTTGCAGAAGGTCTGTCGACTCCTACCTCTGGGCAGGCACGTGTCACCCGGCAGTGCTCAGAGCCCCTGGGCCCTTTCCCAGCCCTGAGCAACACTCTCACTGGACTCTGCTCATGAGACATTACCTGTGAAGCAGGACGGACAGGTGCCCATAGGTTTCAGGTGCTTTCCTGGGCACCAAGGGTACAGAGGCTCAGTTGGACAAGTGACTTCCCCAAGGCCATAGCCAGCAGTTACATGTGGTCATTGAATTTCCAGTACCCCCTGTGGCATGAATGGCGGCCTTCATAAGGGGATTCTTTCTAAACTCCAAAGTGTACTTATTTCTACGATGAGCACAGACTTGTATTCATACTACACTCCTGGGCAGGCTTTCCAAAGATGACCGTGATATTTTGCCCCACATGTTCTTCTCCAATGTGACATGGCCAGGCCTCCATAGCTGCAGCCGAGTCTGCCTCCCTTTCCAGTGAATCTACACTGCACTTGGTGGCTTCCTTATAACCAGCGGATGGGGTAGCCACACCATTCCTCCCTCTCCAGTTCCTTGTTTCAATTGTCCCCTATGTGCTTCCTCTTGGGGTCTTCCCTTTCTATCCACCTAGTGTAACAGTCTACAGGTTCCCAAGTTTCTTCATTTAGGGCGTATCTTGAATTGAGGCCACAGAAATCTAGAGTAGCTGTTTCAATTTCCAAAAATACAGTGGACTTACAAGGTGTGATCAAAACTTATGGTGAATGTTTTCATTTTTTAAAATATTTATTACCATAAAAGACCCATTGATCTCTCAAAAATCCTGCCATTAATCCCCCTCAAAGTCCTCCCCTTCACTTTGAACACATTTTTATCCAACCATTCTTTTTGGTTTTGGCTTTTTTGAGATGGTCTCACTGTGTAGTTCAGGCTGGCCTGGCCTGGAACTCACTCTGTAGCCCAGGCTGGCCTGGAACTCCCAAGCAATCCTCCTGCCCCAGCCTCCAGAGTGCTAGAATTACAGGTGTGCACCGCCACACCTGCCTTATACCATTGTTCTTGCCACTTTCTAATGCAGTTCTGGAAGTCTTCTTTTATGTCTTTTTGTGGCTACCTCCATGTCTGCCATCAGTTCAAAACATTTACCTTTCATGACCATTTTGGCTTTGAGGAAGCCCCAGAAGTTGCAGGGTGCTAGGTTCTGTGACCGAGGTGGATGAGGACACACTGTGACACGCACGGAGAATGTGGAGAATGATGCTCAGGCTATTGAGTGCTCCGCCAGGAAGTGCCATACCTCCTCCTCTCTCATTTCATTGCCAAGTGTGTCAAATGGCCACAGGTTATGTCAAGGCGGAGATGGGTGTGGCTCCTCCACATGCCTGGAGGGAGTGGTGACTGGCTGGCTCCTTGCTAAGCACCCCCACAGGCCTGCCTCAATGGGCCCTCTCCATGGGACAAGGTGGCACACTCTGCCTTTGCAAACGGAGCACACAGGTCACCTGAACAGGGGCCCAGCTGCAGCCACAGAAGTCTCTCTACCCACAGGGAGCTCTTACCATTTCTGAACTCAGCCCTGGCCCAGAAAGGACTTGAACAATAAGCAACGCAGCGCATCCTGATGTGTAGTCGTGCACCAGGTACTTCCTGTTCCTCTCTCCTTCAGTATTTCTCATTACGTCCAGAAGGAAAATTGTAGACCATGGCTCACAGGTCCCTCTCATTTCTGACACTTGTCAACCTCTCTTTTTAACAAGGAGAAAGCAGATGTGTGCCTCAGACCCAGGCAATAGTATTTTTCTCATGGTCTTTATTATTACAATCACCTTTTTAGCCAAGGGATATTAGTTATCAAACTTATTTTCCGTTTGTAAATATACTTTTTTAAAGTTTGAGACAAAGTTGGTTCACAAAAAGTTCTCTGCAAAAACTGGTTGCATGCAAAGTGGCACCAAATTACTCAAAGGACTAATTAAGAAAATGACTGAGGTTTGGCAAGGAGTGATCCAGGGATGCCTCATTTTCCCAGGAAGAAAGCCAGGGCACGGCAGAGTTTGAACTCCAGGTCCAGGGACTGTCGTCCAGCTGCCCGCTGTGTGACCATCAGCACAAATCATGTGATGTTTCTGGGCCTCGGTGTCATCCTCTGGAAAATGGAGCTGATGGTTCTCCTGAGGATTAAATGGGTTAAAACATGCACCTGTCTTTGGAGAGCACCACTAACTGAGCATGGGCTGCTCTTGCCACCACTGCGGCTGCTCTCAGTGCCCACCCTTCTCCCCAGCTGCCTCCCTTTTGCAGATCAGGCCTGACACTGAAATTCCCTGAAAAGAGACATTTAAGTCTCACAGTGTCTTCTGTTTTTATTCGCTGGAGGTAAATGTTTTCCTTGCAAATTAAGTAAATGTGTTAGTGACCACTGGCTCCTGCCATCACTTCCTCCAACAGCGGTTGTGCTTAAAAACAGATGACTTAGCTGGGCGCCCCTCCCCCCAGTCTTCTCTGGTCGTTTCTTTGTTCATTAACCCAGTTTATGTCGTTATATTCATTCGGGTGGGTGGGAGAGGCTGGATGCCTGGCGGTGGCTCCTCTCTACTAATCTGGGGGGACGAGGGAAGGATGAAGTAGAGCAGGCTGATTGCAGGCTGAGATGTGTGATGTCCCAGACCCCAGAGCAGCCCACGCAGGAGCAGAGACAGATGCCAGAAGCTGGTGCCAAAGACCGTGGCAATCAGAAGGTGACTGAGACTCTGAACCAGCCCCCAGCCGCCCTTGCCCTGACGTCAGACTAAGGGCTACCTGGGCCCAGGGCTTCCCAGTGTGTCTTCCTAGCCAAACTAGGTGAAGGTGAGCAAGGCGAGCTCCTGAGTCCCCAAATGCAGAGCTGAGTTCTTGCTCCTTAGTTGGGGGTGAATTGTTGAACCTGCCAGAGCCATAGTTTCTTTATCCAGAAAATAATGCCCACCTCCCAGTGCTGTCCCAGAGGTAAAATGAGGTGATGCCTGGAAGATGCCACACAAAATTGGCCCTGATGCCATTTGTGTTGCTTTGTGTTCCTGAATGGAAAGAGATGAGACAGAAAATCACAATCATTTAGCAAGACAATTCTCTTTGTTTTCATCCATTCTCTTAGCCTAGCACACCTGCTCACATCAAATGACCCCTTCCTTCTTGTGGTACTGGGGATAGAACCCAGGGCCTTCACACTCAGCTACATCCCCAAGCCCCTCTTTTTGTGTCAGAGTCTTGCTAAGTCACTAAGTTGCCCAGCCTGGGCTCAAACTTGTAATCCTCTTGCTTCAGCCTCCTGGAATGCTGGGGTTACAATTGCTTTTACTTTTCCTTCTTTGAGTACTTTCATTTTTTTCCTGTTATAATACTGGTGCACTGAAAGTGGCAGTGCTGTCTATGACCATAAGGCAATGCTAAACAACTGACTACCAGATCCACCTTTGGGGTTTTTCCTTCAACTCTTAGCAGTACACACACCAGTGGCCAGGGCTTCACTGGGCTACTCTGTGGCACCTTGGCAGAACTCCTTGTGGTGCATACAGTGCCCACCATGGGAAATGCATGCGTATAGCTGATTTGGAAAGGAGTTAGACAGGAAGGGAGGTGTGGAGCACGTCCCATGTACTGCCTTAGAGAGAAAAGGTGAGGATGCTCTTTCAGAGAGGGAAGGAACCCTCAGCAAATCCCTTCTCCATTCTGCTCGGGGCCCCTGGATCTTGTGACCAGAGCTGTGCCAGTGTCTGACAAATGGAGGCTACCTGATCAGCACAGCTGAGACACAGACACCTTCATTCCCAGGGCCAGGAATAGGGGGGTCCCCAAGCACTTGGGTGCCCTTCAGGGGGTGAAGCATCATCAGTACCTGCTAAGTTGGTGACAGACCAGGAGTGGCTGGATTCAGTGGCACTACAGTAACCCTTCAGGCACTGTCATTGTGATGCCAGGCCAGTGCCTCTCACCAGGGGCAGCAGTGGCCAAAGTCAGCCGGCCTCTGCCTGGGCAGCGTCCACTCCGAGCCCCTGATCAGAGAAGCATGCATCATCATCGTTTCCTCCATAGTTACAGGAGCTCCCAGTGCAGGAAGGAGAAGCCCAGCCTCTCTGCGGGGTCCTTCCCTCTGCCCCCCACCCTTCGCTTCCCAGCTCAGCCGCCCGGCTCAGCTCCACCTTGGGCATCTACGAAGGCCGCGCAGCTCTGGCCATAAATCTGTGCCTCGTTTAGCGCGCAA
This sequence comes from Heterocephalus glaber, assembly GCF_053883595.1. Taxonomy (NCBI): domain Eukaryota; kingdom Metazoa; phylum Chordata; class Mammalia; order Rodentia; family Bathyergidae; genus Heterocephalus; species Heterocephalus glaber. The sequence continues at coordinate 32,984,589 of NW_028258381.1, forward strand.
GTCCTCTGGCCCTAATCCAATCTCCCTTCATTCGGGTTGACAGCTATTTAATAAACCTGTTTGCTGCCTTTGACAGGAGGCAGAAGGGGTGGGTGTTGAGCCATGGGGCCCGCGTGCACGATGAAACCCTTCCCCACTCAACACTCTTCCAACTCACTGCAGATAAATTGTGGAGAACTGGAAATTAACCCGAGCTATCTTCTTTTCTTAAGGAAAAAAAAATCCACTGGAGACTAAAGACGCAGAGCCAGTGGCGTAAGTGAAAGGGATGGCAGAAGAAATCACATTTCCTGGCTCCCGGGGCAGGGGTGAGTCCAGATCAGGGGCCTGTGAGCTTTTCTTCAATCGAGCTTTTATCACTTCAAAGCAGAAGGTCTTAAAGGAATGCCCTTTATGACTGATTCTGTCTTCCAAAACATGAAAGAAAAAGCATATTTTCTTAAGCCCAGTTGCTGGAAGTCAAGCGATTCTCCGAGGTCCTTGGGCTACAAATCTTTACAACCAGGACACATCTCATTGTGACAGAAACAGCACGGGCTCCACAATCAGCAGACAGAGCTGGAATTCTGACTCCACCTCTCAAAAACTTTATGATTTTGGGTCTTTTCCTTCAGCTCTTTGGACCTCAGATGTCTTCTTTATAAAGCGGCTGTGGTGTTCACCTCACAGGGCTGTCATTGGGATTAAATGTGAGGAGCAAATGTGAATACTTTTGGTGCATACTTGTTGCTCAACAAATTGTAACTAATATTATTGTTTGTTGATGATCATAACAAGCGAATCTATCCATGCCATCTCCAAATAACTACATATGCTTGCATGTTACTGGTGTATTATACAGGATGTATTTATTTGATTTATTTATTTGATTGGTGACGCCTAAAATCTACTTTCTTGGTGTTTTCAGTCTTGACCTTAAAATACATCATGATTTCTCACATTCTAGTATCTCTGTAAGCAAAAATGAAAGATGCACATTCCAGGCCCAGGTTGTCTTTGAACAAGAAAATTGGACTTGGGGCAAAAGAATCTACCACCATCTCTCCCAGGTCAGTCCAGAGCCAAGGTCAGGTCTCGGGACCACAGCTAGATGGATCGAGAAGTCACTCGAACCAAACAAGGCTGCAGACAGCCAGTGAGTTGACTCTAAGTTGTTCATGGAGCAAGAATGATTCAAGTTGGGAAGTGAAGTTTGGGTGTCAACATCAGGAGTAGGGGCCATGCCAGCTATCAAGTGTGACAGTTTCATTGATACCTTCAGGAGCAGGGAAATGACCCTGGGTGGTTTCACAGTTAGCTGGACCAGGCTCAGGCTCTAATTATTGTCCAACCCCCTGTAACTCCCCACTCTAAACAAGTAGGCTGTGGTTGTTTGGGGACCCCTGAGCATTGATGTCAACTCCTTAGGTCAAGACCCTAGGATGTCCCACACCAGGCCTGAGAAATTGGTATGTATTCCCTTTCCCCCCATGCATGGCTATCTAAATAAATGGCCATGGGAAGGAGTGAAAAAATCACTATGGAGTAGGCACTCATTGGCCTTTCAAAATTGTCCTTCCTAGGGACCTGGCTTCCACTTCAGTCAGTGGGTTCGGGTCCAAGAATAGCCAGGAACCTATACTTTTCTCAGGGCTATCATGCCATGCTCTTGATCTTTCCTTCTCGATTTCTTTTGGTTGTTCGTCATAGGCAGTGCTTTGGTTTTTTTGCTCAACAGTGTCAGCCCCTGATTCTGCCAACCATCGCTATCTCTTGGAGGTCTTCCTTCTTATTGCAGTAATTGCACTCACCTTGCTTCTGATGGTTCTTTCCTCCCTGTCTATCTTGGCAGTTCTGCCAACGCTACTTCATTTGGTGGAGATCGTCACTATTCCTAAGCTTCCAATGGCCACTGCAGCAGCACAATGGCCTTGACTCCAAGTTCCTTGCCAAGGTGCTAACTCCTGGCTCACTGGAAGACCCCATATTGATACACCTTCGTTTATCCAACACTGTGTTCCTCTTCTCAGTCCTCCACACTTAGGGTCTACAGCCCTGTAGACACACAGCGCTCTACCAGTCCACATCAGCTACAGCAAATAGACCTGTCCGACTCTAGTAGGCCCAGGATCTCTGGAGTCAGGCTGTGCTGGGCTTTGACCTTTGCTGTCCATCTTATTGCTGAGAAGAGGGACAGTATGGGAAGGGGGCAAGATCCTAAATGGGGACAAACATCTTGCCACGTAGTTATTTCTGCATGCTCTGTAAGCAGTGGTAAGGGGCACTGACTTTTAACTACTGGGAGTGGACTCAGGGTTATTTAGGGTTTTAAGATTCTCAGGAGCATCTTATGGTTCCCTTTCTGCTGCACTGTATTTCTTGTCTTGATGAAGGAGACTTTGCAGGGTGGGATGTCAGCCTTCTCTGAAACTCCGCTGACTGCTACATTTGGGTCTTCAATGTCCCCCAAGGCCATGTGTGGAAGGCTTGATCACCAGCACTTGTGTTTTCATTACTAAACTGTAGGCATACTGCAGATATTCCCATCAAATCTTCCATTAGGTACATATGCTGGGAGTTTCCCTCTCAGTCTTTGGCTTTCTTTTTATTATCTCAGTGGTGCCTTTGGATACGCAGGTATTTTAATTTTGACAAAGTCCACTTCTTTTTCTTTTAGTGTTTTTGGTGTTCTAAGAGATCTTCGCCTACCCCTGGCTTGTGAAGGCATTCTTTCTTTTCTTCCAGAAGCTTTACTGAATTAGCTTTGAAGTCAACACACTCTGAAAGCCACACGCAAGGAATCATTCGAAAAAGTGAAGCAGAGGCTGAGAACAGAGGCGGGGAAGGGGGTGGCATGGAGCAGGGAGGAAAGTGGGTGCCCAGCCCAGAGCAGCACCCCCTCCTCTCCAGCTGTAATGTCAGGCTGCTCCTCTCCATTAGAGCCATGAGGGCCAGCCCTGCCTTTTAAAAAGGAGACCTGCAAATGGAATTCACACGGTGCCATGACCCTTGATGTGCGGGGTTGCAGCTGGGCCGATTCCCTTCTGCGCGCCAGGCACACATTCACAGCTGAAAGCGTGCCTCCCCTGCCCTTTCACACCCAAGCTTCCAGACGCTACTTTGATACGCAGGGCTCGGCTCTACAAGGATGCTAGCTCATACTGGGCTCCTGAACACACTTCCTTGGTCTTGTTTTCAAGGATGTCAGCCTTAGTCCACCTGATTTTGACTTCACCCTTCTCCCTTGCAGAGACTGAAGGCAAGGAGAGAGCTGGTACTGACTGGATAGCTCTCAGTCCCAGCGCTCCCACTCACCTGAGACCCCTCCCCTGGCTTTTATACGAAGTGTGACCACAAAATACAGTGAATGTGTAATTTTTTAAAAATTCATTATGGTGAAAGACACATTGCCGTGAATCTCCCTCAAAACACTGCCTCCCACCTAGAACATATTCATACCATTGTTCTTGCCACTTTCTGAAGCAGTTCTGGAAATCTTCTTTGTAAGTATCTTTAGTTGCTCTGGCCTGGCTACCTTAATGCCATGAATCAATTCAAAACGTTTACCTTTCATGGTCATTTTGACTTTGAAGAGGAGCCAAAAGTCACAGGGTGCCAGACCCTGTGAATAAGATGGATGTGGACACACTGTCATATTTTTACAAGTCTGCTTTTCTGACAGGTGGCATTCAGCAGCAGCATCCACTGTAGTTTTGATCCTGCCTCAATAAAGACACTCATGAAAGAGGACTTCCAGAACTGCTTTAGAAAGTGGTGAGAATAATAGGATAAGCATGTTCAAAGTGAGGGGAGTATTTTGAGGATTCGTGGCAAAGTGTTTTTTACTATAATAATATTTTAAAAATTTAAACTTTCACCATATCTTTTTTATCACACCTCATTATGTAAAGCCTTTTCACGGTAAGATGAGGAAAGTGTGTTCCCTGGAAGCCGGGTCATGACATGTCCTGTGAGAACCTTCTTCACCCAGAGGGAATCTGCCAAGCCTTCTGTCCTCTGCTGCCTGCAGCCAAGGTTTCTAGCCTTGATACCTGAGCTACAGCTGATTAGATAATGATCCACAGTCACATGATCTGGAAGCACCAATCAGGACTGGACAGCCATCCTCTAGTGGCCCCATGAAAACACAGGACCCTCAGATTCTCTTGCGAATCTGAACTGAAGTACATGGAAAGAGTTTTCCAACCTGAAGTCAGAGGTGAAACAAGACATAGAAAGAGAAACGTCAGGTGGCTGAAAAGGGCCATGTCTGATGCTAAAAAGGAGCAGAAATCCCGAGCAGACAGAGATAAACTGCAATGATTAGGCAGATGGAGACAGAGGTGCCAGGGAGACCACTGGTCCTACCCATGCCTCTGTGCCCGGGTATCAACAGATTCCTGCCCTGCTGTTCCCTACTCCCAAGCCCCATATTGATGGAGTATCTTGTTTTCATCACCAAACAAGTTTCGCTGAAGTAGTGAAGGGAAGGAGGTGATGTGGTGAGGGAAAGCCAAACAAATCAAAGCTGAGGGAAGAAGCCATCACTATTCGAGGCCCTGTATAAACATTTGAGCTCATGTTTTCTGTTATCTTGCTGCCCTTCCATCAGGCCCCTCCCACTCCAGGCCCATGATGGTGCCGGCACATCCACAGACCTGCGAGGAAGGCACATGCATTTCAAGGGGCTGGAGCATCTGGCTCCTCCTACAATGATGCCTGCCTTATCCATTTTTAGATTGCTTTTTACAGCCCACTCTTTTCAGTGCTTACTGCTGTAAATGTGGTCAGACAATAAGAACTCAGAGGAACCGAAATGTGACTTTGGAAAATGGTTGTCCTACTGGGATGGCAGGACCCCTCCCATCATCTTTGCAGAAGTCTCTGGTGTCAATCCTGGGAGTAAAGTCTGTGAAAGCCACTTACTAAGGGAGTGGAACCCTGCTAAAGGCAGCAGTCATCTTCTGTCCTCAGAGTGACACCCACAGAAGATGGGTATTTTTTGGATCGTGCTAAGGGCATACATGCCAGTTCCACACCCTGGCGGTAGCTGGCGTTCACATTCAATTCTGTGCATGAGCTGACCACACACAACACACACACACTCCCCTTGAAAATAGGGAACAAATGGGCTGGGGATTTAGCTCAGCGGTGCCGCCACTTGCCTCATAAGAGCAAGGTCCCAAGTTTGATCCCTGATACCAAAAAAAAAGAAAGAAAAAAAGAAAATAGAGGACAGATCAAAAAGTCTCAGTAACAACTAGTTTATGAGAATTCCCTATTTGGAAGAAAGCTCACTCAGGGTACTTCAGTGAGGAATAAGTCAATTCTGTCACTTTCTGAAAGCAAAGCCACAGGTGGGCAGCAGGGAACCCAGGGTCTCCTATCTATGTACAGACACTCCCTTATACTCAAAGAGAGTTTGAGCTGGAAGAAACCTATTGAAAGTTGATTCCCAGTTCTAAGTGTCCTGGGCAGCAGTGAAAGGCAATGACATTCTGTACAGTACTGATCACAGAAGGAAACCACTGCAAAACCCACCAGATGCAGGGAAAGAGGACAGAGAAGGCCCAGGTGGAGATGGAACGCTGACTAGGGGCTCCTGCATGACACAATTTACACTTTTATTTCTCACACTGCTGTTTGGAAGATAATATCCCCAAACTAGTTTTCTGTAGGTTCAAAGAGTGACGTGCTGCTAGCAGCAGCTATGTCTTGTGATAGGTCTAGGCAGTGCCCGATCTCTCTCAGCCTGCCCTGCAGGGACTTTGCAAGAGGGTTCATCCACACGAAAGGGTTGGGGGCATCCTGCTCCAACGTGGCCCTTAAGAAAGCATGAGTCTCAATTGGGTGAGGTGGGCTGTAATCCCAGCACTCTAGGAGGCTAAGGTAGGAAGATCACAAGTTCAAGCCCAGCCCGGGCAATTTAATGACTTAGTGAAACCTGGTCTCAAGGTGAAAAAACAAAACAAAAATAAGACTGAGGATAGCTCAATGTGAAATCCAAGAGGTCAATTCCCAGAACTGCAAAAAAAAAAAAAAACAAAAGAGTGCCACCAGCTACAATTCAGACTTGAAGGAGACTGCCATGCTGGTTTTAAGCATATCTGTATTCGTTTCTGAGAGCTGCTATAACAAATTTCTTCTCTCCCATTTGTGCAGGACAGAAGTCCCAAATCAAGGTATTAGCACTGCCACTCTGAAGGCTCTGATGCTCAGCCTTCCCAGCCTCCTGCAGCTTCTGGTGTTTCCAGCACTTCCCTTGCTGGTGGCTGCATCCTTGCCACTACCACTTGGCCTGCTCTGTCTCCCAAGTGTCCCTCTGCCTTTCTCTTAAATGGACACTCCGCTTTGGATTTAGGGCCTGCCTGAACAATGCAGGAAGATCTTGCCTTAAAATCTTACATTACCTCTGCAAACACCCTTTTTCCAAATAAGGTGACAATCACAGGTTCTAGATGGGTAATGTTCCTGGGGGGGTGGCATCCACTACAGCATTAGAGGGGTCAGGTGAGGGATGGTCTTCACCACTGCCAGGGCATATCACGGAGGTAGTTGCATTGTCATAGGTGGGTTCCCGCTCTTAAGGTCCCCCTATCTGTTTTAAGTCATCTACCAAAGGCTTCATAAGAGAGAAGCAGAAAGAGAAGAAAGAGAGGAGAAAGGCAGAAAGAATGAGAAAGACAAGAGAGAGTGGTAGCCTCCCAATTCTCACTAAAGGAAAGCAGACGGCATTAATCCAGCTTGTTCTGGACTCTGTCCTCTGGCCGTGGGATTAAAACATGACTACATTAGAAGTCGGTCTAAAATATGTCTCTTTCTGTCAGCAGAACCTTCCTGTCTTACCCTCTCTATCTCAGGCCCTCTTCCCTCCAGCTCTCACCTCCAGGACCTGTCCTCTGTGCGCAGCTGTCCAGCTGGCTGGGGTCAACCCCACCCCAGAGCAGGTCCTGCTGGGGAGCCCCCACCCCACCTCCCCATCCCGGCATCCAAGGGCCTGGCCTGTCTCTGTGCTAATTGGGAGCATTATCACTTTGCCAAGGACACAGACCCAGGAAAGCGCCTCTGTTAAGTGTCCTGGACATCAGGGATGCCGACGACAGGTGGAACTCTGGTAGCTGCTTGGCCGCGCGTCCCAGTGCTAAGGGCCCCTTAAAGCAATGGAGCTGCCTGGTGCCTCGAGGGAAGATGCACATATGACATAGGTTTTTTTAAGAAATTGTGGTTTTACATATATATATCATATCATGAAATTTACCATCTTAACCATTACTAAGTGTACGGTTCCAGGGCACTAAGTCCACTCACACTGCAGTAACCATCAGCATCTCCATCATCACCTCCGTCTTCAGAACCTTCTCCTCCTCCAAATGAACCCTCCATTTCTATTAACCTGACTCCTCACTTCCGGTCCCAGCAGCCCCTGGTAACCGTCGTTCAACTTTCTCTCCGGGTGAGTTTGACTACTCTAAGTACCTCGTGTAAGTGGAGTCATACAATATTTGCCATCTTGTGTCCGGGTTATTTCACTTAATGAGCATAATGTACTCAGTCTTCATCTTTGTGTAGCATGTCTTGGTATGTATTGCCATCTTTTCAAAGCCCAAATAATATTCCATTGTGAGAATATACTTAATTATTTCATCTATTCATCCATTGATGACTTCTTGGATTGCTTAGTACATGCACTTTTTTTTTTTTTTTGGTACCAGGGATTGAACTCCAGTCCTTTCACTTTCAAGGCAGACAGCAGAACCACTGAGCTAAATCCCCAGCCCCTAGTATATGCACTTTTAAGGATAAATATGTACTTAATTTCTGAAGTCACTGTGGCAAGAGAGAGGAAAACTTTTTGCCCTAAATCTGAGCAGTGAACAAAAATCAGGCTGTCTTTGACATTCACTGGAAGCAACTTGGCAAATTTGGAAAAAGAAAAAATAAGTGGCTTGCTAAAAGCCCCCAGCTTTTCTAGAATGATAGAAAATCTGAGATTGGTTGACTGAGTTACACCATTTGCACCAAAAAGCTAAATAATTCTCAGGGCAATAAGCTACACTCGCCATTTAAATGAGACTGAATGATTTGGAAGTAGTTTTGAAAGTTAGAATTATGCCTCAAGGTCTTGGCATACTTCTGTGGATACGGAAAGAACAGGATAGGAATTTTCTACAGTTTCTGACTCTGGGATGTGGGGTCCTCTGGGTAGGACCTCTGAGGTTTGAGCATCCTCAGTTTAGAGTTAGGGTTAGGGTTAGGGTTAGGGTTAGATTGCTTGGACATCCCTGATTTGGTGTATTAAGTAGAACATATCCTGGCCTTATTTCACATACTTGAAAAGTTCCTGTCTTAAAAATATGTTTTCCCAATAAAGTTTTGCTTATGTCATTTTTCCTCTTACTTTCTTTAAAACAATCCATATATCTTGGAAATCTTAGGTTGCTGAATTTCTGGTTGCTTAGACATTGTCTGAAAAGGACTTTATTATGAAAAAAGAAAAAGGCATAGCTTTTATGTCAAGTGAAAGAAACTCGTAACTTGTATTTATTTTCCCAATGGATAATTTCCATTTCTCAGTTTTACTAGTGAAAAATGTGGGGAACAGAAGACTCATAAATGCTGGGATGCTAGTAACTAGCAGTGAAGATTCCCCAAGGGGTCACTGGCCACATTCCAGCTTGGTGAGACAGAGCCTGGGGGCATCGCTGCACCTTGAGGAAGTGCAGGGTGATATCTGCCTGGCCAATGTCAGTGCTCGGGAGCTGGGATAGAGTCACAGTGGATGGGCCTGGGAATGCTTCAACAGTGCCTCAGTGTCCCTAAGAGGCAGACTACACGGAGCCAAGCACAGAGCTGGGAAATACAGCCCCCTTGACCCCCAGTCCCAGACATGCTGTGCTGAACCCAGGCAGCGTGGCATCCAGGATCCAGAATCTTTGGGGACTTGCATTCCTGGAGCTTGGCGTAACCCTCTCCCTTCTTCTTTTTCCCCACCTGTGAAATGAACATGCACATGCTCACCACCCATCCTCTTCTTGCTTTGTTTTTGTTCTTAATGAATCTACATTGCTAAGGCATCTTCTCCAAACACCAGCACTGCTGGCCCTGGCCTGAAAAACCAAAGATGGCATCATAAAGTGATTCTTGAGGCACCTTTAGGGTAAGAGTCTGGCCCCCAATTCAAAGGATGCGTAGGCTCTCCCAGGAATTTTGGGACCCCATGGTCTCTTTAGAAGAGAGCTGCTGGGTCTGAGCAGCTTCCAGGGGATGACAGCGTTAACCTCACAAGCTGCGACTCTTGTCACTTGCTTCCCACCTTCCAGGTCAACCCAAAGCCCATGCTCTAATGTCAGATGTGGAGAGTGTTTGGTGGTCTCACTACCAGCTGTCTTGAGTTATCGAGTTCCAAAATAGAAAAGCTAGGCAGGAAAGTAAATATTAATCTTGGGATCCCGTTCTGGAGACCACTGATTATTTCTTTCTTCCAAGGGGAACAGAAGAAAAGCATCTGCACCTTGATCTGTCTCTCCATGGTTCAGGTTCCTTAGGGTAAATGAAAGCCACAGAAAAACAGACCACTGCTTTGCTGATACGTTACCCGAGTGGTTCCACAGGCTGCCAGCACTTTTTCTCCTTGACTGCTTGGGAGCCTTAAATGAAGCCCCATCCTTTGGATTTCTACTTTTCCTCTGCTTTGTAGGAAAAGACTTAGTCCACTCTCATGTCAGCCATTGTCACTTCTTGGAGACAATAATGACCATCGTGACAATTAGAGCTCCCACTTCCTGTCTGTTTTCTATGTTCCCGTGGGCAGCACAAGCATCATTGGCCACAGGACTGAGCTAGACCCAAAGTGCCTCCCGAGCCACAGCTCTCGGCCCCACTGGGGAGATTATAGTGGGAGGAGCCAGAGAAACATGCGTGTTCCAAAGCCTCCGTAACGGGCTGGATGTTAGCCCCTGGGAAACTCCAGTGGGGAATGAGGCCGTCTTCTGGCAGGATGCTGTGAAATAAAATAGCTTCATCCCAAAGTGGCCACCCACTCACCCACACACCCCACTGTACTGTTACCTAGCCTCCTGGTTTCCTCCTATTTGCCCCAAAAGCCTACATTGGGTGTCTGCTCTATGGGGGAACTGACCAAACCAACACTGAGAGAAGCCCCAAAGCCCCAAAGAACAAAGAGATGAGGGGCTGAAACCCTACACCCTCCCCTGCTAGCGGGGTGACATGTGACTTAACTCCCTGCCTTTCGGGCTCTTCGTGGGAAAAGATGACCAAGAACAATTTAGTGAGACAGTGGAGACAATCTCCCTGGCTATGGAGAGGCACTTAATAAATAACTTAAATCACTACATTTTAAAAATGGATTGTACGTCTATTCTCTTTGTAAAGCTCCGACACCTACTGACTTGTCCAAACATAAAACCAAGGTAATGCATCTTCTGAACACATTTTGTTGCCTCTTTTAATTTCCCAGAAATGCCATAAATCAGCAGTAAACATGCTCCATCATTCATTTCCAGTTTTCAAGAAAGTGTCTGGTCCAGGCATTGTGGCATATGCCTCTAAACCCAGCACTCAGGGAGGCTGAGGCAGGAGGGTCACTCACAACTTTGAGCCCAGCTTGGAAAACTTAGCAACTTAGAGAGACCATGTCTCAAAATAAAGAATACAAAGAGGGCTGGGGGTGTAGCTCAGTGGGAAGGCCATGGGTTTGATTCCCAGTACAGGGGAAAAAAGTACTATGGGTTTTGAGGTCACAGGACTAGAAGCTCATCTTATGCCTCCTAGTCAAGCTCCTGACCCATGTCTGTGTGTCTTTCTCTGGCCCTGCCTGAGCACTGGTCAGGAGACTCCACAGAGGGATCAGTCCATGGAAGAGTCTAGGAACTCATCTTCTGGAATCAGATTGTCTGAGGCACCTGGCTTTCCCCTGGGCTCTCCTGGGGCAGCCATGCCAGCCCTCCTGCCTCAGCCTCCCAGCCCGGCAGCTGCAGGCAGAATGTCCCATGTCTGAGGCCCAAGAAGACTCGACTCTTCTCCATGGCCTTGCTTTGGAGGCAGCCACAAAGAGTGTGCTTGGCCAGCTGGGGAAGGACTTTTACAGTTAAAAAAAATGTCATCAAGGACAAAGCCGGTGGGATCCTGAGGGATTCCTAAGGGAAGCTGATTGGAAAACCATTTGCCCCCTGGAATGACCCCCATCCCCGCCCCCAGTCTTATCCAGAGCAGCCACCCTATCTGTAAATGGCGACCATGGAAAATGTACCCTGGTGACTTGGTGTGAAAGATAGGGAAGGCTCCTAAAGAATCTTCTCGGGGCTTATCACCTTCCTCTGGCTCCAGGGCGGGCTGAGGCCCGGCTGGAGGAAACAGGCTGTCTGTGAGCCGGGACAGGGTCTCATCAGCCACTGATAAGGCCCCTGTGAACACCAGGCCAAGCACTCCCTCTCAGATGGCAGGGACCGGTAGGAAAATACACAGGTCCAGCCACTTCCAGGAAGGAGGCCGGGCCAGCCTGTGGTGTCACCAGGGCCCGAGTGGTCCTTACACCTGCAAGTCACTGCAAACACCAGGGCACAAATGTCTGTTTACCAGCTGGCCAGCGTGCACAGATGAATTAGTCACAAAATAGGCCTCAGTCTGTTCAGACCTAAAATAACCAAAAAGCTCCTGTCACCAGAATTTCTGCAAGGAAAATGGCTAATAAAAGCACATCCTGTCATGCACATCTCAAGGATTTGAAATATCTTCCAAATCAAACCACTTAGTTCCATGAAAGGTGCAGCACTGAAAAGAAAGAAATCAGATTTTACATCTCAAGTCAGATGCCTCAAACTATAAGTAATATTAGATAAATCCATTTCCTTAGGGAGAATGCAAATAAAAATATTTGTAACCTGGTGTGGCGGCACACACCTGTAATCCTAGCACTCTGGGAGGCTGAGGCAGGAGGATCACAAGTTCGGGCCTGGCCTGGGCAACTAATTGACTTAGCAAGAGCTTGTCTCAACTTAAAAAGGGATGGAGATGTGGCTTAATATAAAGGCCCTGGGTTCAGTCCTCAGTACTGCCCAAAAAAGCCGTTTTATACAGGAGATTTATAAATAAACGGTAGAACACTATGGGAATTATTCTTTTTCTTTTACTCTGTAACGCTGTGAAATTGGCCGGATCCCAGTTAGCACCATGGATCAGGTGAGCGCGGCACGCTGAGCCCCTAGGCTGCGGGAGAGGCAAAGACTCAGCAGAGGCAAGCTGGGGTAAAAGTGCACCCATGGGCCTCTGGGACAGGGACAGGGAAGCCTCCTGGAGAAAGGGTGGTCTGAGGAGAGCTGAGTGGCGGGGTGAGCGGACCACAGAGGACAGAACAGGGCAGCCTAAGGGAGCCGGAGCACCCGGGTCTGCCCGGAGACGGAGCCCCGTGGTGGATCTGTGGGCAGAGGTGAGGTCGGAGGGAGAGGATGCTGTCCTGCCAGAGGGTTTGGGGGCTGACTCTGATGAACCCCACAGGCCTCCTCCTCCTCCTCCCTGGATAAGTGAGCCTCTCCTCAATTCCCTCAGTCTTGGGCAACTCTACTGTTCGAGTGAAATTGATTTTCTATTCTGATTCCCAATAAAAAATGTACTATGCTGGGAGAGGAGGGGAGCAGCTTGAAGGCCTTGAAAGGGAAAGAAGAATAACACAGAATGATAACCAACTTTTTATTTTATTTTTTTTTCAGGACAAGGGATTGAACCCAGGGCCTGCATACCCTGCACCCCCCTCCCTTTTTGTTTTTGTTTTGTTTGCTTTTTGAGACAGGGTCTGGTTAAATTGCCCAGACTGGGCTCAAACTTGTAATCTTCCTGTCTCAGCCTCCCAGAGTGCTGGGATTACAGGCTTGGGCTACCATATGATTTTTATTATTAAAAAAGTAAACAAACTCACTGTCCAAACATTTAAAGCCAGAATTAAGTAAAGCTGCTTGGTGTGATGATGCACACCTGTAATCCCAGTACTCAGGAGGCTGAGGTAGGATCATCACCCTCGAGTTCAAGACCAGCCTGAATTACATATCGAGGCCTTGTCTTAAAAAACAAGAAAAAAGATAAACCACAAGAATTATGCAAAGTAGAAGAAATAAAAACCACACATATCAAGAGATAACTACTATTAATATTTTGGTGAATATTCTTCCAGTATTTTTTCTGTGTGTTCTCATGTGCACATGTGCATGTTCATGGTTTACATTTCTTTTTTTTTAAATGTATCAAATTCTCTTATTGGTACATTGTAGGTATACAACACAATTACATTTCTCATTGGGAATTGTACCTTTACATAATGCATCTTGGTTCTTATTTTTTCCCCATTCCTAGCCCTCCCTTCACGCCCTCCACCCTTCCCTATTTACAAAGACTTTATTTCCATTTTTTCCATTTCTCAGCATTTTTCCTTTCCCTTCTTTCCCTTCCTCTGCCCCTCCCACTACCCCTACCCCTTTGGACCTTTTCTTCCTATTTTACATTATCCATTATTCATTCTAATCATTGGTACATTTTAGGTATACAATATAATGACATTCATCATTGGAAATTTGCACCTTTACATAGTCTCTCTTGGTTCTTATTTTTCACCCTTGCCCAGCCCTCCCTTCAACCCCTCCATTCCTCCCTACATACAAAGACTTTGTTCCTATTTTTCCATTTTCTCATATTAATCCCATTCCTTTCTATCCTTTCCCCTAGCCCTCCCACTTCCTTCCCCTTCGGCCCTTTTCTTCCTATTTTACATGACCTATTATACATTTGGTCCTTATTTACACTTTCAGTTTCTCACACCAGAGAAACTATTTGGTATTTACACATGTGTGTCCTATTTATTTCACTTGAGAGTATCACCTCAATGTGCATCCACTTAGCTATAAATGTCTCTAATTTCTCATTTTTTATGACTGAGTAGTACTCCATTTTATATATTTCTATGTGAACAGAGTTGAAAACAGGGCAGGGGCTCTTACAGCATGGATTCTGTCATCACTGTCATGTGCTCAGCTGATACTGCAACTTAATAAACATCTATTAAAATTAGAAATGAGCAGGAATATGAATAGCTGAAGTCATTGTTTTACAAGCCGATTTTCCACTTAGTTACTTTGCATATAGTGGACATTTTTCCATATATTAAAAACATCTTTTAATGGTTGCATGATACTCAATTGTTTGCATTTACCATTCTTTGCTTGACCAAGCCCCATATGGTTTGACACTTATTTTAAAAAAAACTATGATTAAAAAATACTTAAAGATGCACACTTATACTATTGTAAATTCCTCAGAAAAATATTAGGATGGAATTTGCTAAGTAGAAGGGTGTGCTAATTTTCAAGACTTTTTTTTTTTGGCAGTACTAGGGATTGAACCCAGGACCTCTGCACTGAGCTACATCTCCAGCTCTATTTTATGTTTTATTTTGAGGCAAGGGCTCACTAAATTGCTAAGTTTCCCAGGCTGGGCTCAAATGTGTGACCCTCCTGCCTCAGCCCCTCACAGTGCTGGGATTTCAGGTGTGGGCTACCACATCTGGCTATATTTTCAAGACTTTTAATATGCACTCCTGGCTTTTGGTACCCACCCTACAAATCTGCCCTTTAAACATATACACTGGTTCACTCCCCATCCACAGAAGCAACAGCCAGATTGTGAATGTTCTTTCTCATAATCTTCGCCCACTTGACAGGTAAAACGTTGCCTCATTCTAATTTTTACTTAGTAACTTTGAATTAATTTAATTTTAGTCTTTATACTTTGGAGAGGGAGAGGCTTACCCTGTTGAGGCTACTATAACATGATACCATGGACAGGGTTTCTTATAAGCAACAGACACTTACTGCTCACAGTCCCAGGAATCCAAGACGAAGGTGCCTGCAGATGTGGCTGGCAGATGGCTGTCCTCTCTGTGTCCTCATGTGAGACAGAAAGGAGCCAGTTCTCTCAGGCCTTTTCTTAGAAGGACTGTGGTCTGGTCACAAAGGCTCTGCCTTCTGGACCCAATCTTCTCCCAACTCCTCACCATCAAATACCATCACATTGGGGGTTAGGGCTTCCATATATTAATTTTTCAGATTCAAACATTTTGTTTGTAGCCTATGCTCTTTTCTTTTTCTTTTTCTGCACTGGGGAGAAGCCAGGACCTTCTCACTGAGCTACATCCCAAGCCATTTTTAAAAAGTTTTAAGATTTGGGACAGGGTCTCACTCATGTGCTAATTTACCCAGGCTGGGCTTGAACTTGCAGTCCTCCTCTTTAGCCTCCCAGAGTACAGGGACTACAGGTGTGCGTCCCCACACCTGGCTGCTTACATATTTTGTTTATTTTTCTATGTTATCTATTTATAAAGAATGACATACAATAAGAATATAAAAATTTTATTAAAAATATAAATTTTTTGTCATTGTGGTTAAATTTTTGCTATCTCATGTTTACTTTTATACAATGAATTCATCAATCTTTCTTCTATGATTTCTGCCTGTGATATCATGCTTTAAAAGGTCTCCCCCACCTCAAGATTAAATATACTTGTATTCGTAATATTTATATTTTTCTGGTATTTTATACCCCAAACTCATCTGCAAATTATGTCGGCTACAAGTTTTTGAACTTCAGCTTCCTCTTTTCTTAATGGATAGCTATTTGCCCCAAATGTAATCTATCAAATAATCTACTAATTTCCTGGTGTTTTGAGGTTCCACTTTTATGAAACAATTTTTATCTATCTGCTTTATATCACAGTATTCCCTTCCAGTGATCGGTGTTGTCTGTATTATTTTACTTATCATAACTTTACCATATGTGCTAACATTGGGTAAAGTTCTCGTCCCTCATTATGCCTCCTTGTTAAATATTTCTTATTATTCTTTTTGTTTATTTTGCTGGGTGAATTTTAGAATAATTTTTATGGGTCTCAATAACAATGATACTGAATTTTTTGTTCGACTTGTACCACATTTACAAACAAAAGAATTGACAGCTCTACAATACTGAGTTTCCATGGTAGAACATGGTTCATATTTCCATCCATCCAAACTCACACAAATTTACTTTCATGTTCCTTAGTAAAGTTTTAAATATTATTGCCCATAGGCACTACCCAATTCACATGCATATTACTCCTGAGTGTTTTACACTTTGGGTCCAAAAGAGATTCTTCCCAGTATACTGTCAGATTCATTATTACTGGTATATAGGAAGGCTGCAAGTGTTTTCTGGTCACACGCTGAATTGTGTTTTTTTTAAATTCTTTTATTAGTACATTTTAGGTATACAATACATTTACATTTCTCATTGGGAACTTGTACCTTTACATGATACATCTTGGTTCTTATTTTTTCCCCATTCCCAGCCCTCCCTTCAACCCCTCCACCCTTCCCCATTTACAAAGAGTTTGTTTCCATTTTCTCCATTTCTCATAATTTTTCCTTTCCCTTCTTTCCTTTCCCCTGCCCCTCCCGCTTCCCCTTCCACTTTGTCCCTTTTCTCCCTATTTCACATTATCTATTATACCTTTCAGTCCTTATTTACACTTTCAGTTTCTCACACTAGAGAAACTGTATTTATACATATGTGTCCTATTTATTTCACTTGAGAGTATGCCTCAATATGCATCCATTTAGCTATAAATGTCTCTAATTTCTCATTTTTTATGGCTGAGTAGTACTCCATTTTATTTTTTTAAAACCACATTTTCTTTATCCAGTCTCCAGTTGATGGGCATTTGGGCTGTTTCCAAGTTTTAGCTATCACAAACTGTGCTGCTATGAACATGGGTGCACATATATCACTGTGGTATGATTCTTTTAATTTTTTAGGGAAGATCCCCAGCAATGGAATAGCTGGGTCAAATGGGACTTCCAGTCCTAGTTCTTTGAGGTATCTCTACACTGATTTCCACAGTGGTTGCACCAGTCTGCACTCCCACCAGCAGTGGAGCAGGGTTCCTCTTTCCCCACAGCCCCACCAGCATTTGTTATTGTTTGACTTCATGATAGCAGCCCTTCTTTCTGGAGTGAGGTGGACTCTCAGCGTTGTTTTCATTTGCATCTCTCGAATGACCAGTCATGTTGAACATTTTTTCATGCAGCTAAATTGTTTTTAATTGCAACAGTTTTTCAGTGGCTGGATTTCCCAAATATGTTGCTTTTCAGTGTACAGAGTTGGTCAGGCTAGAACTGTGCTCTCAACAATCCTGACCTTGATGATATCCTTAGAACTGGCCAGAGGAGGAGAGAATTTGAAAGCAGCAGGGAAGCAGCAGCCACCACTGTCTAATGATCACAGGCACAGTGAGGTAGATGTGGGTCAACCCCAGCCGGTAGCGGCCAATGCTGAGGTGAGGGCTACGTGACTGCTCAGCTGCCGACACACTTCCCCAAGACTTGGTCACATTTGGTGGCTGGAAGTGCTGGACGGCTCACATTGACTGGTTGGTGACTCTTTGATCCTTCAACTTCTCTCTTGAATGTTCATTCCCAGGTTCTTTCAACATTTGTGCAGAGGCTAATTACTCTTCTAAAATCTCTGTTTCTGTGACTCAGTGGCTCAGCTCCCTTGGTGGATTCCTGACTGAGAGCACAAAAGGTCATCTTGGAACTCAGGTCCACCAGGGCTCTTGCAGTATGGTTGTCAGACAGACAATGGGACAGCCAGTTAACTTTAAATTCCAGAGAAACAACAAATACATTTTTACCATAAGTAGGTCCCCAGCGTTGAATGGAATATGTTTACACTAAAAATCTTTGTTGTCATTCATGGATACTTGGAGGACGGCAAAATATTCATTCATCACCTGCCATACACTTTCGTAGCTGAGGTAAACAGTTATCCTTTACAATATCTGCTTAGTGCCGCACTTTCCATATTTTGTAGGATTTTTGTTGGTTGTGTTAACGTTGAAAGTGGCCCCGAGCACAGTACTGAAGTGCTACCTAATGCCCTAAGCATAGAAGCCTGTGACATGCTCTCTGTAGAAATTACTTGTATTGAATAAGCTTTGGGCAGGCGTGTGTTACAGTGTTGCTGGCTGTAAGTTCACTGTTAATGGATCAGCAAGATGTCTTAGCCCAGCATGGTGGGATACCCCTGTAATCCCAGCACTCTGGGAGGCTGAGGCAGGAAGATTGCAAATTTGAGCCCAGCCTGGGCAACTTAGTGACTTAGCAAGAACTTGTCTCAAAGAAAAAGAAAAAAAAAAAAAGGACAGAGAAAAGGCTGGGAATGTAACTCTATGGTGTGACCAGAGTCATGCAGGAACCCAATCTTGTGCTTCTCCTGGAAGCAAAGGTTCGGTATCTACCCATTCAGTGTTTGTGGCAACTTCAGAGAACGTAACTAGAGCAAATAAAGAGAACCAACTGTAAAACATAACAAAGACATTAAGACACAATGTTACACAGTCCCATTAATGAAGGTATCATCCTGTTACTCAGCATGGGGAACTCCTGGGCGACATCTTCTCTTCAGCGTCTCTTCAGCACTATTGCCCTGGGGCCCTCTCTCCTCTGCCACCCTGTCCTCCTTTTCTGGTTCCTGGGAGCTGTTCCTGTCCTCTAGAGATGGCCCTGGAGCCCCAAGCCTGAACTAGGTTGCTCCTCCCTGTCCTCACTCAGGCCGTCACCAAGAGTCTTGTCCACCAAAAAAGCCCGTTAAGTCATCATACAGGACAGAGGCAGGTTTTCCCCCTGATAAATTCTTCTGCCAAGTATGAAACCAACTCCCCCCCGCAAAAAAAACATACACACAGGTGTTTGGTTTCTAATGTTTATTTGATGTTCCAGCAATGGCAATGGAGGGACAATAGCCCTTGGGCTTAGCATGGAAATAAACTTCTAAGAAAACTGTGTCCTCCCTCTGGTGATGGTGGTAAGAACCAGGCAGTCCTGATTTTCACCTCAGTGCCTACTGTGAAAGGGAGCCCAGAGAAGCTGTGCAGGTGATTTAAACAAATTTCAACTCTATTTCTGCTCTGAGTAAGCCAGGAGGGGGTACTGAGTGGATGCTTTTTCGTTTTTCTGAACTGGTCTGGTTACCTAAGAAAAAGTTGACAGCCCCATATCAGAGCCCCTTTATATGTCACCGCCAAATCACTCCAGCCTCCATTAGAAAAACTTGCGCAGGACTCCAATCTGCCGCACAGACATGACCTCACAGAGTCCCAGATATGGGGTCTCATTTTATGCTCAATGATTTTTTGTTTCCTTTCTTGTCTTGCCCCATGAGAAATCTGCTTTTGGAATGCAGGGGATAGAACCGTCTGCTATTTCTTATTACTGTAACTTCTAAGAGACCTGAGAAAACATGATTACGTTAGCCATTGTTCAAAGAAAAACACTGGATCTCAAAACAGTTAATCCCCTAGCTTGGACCATGGTAACTGCTTTTTTTTTAATGCCAATAGAGAGTGAAGAAAATTGATCAGTAAGATGGCTGCCAAAAATAATTCAAGTTTAAATGTGCATAATCACGTATACACACCCTGTGTCTTCTGAGATTTTTCTTTTAATGGAACATTTCCCTGCCTTGGGTTCTATAACCAGTGAAGTCTCCCTAACTGTGTTTTCTCAACTAGGAAAGAAAGAAATTTGGCATTGATTGAGGTCAATGTGTAAAGCAGGACTGTTGTAGATGATACATCAAGGGCCAAAGAGTTTTTCCTACATTTTATAGTAATCTTTCTTGGGAGGCCAACACACATGTTTTTCCCTATAATTTATCAGTTTTTATTTTGAAAATAAATTGTTTGACATTTAAGAATTGCAAAATAATTCCCATGGGAAGAACCACAGAGTAGAGAGAGGTTGTACTGTACACAGAAGCCAGCAGGACCCTGGGGAAGATAACATAATAGAATCCACGAGGGTTTGCTAATTGGACTGGGAATCCATGAGCAAGTGGAGCTGATAACTCTGGAGTGATCTGGTAAAGAACTTCATGTCAGCATCAGAACAAAATGAAAATAGGAGTTGACATGAAATAATTTTGGAGAGTATTGGTTGTGAGTATTCGGATTTGGGGATGCTTTTTTGGCAACAGCTGCTATTATTTTACTTTAATAAATATTTAGGAGTTATTTCAACAAAAGTCCTTTATCAGCTCTCTGCAGTGAGTGTACAGTGTATTTAATTTGGCATATTTATGTGTAAGAGTGCATAGGAGGAGGGGCATGTGATAAGAAAAAATAGCAGTGTGTCTCCATTCAAAATAAATGCCTAGATTCTGGCTGGATTTTTACAATAAATCCTAATACTTTAAAAATATTCTAGAAATGGTGATCTGGCTCAAAACAGTGTTGGCTGGTAGGTCAGTATTTAATATCTTCTAACTTCCCAATAAATTAAATGGGGATACAGGAAAAAAGGATGGAAAGTTAAATGACGCTGTATTTTACACCACAATGGACTCAGAGACTCCAGTTTATACCACTGAGCAAATTGAACCTACATTTTTCCTTCAAAGATGGCCCACTGCTGACTACTCTTCCCTTCTGCCTGCAAACCTCTCTGATCTTAGTAACATCTTCCTATAGCCAAAGGGCTAATGACAAGTATCAACTACACAGAAACCACAGGTAGGAAACTTTCATTTGAGCCTTGCGCATGGGATCACTAACCACCAGGGGAAACCATTCTAGGTGTCCACAAACATAGGAAGGAGGTTGATAATCACGCAAGTTATGCTTGTAGATGCAGGCCATCAGTTCAGAGTACCAGACAGGTGAGCATCAGACATAGGAAGAAATGTCATCATACTGTACAAGAGACACATTAATTGAAAGCCTAGACACTAGATTGGAAACTACATATTATTTTACCTACAGCTGTAGGTCTGCAAAGGAAATTAGACTATTATATAATTAGGGTAAAAGCAGAGCCAAAAGTAACTTACATACCCAGTATCTGTCAAGATTCCACCTTTCTTACCATTTATTCATTAAACAAATGAACACTGAAGTTCAGTTGTATGGGAGGCTCTATTCTAGGGAATTCTGAGTAAAGAAAAGAATACTAATACAAATTAATTTTGTTTACTGAAAAATGAAAGAAAGAGAACAATGTCACAAAAATCCTGTCTATTGTAAGAGTCAGAATAAAATTTCAGAAAACTAATTGGCATGTTGAGAAAAGTACAAGTATAAATACATAACTTCAATAAATAAAAGCAAAATATCTGAAATCAAGAGAATAAGATGAAATGAATGGTATCAAAATAACATAATATTGTAAACTGCAGAGAAAAAAATGAAAATTGAAAGTCAGTGGATATAGAGAATAGGGAATGGCAAACACCTTTTAGGTAAAGGCTTTTTACAAAGGTAAGACCAGAACTATACATAACCAGAACTATTACATAATGCAATAATAATAATATATCATCTAATACAACTCTCCTGAGCTGAACAAAAGATGTGGAGATTAAATAAACTGACTACATTCTAGGTTAAAATTATTGAAGATTAACACACTTTCTAAACATTTTGGAAAAAGCTTTGAATTACAAAAATAAAACAATTTTATTAGTGGAAGAGAAATGTCAATTTTCTATGATAGGTTAGCTTCAAATACTTCAATGTGCCGGATTCTAAATGACAATGAAGCCACACCTACAGATTTCTTTTAAGAAAAAAATATTATAGCCTGAGAATTTTATACCTAGCTAAGTGAGCTTCATGTCTGACCAATACAGAAATTTTCAGAGACAAGGGTTCAAAACTCATTACATATGCCTTATTATTGTTGTTGTGGTGGTGGTTATTGTTAAAGAATAATTGGTAGAAGACATGCTACCACCATTTAAGAGTTGAAACAAAATTGGATGGCTAAGTACTGAGAAGTGATAGCACAACAATTAAAATAGGAATGCCCAAGGCAGAGGAAGGAAACAATAAAGACAAGAGCAGACATCATTGAAGGTGAAAGAGGAAAATAATTATATCAGTAAATCTATAGCTAGACTAATGAAGGTAAAAAGAAGGCAATAATACCAACAATTGAAATGAAAGAGGGAATAACAGTGTAGACCCCATAGGCACCTTGGGGCATCACGTCAATTTCGGATTAAAGGAGCATCATAGAGGGTATATAACACCCACATTTATTTTTTAGAAGTATTTCTATTGATGAATTTTTAATTTTAATGTTATGAGTTTTACTTTATTAGACACTGTTACTTAACAGGAAAACTATCAGAAAAATAAATTATTAAATTTCTAATATTTATTGATTGTTTATATGTAAGAATCAAATTTTTCAAGATCAATTTTTTTTGTTTACAAAGTCTAAAAAAAACAACAGAAATAAATCCCTGTACGAACTACAATGCAAATATCAAGAGAACTCTACAATAAAAATAATCTTTACTTCAATTATCACAACTGAGGCAGTTTTAACACATGAACACATCATGTTCCATGAACACATATTGCTTATACTGATAGCACATGTGTTTTGCTTTCCTGTCTTTTTTGTAGGTCGTATTTGATAGCTCACTGATTATGCTGTTTTATCAGAAAGTTCTTATTATATTATACAATTTGTAGCTAACAGGAATGTAAAATATCGATGAAATATAGTATTACATTCTCAATATTTATTGTGCATTTAGAGTAAATATAAGCATTTTCAACATTGTTTACAAAATATAAAAAATAACAACAGAAATAAATTCCTATATGAGCTACAATGAAAATACCAATAGAACTCTACAACAAAAATAATCTTTGTTTCAATTGTCACATCCAAGGCAGTCTTCACACAGACAGCTGCTTGTACCACACACATGTATTGCTTACACTGACATCATATGTTGTGAGCTTTCCTTTCCTGTGTAGCAGGCCATTCTTATTACCTCTCTTGCCTTCCTCTTCTGTCAGGAGTTCTTACTATATTGTACAATGTCCATTTAGCAGGAAAAAAAGATATCAATAAAATAAAATATCAAATATGTTATAAGTACTTAGAATGGATGTCAACATTTTCACATCAGCTGTTTACTTGCTAACAAAACCTAAAAGATAATATCAGAAATAAACACCTATGTGAACTACAATGAAAATACAAACAAAAGCCTACCACAGAAATAATCTTTGCTCCAAGTGTCACACCCAAGACAGTCTTCACACATGAAAACTGCGTGTCCCATGCACAAGTATTACTTACACTGGTAGCACATATGTTTTGTTTTCCTGTCCTTTTTTTAGGGCACAGTTGACATCTTTTTGCTTTTCCTATTGTCATAGTAGTTCTTTGAGATATTGCACCTGCCTGTTCACCTGTCAACTCATCAGTCTGCTCCAGAATCTTTTTGCATAGTTCCTTGGGCTGAAATATTTTGTTCTTCCACTGTTGTAAGTGATCTTTTATCAGTTCCAGTCCCAACCCTCTAAGAAAATTTCTCCATGATATTTTCCACTTGTTATTTTCTTTGTAAACTATGAAACTATTTATGCCACACATGTTTAGGATTAAGTAAAATACAGTCATTGGCCAATGCTTTGTGTTTCGAGTGACATCATAGTAGTTGTATAACTCATCAACAACATCTACTCCACCTTTGGTTTTGTTGTAAAAAGTAATGATCTCTGGCTTCTTTTTTTTGGTACCAGGGCCTTTTTTGAACTCAGGACTTTGCACTTGCAAGGCAAGTGGTGAAACCACTGAGCTAAATCCCTGGCCCTCTGGCTTCATTTTTGTTCAGTTTTCTCTGTTGATCTTGCCATCATGGTGCAATGTTAATATCAGTGGTACCACTTTGTTTTTCTTTGTCATATATGAGGCCAATGTTATGTCTCTTTGACAAAGATTGTACTATTGAATACTCTATTTTGAACTTGTAACATTTCACTTGGAATTTATGTTTTGTTCTTGTGTATAGTTCCTATGCTGGTCAACTTGTGCTCTGTTAGCAAATGCAACATCAATAGGTAACTGGTAAACCAATTGTCAAATGTCACATTCTGATTAGTTTGGGAGATAGGATAAACAAGTGTGTTTACAACATCATTTGGTTTATTACTGCACAAATAAAGATCTGGTGACTGAGTTCTAAAGCATAATAAATTTCTAAATTGAAAGTATAGCTTCACATCTACCAGGGCATATATTTTTATGCTGTATTTTGAAGGCTTATTTGGTAAATATTGTCTAAAGCTATAGTGACCATGAAGTGCTGTAAACTGTTCATAAATACTCATGCATTCAGATGATGTGTAAATTACTTGAAACTTTGAAACAAAGCTCTCAAACAATGGGCAGATAGCAGCCACATTATCAGTTCTTTTTCTTTCTTGGTGGGTGGTTTTGTCATTAAACCTCAGGCAATTTTGAAGGAAACCAGATCTCCTCTGTGTCTTTATTCTTCTACAAACCTCAAGTTCACACCCATAACTTCTCCATAAGTCTTTTACATTCCTGCAATTACTATGAAAAAGCCCTGCTAAGTACAGCAGACCTATGAATGCTTTCGTTCAGACAGTGAAGTGTCATAATAAACATTTTCAAGTATGACTCTTGGTGTATGCAAAATGTTTTACTTGTATTTCATCATTTGTATATTTCACAACATCTTATAGCATATCATCTGTTACAGTTTCCAACAATGAATCTCAGTGCTGGCATTCCATCCAATAAGTTTCACTCTTGCCAAGAACCTAATTATATTTTTGGACCTAGTTCTAACATTGGATTGTTCAGGCATGGATGACCATTTTGTTGCATTTTGACTAGTCAAATATATATTCAACATTGCTGTTTTCTTCCTCATCTGAATCAAGGAGGTCTTCATTCTCTGTGTCTATATCAGTCATTCTTGTTCCATTTCACTGTCACAGGAAGTTTGGCGCAAATGGCCAACATCAAAGTCAACATCATCATCATCATCATCAATGCATGAGTTACTTGATAACTCACTTTTGACCTCCTCTCAAACTTGCAAATCTGGTTTTCCATGTGCCATTATACTAAACTGGGCTAATTCTACAAGAAAAATCAGAAGAAAACATTTTTTTAAACAAATCCTAAATTTAGCACAGAAATTTACCAATGAGCATTTCATGGGTAAAAATCACTGTTGCTGCTTTGGAGATCCTGCAAACATCTTGCTCTTCATCTGCCAAGAGGGTGAACACACAATGAGTACCTGTTTCCCCAGGCACAGCTACTGTGAGCCACACCCAGCTTCCATTATGGTAAAATATATATTTATATAACAAAAGTATGGTGGGTATATTTCACTCCCATGATGCCCAGGGATACATGCACCAAAAAAAAAAAAAAAAAAAGTTTCAAGGGGCATTATGCAGGTAAAAATCTTGACATGACACTTTTAAACATGTGTAAAGTACCAAAGCATCATATCAAGTGTGTGAATATAAAGATTGTTTCCTGCATCCCCCAGTCACTACCAAGACCCACAGCTAGCTACCATTATGCTAAAGTACATAATTTCATTAGAAAAGTATGGAATGGGTATATTTTATCCACTGTGATGCCCCATAATAGTAATACTAATAGTAATAATAGTAATAATAGAAATAAAAATTCAGCAACTTAGATGAAATGGCCCAATTGTTTGAAATCTACTACATCTCCTATAGTCATATCTTGGTACTCAACTGCTTTGAAGCTCATCAAATTTGGTGCTTGATGCATCTTGATCCAAAAATGTTGTCCTGGTACTTGTCATCTGTTTAGTACTTGCAACACAAGCTAGAACTTGTAGGTATCATTTGCCTCGTGACGGGTTATCCTTTCCAGCCAAAACAATTCATTCGGTCCTCCTAGTTGTTGGTGCTCATTGAACCTCCTGGAAGCAATTAACACAAGAAGTAGCAAGATAGCACTGTATCTCCTAAAGACAATGAATATGTAGTTTAAACTCCCCAAGAAAGTTCTAGGCCACCATGGTTTCATTAGTAAATCTGACATTAAAAGATGAATTAATAGCAGTTCTACATGATAATATGTAGACCAATAGAAGAAAATATTTCCTAAATTTTTGAGTGCAGCCAGAGTCAAGCTGATTCCAAGGCAAACAAAGATAGTACAGGAAAAAAACCCCATATATCTGTAATGAGCATAGACATTAAAACCCTCAACAGAACTACAAATCAGTTCCAGAAATTTTTTAAAGAATCAATACATCACAATAATGGGTTCTATTTTAGAAATACAGGCTAGTTTAACATTCAAAAATCAATGTAATCTATCATATAAATGTATAAAAATGATAAAAATATGTGACCATAGATCAACTACTGCATAAAAAGAACATGACAAAAATTGAACACAATAAAGCTCTTAAGACTAATAATTGAATTTAGAAAGATCTCAGGATATAAGGTAAACGCACAAAAAAGTATTTTATTTCTATACATTAGCAATAAACAATTATAAACTGAAATATTTTAAAGTATCATTTAAATAGCTTAAAAAGAGAATAGAGGTAAAATTTTAAAAATTTGTGCAGTATCTCTGTATTCAAAACCAAGAATTTTTTGTGAAATATCTTGAAAAACCTCAAAAAATGGGGACAATCTCATGGGTTAGAACACACAACACAGTTAAAATGTCAGTTCTCTCCAACTGCAGTCAAAATCCCACCAAGATTTTTATAGACGTAGACAGGCTGACTCTAATAGTCACATGGAAAGGTGAATTAATCAGAATGGCCAAAGCAATTTTGAAAAGGAGAATAAAATTGGAGGACTAAAGCAGAAATAAACCCACATAAATATGGCCAGTTTTTTATAGTCTTTATAACAAATGCTTTTGAAACAACTGAAGGTTGAACTTTATACCACACATAAATATTAACTCAGTCAATCATAGATCTAAAGCCATGATTGTAAAACCACACAACATTTAGAAGAAAACATAAGAGGGAATCTTTTAGACCTTGGGTTAAGGAAGAAGTCCTCAGATAAGCTCCCAACAATATAATACAGGGAAATTTTTAATTAAAAATCTGTACTTTGCATAAAACACTTAATAAAATTAAAATCAGTATTTGTAAATTACATTTGTGACAAAAGATTTGTCTTCAGAATACATTTTAAAAATTCTTAGAAACTGATCTATAAGAAAACAAATCTTCAGTTTTTAAAAAATGGTCTAAAGAGCCAGAGATTTAGCTCAGTGGTTCCACCACCTGCTTTGCAAGTGCAAGAACCTGAGTTCAATCCCTGGCACCAAAAAAAAAAAAAAGGTCTAAAAAAGGTAGATGGTAAAAAACCCATAAAGCATTTATTAAAATGCTTAACATTAATTGTGAGAAAGAATGAAAATTAAAAATCAAGATGAGAGAGCTGGGGGTGTAGTTCAGGGGTAGTGTGCTTGGTCAGCATCCACAAGCCCTGGGTTTGATCCCCACCACCGCAGAAAACAACAACAGCACAAGAAGATACTTATTCACATTTGTTAGAATGGTTACACTAAATTTTAAAATCTACAAAGCAAACATTGACAAGTATACAAAGTAACAGAAGGATCTCTCACTCACTGCTGTTGGAATACAAAGTAGTATGGTTCCTTAGAATATAGTTTGGCAATTTTTCACTAAGCTAAACATACACTTACCAAATGGGTCAGCAGTTGCTTTCTGAACTGTTCACAGAAATGAAAACTCCGCAGGAAAACCTAATCATGAGTGTACTAATAGCTCTGTTCCTAACAGAGAACCAGTAACAGTCCAAACGGCCTTCAGTGAATGTATGGCTGAGAAAAGGGGCATCTATCAACCTGAACATCCCTCAGCAATAAAAGGGAATGAAGTACAGACGGGTACTCACAGCAACTTAGACAAATCCCAATGCAATAATGGTGGGTAAAAGAAACAAGTCTCAGAAGGTTCCATATTGGATAAATGCTTTTATAAGTCATCCTGGAAAAGACAAAACTATAGGGATGAGGGATCAATGATTACTGAGCTGGGAATGGGAGGATCACAAAGAATCCACGAGAGGAAAAGTTTTGAGATGATGTAACTATTCTGTGTCCTGATTACCATGATGGTGATGGTGGTGTGTTACAAATCAGAGGACTTTAAGATAAAGAAACCGTAAATTTTATAGTATTATTACATTTTTAATGTTAAGACTAAAACATTAGCAGGTGCTATGTAAATAAATTAAAAAAATAAAATGTGTGTATCGTTATCTGAGTTTAACCTGGAATGCAAGAGTGTTTCACTATTAGGATATCTCTATTATCTATTACATCAATGAAAAAGTAGAAAATATTGAACATGTGTACGATAAAACTGAAAATTCATTCCTAATAAAATTAGTAGACTTCCTAAAACATATAAAAATATCTACTTCAAGTCAATTGCAAACATTAATTGATGAATTGATCAATTGTGGCGCTGGAGATTGAACCTAGGACTTTGCACTGAGCTACAACCTCAGCCTTTTGTTTGTTTGTTTGTTTTTGACAGTCTTCTTAAGTCACTTCCTGGGCTAGGTTAGGCTTAAACTTGAGATCCTTCTGCCTCAGGTGTGGAGTTACAGGTGTGGGCTGCCATACCCAGCCAGCAAACATTTATATAAAAATGAAGAAGTCATGTCCCTCCAAGTTAGAAACAAGATAATATAGCACTCATATAATATTACCATTGTAGTCAGCATTACAACCTGCCACAATTGGGTTCAAATTGCCTACTAAGGGTGAAGAGCTATGAAGGGGAAGGAAAGGAAGCAGAGTTGTGCAAAACCAAAAATCAAAAAAAGTACAGCTGTAACGCAGCCCTCCAAAGCCGTATGTAGCTAACCTGGTAGGGCTGGAGCAATTTTCTGCCCACAGATGGAAAAGACCTGGCCTTCCTGCCCACTCTGCATCATGGGCTATGCAGAGGGTTTTCTCCTGGGGAGCTGGTTTCCTGCCATTGAGGCCAGACCCGGGAGATCAGCCAGCTTGAGATTGCTGACCACGCTCTGTGGAGCCACGGTGTATCCTTCCGTGGAAGGGGTCTGCGTGGCGTGCTTCCGAGTCTACAGCAGGACCCCTCATGATGTTTCTGTACAGGGCCAGACAGTAAACATCGAGACCTTGCTGCCCAAAAGGCAACATGGAGGATATCATGTAAGTGCTTCTATACCATCCCAACCTGGGGAAATGATTTTTTTGTGTGTGTGGTACTGGGGATCGAACTCAGGACCTTGCCCTTGCGAGGCAGGCATCAGCACCATTGAGCTAAATCCCTGGCCCAGGGGAAATGATTCTTAATGGTCATACAAGAGCTGGCCCATGGTTTACCAACCTCTGCTCTGCAGCATAGCCAGTGCAATGAGAGAATAGAAGGAAATAATAATCAGAGAAATGGAAAAAAGGAAGAAAAATTAATTCTGATGACATGAATGTCTTTCACGAAAACCCAGGGAAATGACTATGCAACTATCAGTGTTCAAAAATATGAAGAATGATAAAATAAAATACAAATTTATGAAGTATTACTAAACACAAACCTGAATCAACTTAAAGCTAGGGACTGTGAGATTTTAAAGTACATCTCCTGTGAGGATTTTTAAATGAAAGTTCTGGGGTTCCCATACCCTGTTTTGTAAGTCAAGAGTTTTGCCTTTGGGATCTAGGAATCTGTATTAGAAAATAAACAAACAAACAAACAAAAACAGAAGCCCTAGTGGATCCTAGTAGCAGTGATCCACAGATCATAACTGAAGAATTTCTGTTCTCCTTTTCTGAGTTCATGTTTTTAACCGTTGGGACTTTGACACACTTGTGAGAATTATATGAAAGCTATAGAACCTCCACCACCACCACCACCATTCACCTATTTACCAAGAAGTGGAAAAAAAAGTCTCTGACTGTAATGTAATCCCTAAAGGTTGGGTGTTAGCATGACTTCACTTGAATAGAGGCTTGATCTACATTAAAATATTGAGTTGCATTTGCTCAAATTTGAAAAAACAATTAGGAGACATGGGGTAGGGAAAGTGGGTTGTAATAGAGAATTCATTCACTAGGGCAGAGTTGAAGTCTTTGTCTGTAGACAATTTGGGTCTTCAAGGCTGGCTTTCTCCACCTTCTCTTCTCGACGTCTTGCTTACCACCAACAACACTGACCATCACACTGTCTCTGCCCCATCTTGAACCTTGTAATTACCTTCCCAAGATTATTCACATTTTAAATTAAACACCTAACTTGCTGGAAGATAAGTTAGGTAGAACTCTTGAAGATACTGGCACAGGAAAAGACTTTATGAACAAAACCTCAATAGCACAGGAGCTAGCAGAAAGAATCAACAACTGGGATCTCATCTTATTAAAAAGCTTCTACTGCAAGAGAAACCACCAACAGAGCTAACAGACAACCTACAAAGTGGGAAAAAACTTTTAGCAGCTATAACTCAGACAAAGGGCTACTATCTAGAATATATAAAGAACTGAAAAAAATCAGACCACCCAAATTCAAAGACCCAATTCAAAAATGGGCATCTGAAATGAACACACATTTCTCAGACAAAGAAGCAAAAGAAGCAAATAAACATATGAAAAAATGTTCAACATCACTGGTCATTCGAGAGATGCAGATGAAAACAACACTGAGATTCCACCTCACCCCAGAAAGAATGGCTGCTATCAAGAAATCAACCAATATCAAATGCTGGCGGGGCTGTGGGGAGAGAAAGGAACCCTTCTCCATTATTGGTGGGAGTGCAGACTGGTGCAACCACTATGGAAATCAGTATGGAGATACCTCAAAAAACTAGGGCTGGAGGTCCCATTTGACCCAGCTATTCCCCTGCTGGGTATTTTCCCAAAATAATTAAAAGAATCATACCACAGAGATATATGTGCACCCATGTTTATAGCAGCACAGTTTGTAATAGCTAAAGCTTGGAAGCAGCCCAAGTGCCCATCAACTGGAAACTGGATAAAGAAGATGTGTTTTTTTTTTATAAAATGAAGTACTACTCAGCCATAAAGAATGAGAAACTAGAGTCATTTATAGCTAAATGGATGCATATTGAGGCCATACTCCTAAGTAAAATAAATAGGACACACATGTGTAAATACTGAATAGTTTCTCTAGTGTGAGAAACTGAAAGTGTAAATAAGGATTAAAAGGATTAATAACTAATAATTGATATTCTGAAATAGGAAAGTGTCCCAAGGGGTAGGAGTGGTGGGAGGAGATGGGGAAAGGAAAGAATCGAAAGGAAAAATTATGAGAAAAGGAAAAAAAATGGAAACGAAGTATGTAAATAGGGAAGGGTGGAGGGGTGAAGGGCACACAGGTAATGGGGAAAAGATAACCAAGATACATCATGGACAGGTACAAGCACCCAATGATAAGTGTAAATGTATTGTATACCTAAAATGTACCAATGAAAGAATTTAAGCAAAAAAAAAAAAAAAATTAAACCCCTAGAGGAAAGCTAATGAACTACTAGGAAAGATAAAATTCTAATGGTAGCATTTAGGAAGGATAAGTGGGGTCGATATCTCATAGGCAAGAATGGCTTCCTCAATGGCTTATAATTTCCAGCATGCAATTGGCTCATATTGTCCTTGGTCTACCCACCTTCAAGGCCATGTATGATCTAGTTTGTGAAAGGTTTTCCCCTTGGATATAAATGCAGCCCCCATCACAGCTTGAATCTGTGATGATCCAGCTTGTGCATATTGACTTTGAATAAGATAATGTACGGAGAGAAGAAAGTGTAATTGGAAGCACACAGTACATATTCAACACGTGTCAGGTGTTCTCATTCTTCAGCCCAAATCAGGTGTACGTCATATTCTTGGTGGTCACTCAATATTATTGGAAATAGGTACAGTGGACCCTTGACTTACAAACTTGGTTGGTTCCCAAGGGCTGGTTGTAACTAAGTCAATACAGCTGAGACCTGGATGTTTACCTGGGTACACACCATAGATAACAAGAGACAGATGATTCTTCCATTAACCTAATTAACCCAAGTTGTCCATATGTCAAGAAGGTCATATCTCAAGAGTCCACTGTACTCTAGTGCTGGGAATACCAGGTTTATACTCCTAGGAAATCATGGGCTAGAAGAGAAGATGGTCAATAAGCAAATGGGAACTTGGCAATGCTAAATATTCTACAGGAAGCTTATTCCACAAACAGGGATGGCCCCAAGAAGGGATGGGCCACTCAGCCAATAAAGAGTCATAGGGAGAATTTCTCATGATAAAAATAGAACTCATTTACTAATGTGACACATAATTAAATTTAATTGTCAAATGAATTATACAATAATTTATTACTTTCAAGAAGCAAAGAGGTAAAGATTAAGTTGAGATCATATGATCAAGGAAGGCTTTGCCAAAACACACAACACACAATGTTTCCCAAATTTGGGGATATTATAAAGTGCTAACACTTCAAATGAAATGGAGGGGTCTACATCAGTTTGACAATTTTGGATTTTGCCAAATAAGGATAAACAGAAAGAAAAGCAACTACAAACTGACTTCCACTACTATTTAATAAAAAGAAAATACATTTCAGCAACTTGAGTGTAATTTTGGAATAAAAGAGAGTCCAGCAAATTGACTAAATTTAACTTTGTGAAGAATTCATGATTTTCTCATTTGTCCACAGGTTGAGGAAGAGAAGATCTCCCTGGAGGCTGGTTCAGGCTTCAGTCCGACATCTGGGAAGACTGCTTTAAGGGACAACAAGGAGGGGCAAGCTGGGGCTCTGGGTGCCAGCCATCCTGTCCTCCTGGCACTGTGTGACTTTGGACCTGACACTGAAGCCTCCCTTGGTCTCAGTGCATTTGTCTTTCCCCATGGCTGCTTCCTGAATCTGTAGAGAAGATCCGGAAGTGATTATATGAGGGAGATTGTTTTATCTACTGCTCTTCTAATGCAGTGAATTATGAAGACGTAGACTCTGGCTGACTCTGAGTAGGTAACTCAGATTGGGGACAGCCAAACAGGTTGGAATTGGGTTCAACCTGAGACTCCTGAATCAAAGGACCTGTTTGGCTTGAGCAGAAGTTTCCAAAGGAAGAGGAGGTACCAGACACACACGGAAGTCTTTACTGGGAATAAAAAGTTAGAGGAAGGTTTTGAACTTTATCCTAAAAATGATCAGAATGATTTAAATGATGAGAAGTTTGGGGAAAGAAAAATGACAAAAGGAAGTTTTCATGTCAATGCAATGTCTTTTTAAATGAATAAAGGGACATTTGGATTTTTTATGGTGGTTACTTGAGACTTAGTTCACCTAATCTCACAGCTGACTGAACATTCCCCTCTGACCTCTCCTCCTCAGGGAACAACCCAAGTGTAATGGAAGCCTTTGTCTCTATCTCTGCCTCTGACAGCTGAGAGATTAGCAGGGGTTTGGCTAATTAGTATTTAACTGTTCACTAACATTCTCTAGGGTTTGTCAATCACAATCTAGTTTAAAGCGGATTCGAAGTTTTCAAAATCTGGAAAAAAGGATGCTGTGTCAGAGCTGATTCAATTTCTTGAAAGGATTAAAGCAAGAATCAAATCTACCTTTATGGTCCTTTCAGTCACATTCCACAGCAAGATGAGATGCTGAATTGGAAGTATACCACCATCCTCTTTAAAAGCAGAGGCTGTGGCCTGAGAGGTAAGAGTGAACTGAAGGGTCTCCATAGAAACCTGAATTAAGGTTGCCTATTTAAAGTAGTCCCCTGGTGACACAGTCCTTATGACACATGTCCCATGTGGCTGAGGAGACAGACAAGGATATAAGCCTTAATACAGTTAGCCCTGAAGCTCACTAAAGGTATTGTTCAACTTGATTGCCCACTTTTTTTTTTTTTTTTACTTATTCAGGCAATGCTTGTTTGCTTGTTTGTTTGTTTATCTGGCAGACAGGGATTTTTCCTCTAAAGAAGACAACATTGTAGAAGGGAGGTAGGCATGCAAACCGTTACCCTACCATGTGCAACACTGCATCTTCATAAGTCAGGGCAACTAGGGCACAGAAGAAGGCTGTGTCTTGAGAGAGCTGCTCAGGAGTCTGCAAAGAGGAAGGTAGCACTTGATTTGGGCCCTGCAGAATGAATAGGAGTTTCCCAGAGAAAAAGTAGGGCCAGAGAATTCTAGGCCAAAGGAAGAGCACTTTCAAAGGAATGAAACCCAATGTAAGACATAGAGCATGGATAATATCTTTGGGGCAGGGCAAGGCAAGACTGATTTTGAAATAAGAGGGAACTACTAAATACCAAGCCTAGACCCTGTGTGAAATAGACTGATATTAAATAAAAATCTTAGATGTGTGAGCTGTCCAACACAAGTTCCATGGAAGAGGGCTTTGTGTCCCAAACAAAACCATCTAATAGTGAATCTGAACTCTGGTGACTCTGAAAATAGCATGGAAAATAAGACAATTTATTTTGTGAACATCTTGTCCTTAATATTTTACTGCAAGGAACAGAAACATACACACATACAAAGTAATTAAAAATAAAAAAGAAATTCATGAAAAGAATGGAATTAACAATCTTGGCATACAAAACCAGAACAGACTTTTGCAGGTCTTTGGGAACCAGTGAGGCCTGGGCCATGTCAGGCCATTGCCCTTTGCTCCTTTCTGCTTCTATCTGCCCACTTGCTTCATTTCCTGCCTCTCTGGGTACCCTGATCTTTTCTACTCACCCCTCACCTGTGAGCTCTGTCTTAATCTCAAGTCCATTCAGCATCTCGTCATCATGGTGATGACTCAGGTGCTGACTCCACAAGTCTTTTAAATTCAAATGTTCACCTCTTAAAACCGAAATTTCCAAATCTCTTGTTTAAATTCTAGAGGTTGAAAAGCTTCTTAGCTCAAGGAATGGCTCCTCCAAGACAGATTGTCCACTCTTGTCTAATCAATTTTCTGAGAGAGTAGAGCCAGATCACATAGTTCTGTGGAGAACCAAGCCTACTTCTTTCCCCCTAAAGCCTCAGTTCACAAATGCTTCTGTTTGAAAACAATTTGGTTCATCAACAAAAGCATCTGGCAGAATTTTTCTTCCATTTGAAAATTCTGCATTGGGTGACAAACACGACCACAGCCTTCTTCCGTACATAAACACAAACACAGCCATCTTTTCCAAAACCATAAAAAAATTAAGTTCATACACCAAGGTACCACTGTAGGTTTAAAGAAAAGGATGCTCAAGACCTAAAGACACAGTTGCATACTCAAAATGTGTCTGCCACCACCAGCAGCCTCCAAAAGTCTCCATTGTCATCACTACCATCATGATCCTCCACCACTACAACACTCTGCATCCCTACAAGAATCCTTACCATGACACTACAGTCATCAATACCACCATGAGTCACCACTATCCTCTCATTACTTCTCTCACTGCCATTGTCTCTGCCACAGTCACTTGCCACTCTTACCATCACCACCAACATATTACTACTGCTACCACTCCCTCCTTCTCTAAAACCATCCATCTACTCATCATCACTCCTACCATGGCTAGTATCATCGCCATCTCTATTGCCATCATGATCACTTGGTATCACAACAACCATCTCTTTGACCACCTCCTCCATCACCATCAGCACCTCCATTTCTACCAACATCTTCATCATCACCAGCACCTCCTCCACTACCATCATCATCTGTACCACTACCACCTCTTCCATCACCATTACCCCCTCAACCACTACATCCATCATTACCACCACTTCCACCACCACCACCCCCTCCATCACTAGCACCAACACCTTTTCCACCACCACTATCACCTCCATCATTACCATTACCTCCTCACCACCACCACTTCCTCCTCCTTCATCATCATCACCACCTCCATCATTACCATCAGCAGCCCCCTCCCTAATTAGCACTATTATCACACCTTTCACCACTGCCATCATGGCCACCATTAATATCAACCATCTTTGCCAGCACTACTACCATCACCAGGATCACCTCCACATGTCACCCCACCTCCACCATAATTATTACCACTCTTGCCACCAACATTATTACCACCAACATTACCATCCTTGTATCTGCCACTGTAACCATCACCAATATCACCATCACCATCACTATCTCCATCATCATCAATACCACCACCTATAAAAATATAGGCTGAAAATCAAGATTTCTACTTTTCTCTTGAAGAGAAAAGAAGTGGAATTACAATGGGTACTTATGAATTTTCAGCAGGAGTAGCTATCCTCTTTGCAGATCAAGTAGATTTCAAACCAACACTGATTAAGAGAGACAAAGAAGAACACTACATCTTTGTAAAGGGAACAATCCAAGAGGAAGAAATGACAATCATAAATATCTATGCACCAAACACTAGTGTGCCCAACTATATAAAACAAATACTAACAGACATGAAGAACCATATAAGCACTAATACAATAGTAGTGGGGGATCTCAATGCCCCACTGTCACAAATAGATAGATCAACTAGACTAAAAAATAAGCAACAAAATACTAGAACTCAAGGAAACTCTTGAACAAATGTACTTAGCACACGTGTACAAAGTGTTCCACCCCACAAAATCAGAATACACATTCTTTTCACCTGCACACAGGTCCTTCTCCAAAACAGACCACAAATAGAACATATTTAAGTAAGTGCAAAGGAATTGAAGTTATCCCCTGTATATTATCAGACCAGAGTGTGATGAAATTGGAGATCAATAGCAAAAGAAACTGCAAAAATTTCATAAACACATGGAAATTGAACAACACAGTCCTGAATAACCAATAGGTCACAGAGGAAATTAAAGAAATCAGATAGTTCCTTCAATTAAATAATAATGATAATACAACATATCAGAATCTATGTATGGGACACAATGAAAGCAGTGTTATGAGGGAAATTCATAGCAGTGAATATGCATATTAGGAAAACAGAGCGAGCCCAATTAAACAACCTGATGCTGAACCTCAAGCTTCTAGAAAAAGAAGAGCAGGACAAACCCAAAGCTCATACAAGGGAGGAAATTATAAAGATTAAAGCAGAATTCAATGCAATGGTGACTATGAGAACAATACAAAAAATTAATGAAGCCAAGAGTTGGTTCTTCAAAAGAATAAACAAAATTGACAAGTCCTTAGCCAACCTTATCAAAAAAGGAAAGAAAAGGCCCAAATCCATGCAATTAGGAATGAAAAGGATAAAACTACAACAGATCCAGCAGAAATCCAGAGGATCATCAATACCTACTTTGAGAATCTATATACCAATAAGATGGAACACATGGAAGAAATGGGCAGATTCCTACATACGTATGAATTACCAAAGTTGAATGCAGAAGACCTAAAAATTCTAAACAACCCAGTATCAATCAATGAAATTGAAAACGTAATTACAAACTTACGAACTAAGAAAAGCATGGGTCCTGATGGCTTCACTGCTGAATTCTACAAGACATGTAGGAGGAACTATTGCCACTACTGTTTAAACTCTTCAATGAAATTGAAAGGGAAGCAATACTCCTGAATTCATTCCTGGAAGCAAGTATCACCTTGATCCCCAAAGCAGAGAAAGACCCAACTGAAAAAGAGAACTATAGGCCAATCTCACTAGTGAACATAGATGCAAAAATCCTTAATAAGATACTGGCAAATAGAATGTGGAAGATCATCAAGAAGATCATACACCCTGACCAAGTGGGATGCAGGGATAGTTCAACATATGCAAATCAATCAATGTAATACACTATATCAATAGATCCAGGGACAAAAACCATATGATCATCTCCATAGGTGCAGAAAAAGCATTTGACAAAATCCAACATGCATTTATGATAAAAACCCTACAAAAAACTGGAATAGATGGCCTCTCCCTCAATCTGATAAAAGCCATCTATGAAAAACCAAGAGCCAATATCATACTAAATGGTCAAAAACTGAAATCCTTCAGACTAAAATCAGGAATAAGACAAAGATGTCCACTATCACCACTCCTGCTCAATGTAGGTTTGGAAACATTAGCCAAGGCAATTACACAAGAGAAAGAAATAAAAGGAATAAAGATAGGAAATGAAGAAGTCAAATTGTCATTATATGCAGAGGATACTCTATATAGAAGACCCCAAGACTCCACCAAAAGTCTTCTAGATTTAATAACCAAATTCAATAAAGCAGCTGGTTACAAGGTCAACACACAAAAATCAATAGCTTTCCTCTACACGAACAACAGACTCACTGAAAGAGAAACAGGGCTAACAATTCCTTTCACAATGGCATCCAAAAAATGAAGTACCTAGGGATCAACCTAACAAAAGAAATCAAAGACCTCTTCTCTGAAAACTATAACATGCTGAAAAGAGAGATTGAAGACCATATCAGAAAATGGAAAGACATCCCTTGTTCCTGGGTAGGAAGAATCAACATAGTGAAAATGGCCATAATTCCAAAACTGCTATATAGATTCAATGGAATCCCAATTGCAATCCCAGCAGCATACTTCACAGACCTTGAGAAAACAATCCAAAAACTCATTTGAAACAAGAAAAGACCTAGAATAGCAAATGCAATCCTAGGCAACAGAGACATGGCAGGGGGTATCATAATCCCCAACTTGAAACTATACTACAAAGCTACTGTGATAAAAACAGCATGGTACTGGCAAAGAAACAGACCTGAGAACCAGTGGAACAGATTAGAAGATGCAGAAACGACTCCAGACACACTCAGCCACCTCATCTTTGACAAAGGAGCCAAACACCCTCCCTGGAGGAAAGTTAGCCTCTTTAATAAATGGTGCTGGAAAAACTGGGTTTCAACTTGCCAAAGACTAAAACTAGACCAATACCTCTCACCATGCACTAAACTAAAATTGAAATGGATTAAAGATCTAAATATTAAATCAGAAACGCTGTACTGGCTGGAACAGAGGTTAGGTAGAACTCTTGAAGACATTGTTGCAGGAAAAGATTTTATGAACAAAACCTCAGTTGCCTGTGAACTAGCACAAACAATCAACAAATGGAAGCTCTTCTTATTAAAAAGCTTCTGCACAGCAAGAGAAATGACCAACAGTGTGAAGAGTCAACCCACTATGTGAGAAAAAATTTTCACCTGCTGTTCCTCAAAGGTCTACTATCTCAAATCTATAAAGAACTTAAAAAGATCAGACCTCCCAAATTTAAAGACCCAATCCAAAAATGGGCATCTGAAATGAACAGACATTTCTCAGGCAAAGAAGTAGAAATAGCAAATAAACATATGAAAAAAAGTTCAACATCATGGGTCATTAGAGAGATGCAAATGAAAACAACACTGAGATTCCACCTCACTCCACAAAGAATGGCTGCCATCATGAAGTCAACCAATAACAAATGCTGGTGGGGCTGTGGGGAAAGAGGAACACTACTCCACTGCTTGTGGGGGTGTCAACTGGTGCAGCCACTGTCGAAATCAGTATGGAGATACCTCAAAGAACTAGGACTGGAAGTCCCATTTGACCCAGCTATTACCCTGCTTGGGTATCTTCCCCAAAGAATTAAAAGAATCATACCACAGTGATATATGTGCACCCATGTTCATAGAAGCACAATTTGTAATAGCTAAAACTTGGAAGCAGCCCAATTGCCCAACAACTAGAGACTGGATAAAGAAAATGTGGGTTTCTTCTAAAATGGAGTACTACTCAGCCATAAAAAATGAGAAATTAGAGATATTTATAGCTAAATGGATGCACA
Organism: Heterocephalus glaber; assembly: GCF_053883595.1. NCBI lineage: Eukaryota > Metazoa > Chordata > Mammalia > Rodentia > Bathyergidae > Heterocephalus > Heterocephalus glaber. The sequence goes on from NW_028258381.1 coordinate 33,024,245, forward strand.
TTGATGCAATACTCTTAAGTGAAATAAACAGGACACACAGGTGTAAATCCCAAATAGTTTCTCTAGTATGAGAAAATGAAAGTGTAAATAAGGACTAAAAGGTATAATAGATAGTGTGAAATAGGAAGAAAAGGGGCAAAGGGGAAGGGGAATTGGGAGGGGGAGGGGAAAGGAAAGAAGGGAATGGAATTAATATGAGAAAATGAAAAAATGGAAACAAAGTCTTTGTAAATAGGGAGGGATGGAGGGGTTGAAGGGAGGGCAGGGGAAGGGGGAAAAATAAGAACCAAGAGAGTATGTAAAGGTGCAAATTTCCAATGATGAATGTCATTATATTGTATACCTAAAACGTGCCAATAAAATTAATCTAAGTATAAAAGCAAAAGACAAACAAATAAAAATAGAAGCAACCGAGATAAGAGACATAGAACCTGAAATGAGGAGGTCCAAACCAACCAAGAGGAGTGCAATTGAAAGATGCCAGATAAACTCAGAGGGGACGATTGTCAAAGACACAACCAGAGCCGGGGTGTAGCTCAGTGGCAAAGCATTTGCCAAGCATGAATAACATTTATAATGGATTCCATCCCCAGCACCAAAACACAAACAAAACAAAATTAAAAAGCAGGGCATAGTGGCATATATCTGTAATACTAGCACTTTGGGAGGCTGAAGTAGGAGAATCAAGTTTAAGCCCAGCCTAGGCAACTTAGTGATTTGGGGAGATTCTGTCTCAAAATAAAAATAAAAAGGGGTAGGGATATAGTTCAGTGCAAAACCTCTGGGTGCAATCCCCAGTACCACTGCAAGGAAAAGACAAGAAAGAGAGAAACAACCAAAGACATTTTTGAGTGTTAAAGAAAAGTGAACTTCAAATTGAGAAGGTCTACAAAAAGGAAAAGAAATTGCCCCCATTTTCTTTTCCCACTTGTTTTTATTGTTTGGTTTGGTTTGGTTTGGTTTGGTTTGGTGCTGGTTTCCATTTTCTATTTTCACATTGGTTACCAGGAAGTCCTGGGACAAACTGGAAGCGGCCCAGCACAGAAAGTAAAGCAGGGACCTCCTCAACTGGGCTGCTGCCATGTGATTTGGGACCAGTTACCTAACTTCTCTGTACTCTTTCATCAGCCACAGATGGGAATGATTCTAGAGTCAACCTCAGGGAAAATGAAGTATCATAGCTAATACACCATTACAGATGCACACAGCAACTTTTACAAAGAATCCCTCCATGGTTGGACCTTTAAGTTGCTAGTAATGCCTTCCTGTCACATAACTCATTACAATTGGCATCTGTGTGTATTTTTGGTAATTTCCTTAAAGTAGATGCTCAGAATTGTGACCAGCGCATCAAAGAATATGAATACATTTATGACTTTCGGCTACTATTGTCAAAAGGTTGTATCAACCTACTATTCTCCCATAAGGAGTATAACACAGGATTGATATTTTCACAGGTCCATCACATGAAGAATTATCTTTAAAAAAATAAAATTGGCAGAAGCTCCCCACCTCCATCCCAGGCTCCTAGGGCAGTGAAGCTCAGCCAGTCCCAGCACCCAGAAGGAAGCTCCCTCACTGCCATCCCAAGCTCCTAGGGCAGAGAAGGTGAGCCACGTGGGCACCACAAGCACCCCCCCACACCCCATGGAAATGAGAAGACACATAAACAAGCCTCAAAAACAGACTTCTGGATCACCTACAGCAACCCCAAAGGGAAACGAGATGGAACAATCTGCTACTCAACCACCTAGACTCTCTGAACTGGCAACAAAAGAGGATCTGGGAAAAATGAAATCAGAAATAATTACTCAGATAACAGCAAAGATTTTGCTCATGGTGCAAGACATGATTAATAAATCTAGACAGGACACAGATAAAAAAAATAGAGGATCTGAGGAACATGATGGAACCCCAACATCGGAAACAAATGGAATCCATAAAACAGATACAAACAGATTTGCAAGAGATTAAAAACTCCATCGAAAGTCTGCACAGCAGAATGAACCAATGTGAGGACAGAATTTCAGATATAGAAGATAAGATTGCAATTAGTGAGGAGGAAAAGAAAAATTGCTTTAAAATTGTAAGGGAACATGAGAAATCAATCCAGCAGCTGCTAGATGATGCAAAGAAGAATAACATAAGATTGACTGGAGTCAATGAAGAAAGAGGAGAGAGTGCAGATGACATAAAAAAACTCTTCACAGAAGTGATGGCAGAAAACTTCCCAAGGAGGGGAAAAGAACTTCACAAACAGATAAGTGAGGCATATAGGACTCCAACTAGCCTTAATCAAAAAAAATCTACACATAGGCATATAATAGCTACGATTCCAGAAATCCAACAGAAGAACAAAATTCTACAAGCAGTGAGAAAAAAGAAACAAATCACATACAAAGGAAAGCCCATCAGAATCACAGCAGACTTCTCAATGCAAACCCTCAAGGCAAGAAGAGCTTGGAGTGATGTATTTCAAGCCCTAAAGGAAAAAAGCCTCCAACCCAGACTGATGTACCCTGCAAAACTATCTTTCAAAATTGATGGAGAAATAAGACACTTTCATGATAAAGAGCACCTCAGGAACTTCATGAAAACCAAACCGGCACTCCAAAAACTTTTAGACAATACCCTAGGAAAGGACAATGAGGATCACAACCCCAGGAAACCCAGCAGAATGAATCCATTGGGGGTCACAAATTAAATGCAAAGGGGGAGAATCCAACAAAAAGAAAAAGTCATGACAAGGCTTTTAAAACTTTTGACTTCATCTCCCTAATGAGTGTATAATTCAATCTTATTATTGTACTAATTAGTATTTTTCTGATTCTAGAATTGCACACCATTCCTTGTGCTATACTGGCTATTTATCATTTTCTCTTGTCTACATTTTAATTGGGTTGTCTATTAATGAGCTCTAAGAATTCTTTATATATTCTGCTCATAGGTTATATCCATTGTAAATATGGTCTGTTTAAGGACTACTTTTCATTTTAAAGATGTCATTTAAAGTTCTAAATTTTGATGGAATCTCATTTATCAATTTTTTTTCTTTTATACATCATGTTTTTTGTATCCTAGGTAGTTCTTGCCTACCCTGAATTCATAAATATTTTCCCTTATAATTTCTTCTTAAACTTTTATACTTTTAGGCTTTCTTATTTAGGTTCATAGATCCCTTCAAGTTATTTTAATGTATGGAAATAAAGGGTTGAGGTTAATTTTTTATATACGGATACCAGATGTTCTAGTGCCGTTTGCCAAAGACACTTTCTCTTCCTTGGCTCTTGAATCGAGTTTATATTCTATAAAATCCTAATGTTAAATAATCTTTCAAAACTCAGTGGACCATATATGTGTGGTTCTATTTCTAGATTCTCTGTTTTATTCCAATGATCTATATGTCTTTCCTTACACCAACACTGCCTTGATTACTGTAACTTGAGAAGAAGTCTTAAAATTAGGTACTAAACGTCTTCCAACACTGTTTTTGTTTTTGTTTTTGGCTTTTCTGGGTCCTTTGTACTCCTACATAACTTTTAAATTTCAATATCCAGTTCTTCATTTATAGCAAGTATACACAGACCTGAATTTTTATATATACCTTGTGTTTTCTAATCCTGCTAAATTCAAGTACAAGTTCTAGGGGCTCCTAGAGATTTCTTAGTATTTTCTCTGGAGATGATCATTTCATCTACATATAAAGATTTTGCTTCTGCTGTGCCAATCCTAGCCTAGTTGTGTCATTTTATTGCCAGACTATTTTGGTTTAGACCTATGTTTCAAAGTCTAATGGACAGATGAAGAGTAGGCATATCTGTCCTTGTTCCCCACCTTAGGGAGAAAGCATTGTATCTTCTCCATTCATACAAGGCGTTCTCGCTGGAAGTATGGAGTACATGTCTTTGATCTGTTGAGAAGGTTCTGTTCTACTTCTAGTCTCCTGATAGCTTTTACCATGAACAGCTATAGAATTTAGTCCAATACTCTTTCTCCAACTAGTGACAGGATCTTATGGCTTTCTCCTTTCCCTGTTAAAATGATGACTTTTGGGGGTGGATCTTCCAATGCTGAACCAACACTGCCATCCCTAAAATAAAACCACTTTGTACATACTGCCAGATCTGACTTCTAAGAGTTTGTTTTGTTAAATAAATTTCTATCTATGTTCATACTTTTTTCTTCTATTATCTTTATCCAGTTTTAGGATTAGCACAATGTTGATTTTCTAAAATGAGGGGAGAAGTGTTCCTTCTTTTTTCTGCTTTAAATGTTTGATATAATTTATCAGTTAAAATGTTTAGGAGCCTGCTGTTGTCATATAGGTAGGTTTTCAAGCTAGGAATATACTTTCTTTAATAGGTGCTATTCAAATTTTATATTTCCTCCAGAGTTCGTTTCATTAATTTTTCTTCTAAGTTACTTTTTAGAAGTTGTCAAATTTATTTCAAAAAAGATTTTTGTAATATGCCTTCTATATCCTTTTAAATTCTGTAAAATCTGTGGTAATGTCTCCTAGATCTTGATATTGTAATTTAAAAAATGTATAACTGATATTGTGTAACAGGAAGAAAAGGTCTAAAAGAGCAGGGGAATTGGGAGGGGTAGGGGAAGGGAAAAAGGGGAAAGGAAAAAATATGAGAAGAGGAAAAAAATGGAAACAAAGTCTTTGCAAATAGGGAAGGGTGGAGGGGGTGAAGGGAGGGCAAGAGAAGGGGAAAAAAATAAGAACCAAGAGACTCATGTAATGGTACAAGATCCCAATGATGAATGTAACTGTATTTTATACCTAAAATGCACCAATAAAGTTAATGGGGAAAAAATAAAAAAAATAAAAAATAAAATAAATTGGCTGCTACTTTAAATGAGATTTGTTTCTAGTGTAGTGGTCAAAGTTGGTCCTCAGTTTTGGAACATCTCAACATCCCAGGGCTTCAGAGCCATTCTTATTCTTTTTAGGAAATATGTGCAATTCAAGAATACTTTTCCAAGTGCTAGAATCTCAGTGACTGTGTTTAAAATGGCTTTTTAAATCACTTTATGTGCTGCTGCTTTCTGATAACATTACAATATTTTCCCAGATGACTATAAGCATGTTGTTTATAAAATATGAGATAATGATGCATACCTTCTTTGAAAAATCATTGACATTAATGGTGTAGTATTTCTTAAGGTGACTATGTCACTTAGCCATTCCCATGCTGTTAGTGACTAAACTTTATCCAAATTTTGGCTATTGTAAACAGTGCTGCAATAAACATCTTTGTGCATAAAGATCTTCCATGATCTAGACATTTTTCTGAGACTGGATTGCCAAGAGTAGAATTCCTGAAATAAAGATTGAATATTTGCAAGCTGTTGACACCTATTGTACACTGCATGAAGATCATTTGGAAAGCATCTTTAGAAATATGACCTAGTAGGCTGGGGATTTAGCTCAGTGCATTCGCCACCTGCTGCGCAAGCCCAACGACCCGAGTTCAATCCCCGGTACCAAAAAAAAAAAGAAATATGATATAGTGTGGTTTGGGGGAGGGAAGGATGTGTATACATTGGTGGAAGAGGAGACTATTCCTAGAGGCTAGAGGGGCAGGAACTGCAGTGTCTTCTCATTTGCAAAAGCCCCTTCCTGGGCCTTGGTGGGTCCCCAGTAATAGACTCACCTGGTCATGGGTTGTTTAAGTTGCTAAAGGAAGATAATTTAATGGAAATTACAAGACTGTTTCTTTCCACCCCATCTCCTGCTTCATCACACTTCTGATCAGGCTGGTAGTTTTGAAATATTCATTGGCATTTGGGGGATGTGGCTGAGAGGAAGCTGAATACCTAATTTTTATTTCTTAGTTTAAAGAAAGAGAACCCTTAACCTTGTACAAGCCTCACAGCCCCACAAAACTGGCACCTATCCCTATATTTCCACCTACTATGGGCAAGTTGAAAAATGCCAAGATCTGTCTGAGCCATATGGTATTCACATTCCCATCCAAGCAGGATGGGTGTTGAGAAAAACCAAGGGCTCTGCCCAGGGCCAGCTCTTGGAAAGTAGAATAAGACAAAACTTCTTAAAGCCCTGTGTTGCTGAAAGCTGGCTCTGCTAGGCAGAAGGAAGAGTCTTGCTCTGGGTTCCAGGAATAGGACCAAATTACTTTCATCTGGATGGCTGTGCCTACAGCCCTCAGCACCAGCCAGTGATGAGCCTGAAGGTAGGGCTCGCCAAGGCATCACGCCATGCCAGGGACAGTGTCCAGGGAACCCAAGGTGCCAAACAGCTGGGGCAGCTGTCCTGGAAGTGGCTGGGCTGCTCAAGACACAGGGTCTGGTCTACAGCAGCGCCCCCATAAGCTCCATCCTTTAGGGCCTGGTGAGGGAAAGGAACTGAAGAGACAAACGCAATCATATTCTCACAATTCTATCCCATCCAAAGTCTTTTGTTTCCTTTGTTCTTACAGGAAGTGAGGTGTAATGGTTTAGATCTAGAATGTCCCCCAAAAGCCGCATGTGTTCAGAGGTGGGGCTTTGGGAAGGTGATTGGATCATGGAGGCACTCTACAGTACTCATTAGTGGATTGATCCATTGATGAGGTTCATACATAAATGTGCTGCTAGGCAGCATGGTCTGGGTAGAGGAAATGTGTCACTGGGGATGTGCCTTTGAAAGGTATAGTGCATCTCCCTCTCCGCTCCTCCCTTCTCTCTCTATTTCCTGGTTGCCACGGGGTAAGCAGCTTCCCTCCACTACCCCCTTGCACCATGATGTTCCTGACTTGGAGCCAGTAGACCATGGACTGAATCCCCTGAACTGCCAGCCAAATTAAACATCTCCTCCTTTAAATTGTGGGTGTCAGTATTGCATCCAGCAATGGGAAAGCTGCTTAATACACAAGGCATAAGAACAAATGCAGAGTACAGAAGAAAAGAGGATGGTAGGAGCATCTCGGGCCCTTAGAAGTGGAGGGGAGGACATAAGAGGCACTTAAAGCTGTCAAAGGGCGAGCACATGTCCTTGACCCTTTGGGAACAGCCTCAAGTCCTAATGGTCCCTTCTGCTGTCTTGATTTGGGATTCTGAACAGATGGGACAGGTCTCTCTCCACAGCCCCATCATGGCCATTGGAGAGAGTGACCAGAGAGAAGATGGGGTCTGAGTTTCAGAGGGGAGAGTAGCAAGGAACATTGAGGACAGCAGGAGGCTTGGGGAGAAGATCCCAGCATCACTGGGTGTGGTGAGGAAGCTTTTACTTCTGGTTCAGGAATGTTGATTGGGTTTGATACATTTTGATACACTAAAACAAACACTCCAAGTCTTTCCAGCCTGAACTTTTCATAGACATTAATAATAAAGAAGAAATAAGCCAAAGCTTTCCAGAGACCAATTTCAAAGCCTCAGTGGGTAATAGCTTCCTGGGGCTCTGCCGTGTGCCCTCGAGTGCCCCAGCTCTGGACTCCAACGCCGGACTTGAAGGGGAGGCCAAATCTCTCCAAGCCCTTGGAATGTAATTGCCATTAAGGCTGAAAAATGAGGGCGCTGAACAGTAGCAGCAGGGTTTTTTCAAGTTTATGTAAACACTGGCTACAGGGAGACGGCTGGACTGTGGGGATCAAAGAGTCTCTGTCACATCAGTGCTTTAAATCTCTACGCAGCTCCTTGAGGATCATCTGGCCTCTGTGAACACAAGCAGCTGATAAAAGACCTCTCTGAGCTCATGCCTTATCTACTCCCACAGGCACAGGCTGACCCAAAGCTCCTCTGGAGGGAAGCAGCCACCCAAAGGAACTTGGGAAGCACCTCCAGCCGTGGGATAGGGGACAAGGTAGTCTTCTGGAGCAGGTGTCCTGGACTCAGGAAGGACACTGCTATGGGCTTCCTCCAGGGTAATCACACTTGCTTCTTGTCATTCAATCTGGCCCCATTTTATGTATCTGCTCAGATGAACTGCTAGGGCTACCAACAAGGAGCAAGAGGGCTGGAAGCCATGTGTGGAAAGTGAAGGAGGAAATATGTGTGTGTCTCCAGCAACAGCTGGAGATTTAAGTACAAAGCAACAGCTGGATCCCAGAGAGCTTCCCTGGATCTCACCCACCATGGGAATGTGCTGAAGTTCTTCCTTGTTTACACAGTGAAGACTAAAGTGAGTCTACTATGCCCTGGGAGCCTTATTCAGTGGCTGAGCTCTCTGGTACTGCTCTTGAGTATTGATGTTGAAGCATGAAGACACACATGCAAAAGAAGAGCACTTTCTTAGCCTCCAGCCACCAAGGAGCCAGTGAGGACCAGTTGTGTGAAAGGTTCAGCTGAGTGACTAAGTTGATGCTCCCTCAGTGGGAAACCACTGAAGACAAAAAACATGGAAGCCACACAGCACCTCACCACACCATCTGGTGCCATCACTGAGTTCTCTCCAGGTGCGTGGCTTCTGGGTCATCTGGCCCTGAGGAAGACAGGTCGTGGGCAGTAGTGTGGTCTATGTGCAAGGTCAAGATCTCAAGGCCATGGATATAGGTTTTATTAGATAGATTACTAAAATTAATCTTGAGAAAATTTCTAAGAGTGAGTCATGGTGAAAATTAGAGGCAGTGTCTCCACAATGATGTGGTGGCTATGATCTTAATGTAAAATCCTGTGAAGCTTTTCTCAGGACACCACCAAAGCAGAGTACAGACACTAGGTTTGAACATGACCGAGGCCATGACTTGGTAGATTCATTGCATTTCTGCATTATGATATCCATCTTTGATTTTGAGTTATTAAAAGTAGAATCATGTAGAGAATCTCAACTGGGCCATCTTCTTGTTCTCTTCAAACATACATCAAAATCATACCAACTGTGTGGACTATAAATACCCTTAAGCAAAACAACTATTCTAATGTATCTGGACAAACTAATCAGAGAGCAATCATAGCAACAGTTTTAAACGTTTTCATCTATTCAAATGGAGCGAGTATTCACTTACTTGTTCATCCACTGACTTATTCACCTGATATATTCCAAGAACTGTTTCAGCTCTTAGGGAAATAAATAAGACCCAGTTCCTAATCCACTGTCTCTCCAACCACACATCCAACACACAGAGCCATCTGTACACAGAGGATCTGGTATGCCAAAAAGGAGGCGTTCATATAAAGGAAGAGCCACACCGAGCAGAGATCTGCCCCATGTTCTGAGATCACAGAAGCATGCCAATCCCCACTCAAGGAGGCTTAACAGAAGAGGTGACCTTCAGCTGGCCCTTGACACAATCTGTTTGCTTGTGCAGCACCCACTAGTCAGTCAGCCAAGCAGGCAAAAGCCTCATGACCAGAAGAAAGCTCACCAAAGAAAAAAAAGTAAGGGAGATGAAATCAAAGAACATTCATTATCATTTTTAAAATATCTTCTAAAGTGCACTAATGTCTGCAACTTTCTTGGAAATACATCAAAAAGAAAAGAAAAATTGGATGGGCAGAGGGATAGATAGATGAGAGGAAACACAAATTATTTAAGTGCATTGTAGAATCTAAGTGCCTCTATGGGTGTGGTACAGTTCTATTTTTCTATATGTTTAAATTTTTTATTGTGATTCTGGGGGAAATCACTTTATATAAAGTTTTCTTGAATGATATATGTTGTTTTAGATTTAATTTAGCTTTTATTAGTTGTCCACTGCTATTTAAGAAGTCTGTGGATTTTTTTTTTTTTTTTTTGAGTAATGAGGTTTGACCCCAGGGCTACACATTGATCTGCAATCCCAGGCTTTTTGTTATTTTTTTAAATTTTGAGATAGTCTCTCTAAGTTGCCCAACAGGACTTGTAATCTTCCTGCCTCAGCCTACCTAAGTGCTGCTGAAAAATATTTTCAAAGGGCTTTGTTTTAGTTTTTTCTTCCAAAAGTCCTCTAGAGACTAGTTTAGGGCCTATTTTGGACCATCAGGATAATTGATAGAGAGCCAAGAAATCTAAGATAAGAACTCCTGATACAGAGATTTCATTTAAAAGCTAAGAGATATTCAACCTGAGAATCCAGACACTGGTCACAGCTTCTAAATGATTAGCCTGTAGAACCTTAACTATAGACCCAAAGTAGGTGAAGACCCCAGTTCAATATGGCAGACAAAACACACACATTTGCCTCCCCTCTCTCCCCAGATATTCTTGAAATGACACAAATTACATAATTTGAAAATAAATTTACAAGTTGGGGATCATGGCATACACTTGTAATCTCAGCATTCTGGGAGGCTAAAGCAGGAGGACTGCAAGTTCAAGGCCAGGGTAGGGAGCTTAGAGACTTAATGAGACCCTATCTCAAAATATAAAAATTTTAAAAAGGGGTTGGGATGAAGCCCAGTGTAAAGGCCCTGGATTCAATCCCCAACAATGCAAATAAAATCAAATAAATTTACAATAACCTGAGAAACAGAGAAGGACACACCAGTTGACCATACATTTTGAAGGAATTTCTGGAAGTTAGAAGAGTAGTCAGACTGATAGAGAAACCAGAGTAGAACAAATTGCAACACAAAATAAGGCGTGGGGCAAGGGGGCTGTTTCAGGGAAGAGAGCTGCCCATGCCAAGAGCAGAGTTGGAGAATGCAACATGGGACAGTGCTCAGGAAGATCAAGGAGGCGAGCAGCACCTGCAGGGGAGCTGGGTCTGCAGTCCGATCACAGTGGTGTGTGCACTGACCGTGGTATTTACCTCCAGGACAAACCCCGGAGGACTCTTCCCACAGGGACCAATCCTGTGCAGGGAGGTGGTGGGGAAGGTTTGCAGTTTGGCACCAGAGAAAAGTAGAACAGAGCTCCAGGACGGTTCTTGTCCTGGGCACTGCTCTATGCAGGGTGGGCAGTAGGGAAGGCAGCTCCTTTGAGGAATGGAATCACAGAAGCACGCTACTAGCAAGGTCAAATCTTCCTTCCTAGGAATTCAGGGATTTCTCGACACTTGAAAATGAACAATGTGATTCACTATATTAGCAGACTAAGCAAAATCATACATATGATCATATCAACAGATACAAAAGACCACTGAACATAATTCAACATTCATTTGTGATAAAAAAAAAACTCTTAGCAGATGTGAAATGGAAAATTTCATTAATTTGATAAACAGCAGCTACAAAAATCCCACAAGTGAATTAATGGTGAAAATCTGAATGCTTTCCTCTCAAACACCAGAGACAAAAGGATGTTGGCTGCCATGTATGCCCACAAGAAGACACAGAAGAGAGATTCGGGAAAATAAAGTTTCTTCTCCTTAGGAGGCAGGGCCACATGGGGGAGGTAATAGGGTGGTGAAGAGGCAGAAGACAGGAGAGAGGGAAGGTTTAAGTCATGAGCTTTATTGAGGTTTCCATGGGAAAGAGAAGACAGGGAAGGGTAAATTGTTCAGGACTGGCAAATGTGGGCAGGCTTTAAACTCTAGGGGTGCTCCCTAGTTGCTGGCCTGTGGTACTGGGATGATGAAGACAAGAATATTGCTTCCTGGAGTGTAAGGACAGATAGAGGTGACATGGCTCTGTCCTGCTTTAGCCTATGTGTCAAGTCATGCTCCTGGCTAGGTCCTTTACTATCTCAGAGTTTACCACCCTAGGAGAGAAAGACTCTTCCTAATCAGAAAGATGTTTATTTGTTTGTTTGCTTGTTTGTTTGTTTTTCAGGAAGTCAAAACATTATAATATACAGAAAACTTTAAAGTATTTACAATGAATCAATTTTCACCTCTTTTATTCAACATAATGCTAGAAGTCCTAGCCAGCACAATAAGGCAAGAAAAAGAAATAAGACATACAAATTGAAAAGGAATAAATACAGATACTTTCCCAATTCTGATGGCTTCACTTATAACTTTTTTTTTGTATCAGGGATCTAACTCAAGACCTTGCACTTGCCAGGCAGGCATGGTGCCACTGAGCTAGATCCCCAGCCCTACAATTTTTCAACTTTACACTCATGAGAAAGTTATGTGCATTTGGTAGAAACTGTACTTTGAATTTGGATCTTTTTCCAGGCCAGTGTGTGGTGCCATCCTCATGACATGGAGCCCTGGTGGTGAGCACAACTCACATGAGTGCGTGAAGGTAAAGAATCCATACTGCACAGCATACCTTATTCAAGAGTACACATGATATGTTCAATGCTTTATTATAAAATACTCTTTATGTTAGATGGTTTTACTCAACTGTAGGTTAGTACAAGTGTTCTGAGAAGTTTTATGGGTTTTTTTGTTTGTTTGTTTTTGGTACCGGGGATCGAACTCGGGTCCTTGCGCGTGCGAGGCAGGAAGCGAAACCACTGAGCCTAATCCCTGGCCCTGTTCTGAGAAAGTTTAAAATAGATGAAGCCAAGCTATGATGTTAAGTAGGTTAGGTGTATTTTTTATGTATGATATTTTTAACTTATGATGGGTTTTATCCAGGTGTAATCACAACATAATTTAAGGAGTCCCCTTTTGGGGATAAATTTATTATCTACATAGAAAATCCCAAGGATTTGCTGATCAAAAAATCCTAGAACTATTAAGTTCAGCAAAGTTGCAGAACTCAAGATCAACAAACCAAAATGAATCAACAAGAAGGAAATCAGGAAAACTATTACATTCAAAATAACTTAAAAAAAAACTCTAGAAGTGTAAATAAATTAAAGAATAAAATAAAAGATAGATAATAGGAAACAGGGAACTAGATCTCCAACAAAAGGGAGGGAGACCAAGGGATGCAGGGAATGGAAAGGGAAGTTCAGGGAAGTAGATGAAAAAGGAACTAAGATGTTATGTATATGTGCAAACTCTCAATGAAGTATTTAATTGTTATGTACTATATACGTGAATTAATTTTTTAGAAAAAAATTAGAAATCAATCTAACCAAGAAGGTTAAAGATCTCTACAATGAAAATAACAGAACACTGACAAAATTAAAGAAGATGTTAGAAAATGGAAAGGCCTCCCTTGTTCATGAATTGGCTGAGCCAATATTGTCAAAGGACCATTTTACTAAAAGTAATCTACAGATTCAATGCAATCTCCATCAAAATACCAATTGCATTGTTCACAAAACTAGAAAAAACAATCCTAAAATTCATAAGGAGCCATGAAAGACTCAGAATAACCAAAGCAATCCTAAGCAAAATGAGCAATAATAGAGACATCACAATACCAGATCTCAAATTATACTGCAAAGCTATACATAGTAACAAAAACAACATGGTATCTGCACAAAAATAGACAAGTAAACAGATGGAATTGAATGGAGGACATACACTTAAACCCATTCAACTACAGCCATCTGCTTTTTGACAAAGGGGCTAAAAACATACACGGGAGGAAAACCAGACTCTGCAACAAATGGTGGGGGAAACTGGATATCCACATGCAGACTGAAACTAGCTCCTTATTTGTCACTCTGTACTAAAATCAGAACAGAATGGATCAAAGGGCTTAATATAAGATTGGAAACCTTGCCGAAAGAAGATATAGAAAAAACACTTAGCCATAGGTATAGGTAAAAACTTCCTTAATAGGACCGCAACAACACAGGAATAGCAAGAATCAATAAACGGGGACCGGGGATTTAGATCAGTGCCACTGCACCTGCCTGGCAAGCGAAAGATTCTGAGTTCGATCCCCAGTAGCAAACAGAAAAAAAAAAGAGGTGGGGGGGCGGACTATGTCGGACCTAAAAGCTTCTGCACAGCAAAGGAAACAAATGAAAGAGTGAGAAGGCAGCCTACAAAGTGGGAGAAAGTCCTCTTTATAAAGAAGGCAAAAAACTAAACACCAAAAGAACAAATAGCCGAATCAATAAATGGGAAAATGAATCGAACCGAGAATTCTCAAAAGAAGAAGTACAAGTGGTAAGTAAGTATTTAAAATAAAGTTCAACATCTTTAGCCACCAGGGAAAGGCAAATAAAAACTACACTAAGATCCCATCTCTCCCAGTCAGAAAGGCTATCATCAAGAATACAAAAACAAACAAAAGTTGGTGAGGATGTTGGTGAAAAGGAACGCTTCTACACTTCTGGTGCGAATGTAAACTACTACAACCACTATGGATGAAAATTACTAAAATAACTAAAACTATATACACCCTTTGATCCAGCTATATCAATCCTTGGTATATTCCTAAAAGAACTAAAGAGCGCATACTATAGAGATACATGCACATCCATGTTTGTAATGCCACAGTTCACAATGTACAGTAGCTGGGCCATAGGAACAGCCTAGATACCCATCAATAGATGAATGGACTAAGAAAATGTGATATATACGCACACAATGGAATATTATTCAGCCATGAAAAGAACAAAATAATGTCGTATGTCATTTGTGGGAAATGAAAAAACTGGAAATCATCATGTTAAATGCAATAAGGCCATGTCAGAAAGTTAAATATAACATTTTCTTTTATATCAGCAATCTAAAAATAAGTAAATAACATAAAGGAGAGAAGACAGGAAACTAAAAGGTAGACTTTTAGCAATGGGGGAGAGGATCAGAGGAAGGGGGAGTAAAAGGAAGTGAGTGTTACAGGGATGAAAATAATCAAAATATGTTATATGCATGTACCAATATTACACCAGAATGAATCTCATTATTCTGTATCACTCATACACACCAATAAAAATCAACCTCTTTCTGTACAAATAAATATGTGGAAACTGAAACTTTAAAATGCAATACAATTTAAAATCATTCCAAAAATAGTTGCATATGAATCTAATAAAACATACACAGGATCCATATGCTAAATAATCCAAAAAGCTGATGAAAGAAATTAAAAATCTAAGTAAACAAACCACTTTCATGGATTGAGACTCAATCTAGTAAAGATGTCATTTCTCCCCAAATTGACCCTTAGGTTTAATGTGATTCCTATCAAAGTCCTAGTAAAACAATAAGACAAACTTTTTCAAATGTTTACATGAAAAGACAAAGGTACTAAAACAGCTGAGACAGTTTGGGAAAAGAAGGAAAAAATGACAGAAGTCCTCTTGTAGACTTTCTACATAGCAATGGAAATAGACAATCTTTCTCTCTGAGGGTTATTTTTCAGGATTACAAAAGATAGTACATATTAAGAATTTAGAGGGCAGGGGATTTAGCTCAGTGGTTCTGCCACCTGCCTTGCAAGCACAAGGTCCTGAGTTCAATCCCCGGTACCAAAAAAAAAAGAACTTAGACAAATGCCTTACACATAGTAAGTGCTTAACGTATGTTAGCTATTAGTCAAACATTTTACAGCTCAAGAAGTGACTTTGGAGGGATCTAAAGTAGAGTGTTCACAGTCACATACAAGTAGATAACCAGTGTTAGAGCCAGAAGTTGAATTAAGCCCCTCCTGAGTCCAAGTTCCAGGCCATTTGCCACCATACTATAAACATTACCAAAAAGAAATTGCCATTCCAAGGACAACTTCAGCCTTTCCACTCCTTGAGTCATATTTGTCCACAGATGATAGAACTTCAAGATCTCTTCGGAATACCCCAATTTACAAATAAATATGGAGTCATTTGTGATCTCAACTGGCTCGACTATTAAAATTGTTTTAATTATCCTTGGTACTTTTCCCACCCAGAGGGACACTCCGATGGTTATCCTTGACTCCGTGAATAACCAGTCTTGGACATGTATTTAAGGATCCAAAAATTCCATTTTGTAAAACATAAAATGCCTTGTACCCTTCCTATAAATGATTCATCACAAGTATTATTATCCCAACAAGTCCATGATCGATAGGCACATCTTCATTTGTGTGTAAATGATGCCCATCTTCCCGGGCCAGTGCTTTCGCTTACTCCTACACCTGCGGAGACTAAGAGAGATTAAATGGGTCTCCTCAATACATCCCATGAAATATTGATTAAAGGTCTCATCGAAATGAGTGTATTGATGTAGGCCTAAAGCACTCAAGTGAGTAAGAACAACCCAAGGGGAAATGTTTCTACCAAGCAAGTGAGACAAAAATTGGATACTTTGAAAATGGTGAGAATGTTCCTGGGTACACAGATCCTTTTTGCAATCTCATATAGCAAAGTAGAACTTTTAACAAATGATCTTAGCGATAAAAGCCTGGCCCTTGGAGGGAAGGCTAAGGTGGAAGAGGGAGAGAAGTTAAAATGAAATAAACAGGAGGCCAGCAATAACATTATAAATTATTTCTCATCAAAATTGCTTTGTATCATGAAACATTTTTTTGCTCTCTCCTATTATTGAGTCTCCTTCCCATTCCCACTCAATACAAATAGAAATAAGCCACTTTCCCAGGGAAATGGTAAAAACAGAAAAGACTCTCATCCTCTCTGGAAGAAACACAGTGCCTGAAACTTGCTGCCTATACTGAACTTCTTGGCTAATAATCTCAGGCTTAGTTTTTTCCTCTGTTTTAAAGGGTTGTATTTAGTCTCTTTTTAGAATCCATGGAAGCCATTCATATTTCTTTTCTTAGAAAGTGCTAGAATTTGGATTTGGAATGCCCCCTCACCAAAGCCCGTGTGTTAAAAATTGTGCTGCCTTTGGGAAGTGTGGAAACTTTAAGAGGTGGAGCCTGGTAGAAGGAAGTCAAGGAATTGATGGTGGGGATATTAGAACCCCAGTCCCTTCTCCTCACTCTGTTTCCTAGCAGCCCTGCAGTAAACAGACCTCTTCTGTACCCCCACCATGAAATCCTATGCTATTAGAGGCTCAGAGCAATAGGGTCAAGCAACCATGGACTGAACCCTCTAAAATCATGAAACAAATAAACCTTTTCTCCTTAGAAATTGATTAATTCAGGCACTTTTGTCACAGCTATGGAAATCAGACTACACAAAATCTGTAGATACAATGGCAGTAGGTGCTGAAAGAAATCTTATAGATCTTCCAATCCTTTAAATTTCCCAAACAAGGAAGCTGAGGTCCACATAGGTAAAAACAACTTGCCTAGACATGCATGGTATCTTGCTAACAAAACCCAATCTAGAGCCAACATTCTTGAACATCTACAGTGGTCCTAGATGGAGGACAGTGTCAAGCCCTTAGTGAGCATTTAAAAGTTTGTGGCATATCCAATTGCTAATCAGTGACTGAGAGGGCTACTGCTTTAACAAATAGGAGTACTGAATGTGTCACATCACCTGGACACTCCTACCAAGAAATGTCATCTTCCCAATTACGTCAATGCAGTCCCCATGGAGAAATGTTAGTGACCTTTCCTCTACCCTACCATGTTAATTTCTTGTGATCACTTTCCCTGCTACAGGCATACCCACTACTGTCATCAGCATGGTTAGCATCCTGCCGCTTTGTAAAGCTCTCCTAATATCTCAGTACCCAAGATCCATTCCTCTTTTCCACCAACCCAAGAATTAATTTGCTTCCCCTTGGAGGTGTCAGATAAGAACGACCTCCAAAACTGTACCTGTGGCTCCAGAGCCCTCAGGACTGTACTGGGAAAGAAGACCCTGAGATCTTGCCCAGACTCCATCACATGCATAGCCATTTCTGTCCTGCCTCCTGTGCTTGGCCTTAGAACATTCCAGAACATTCCAGATTTATTTTTTGTTTCAACCATGAGCACGCCACAGCAGCATATATCCTACTAGAACTAATTCCTCAACTCTACTAAAACCCCATTAACTCAAAACTTAGAATGAGTCATTTTATACACTTAAAATCCTGAGCATATTCCAAATGGTCAGCTATAATCTTGTGATTTTTCTCTGAGGCCATTCGTTAGGAAAAACTATTTTTGCCATTTGGTTACTAGTCATCCTTCCTCCTGTCTTTATCAAGACAGGCCTTGAGGATGCTGCCATTATTTTGGTTGGAGACACAAGTTCCACTTTGTCATGTAAATAACTGGAGGTGACATTGACCTTCATTCATAAAGCAATGTGGGTAAAACTAGAGAGCTTGCAATGTTGTTGTAGATGCTATAATCTTGCCAAAACACAGCTTATATGTTAGATATTCATCTCTTGCTTGGAAGGAAGGACTAGTTCCCAAAGACTTAGGGTCTTTGGTAACACATCTGTAGAAACTTGACCATCAGAGACAGGGTTAGGTCCTAACAGACGTAATAAGCCAGGCAGCTGCCATATTAAGTAATCATCACCCACACACCCGAACTCCTTTCAAAAGCAACAAAATTAAAAAGAGCTACTCAGCCATAAAAAATGAGAAATTAGAGACATTTATAGCTAAACGGAGGCACATTGAGGCAATGCTCTTAAGTGAAATAAACAGGACACAAATGTGTAAATATCAAATCATTTTTCTAGTGTAAGAAACTTAAAGTGTAAATAAGGACTAAAAGGTATAATAGGAAATGTGAAATAGGAAGAAAAGGGGCAAAGGGGAAGGGGAAGTGGGAGGGGGAGGGGAAAGGAAAGAAGGGAATGGAATTAATATGAGAAAATGAAAAAATGGAAACAAAGTCTTTGTAAATAGGGAGGGATGGAGGGGTTGAAGGGAGGGTAGAGGAAGGGGGAAAAATAAGAACCAAGAGAGATTGTGTAAAGGTGCAAATTTCCAATGATGAATGTCATTATATTGTATACCTAAAATGTACCAATAAAATTAATCAAGAAAAAAAAAAAGAAGAACTGCCGGGAGAATTTTAATGAAAATAAGGATTTACATTATAAACTGGAGGCAATAAAATATTGCTTGAAAATTGAAATTGTAAATAATAACTAAGCATGTCGTACCTTTTAATAATAATAAACTCCCTAAGAGAGGCTTGCAGTTAGATGGGAAAATGTCTTTTCTTCTCATTTTTGCCTTCCCCTAACTCTTCCATACTCTCCAGTAAAGTAACCATTATACAGATTATTCATTTTCATATCACCGTGATTTAACGCAGTGCCCACCACATGCCTGGATACAAGCAGAGCAGAGGAAAGCAAGAAGTAGTCTTACTCATATGGACGAAATAGGCAAACAGTACAATGCAGAATGAATAATATAGCGAAAGCTACACAGAGAAAGCGTTATCCACCCTAAACAGTAATGGGCTGCAGAATAAACTGGCATTATGTCATCAGACTTTCCAATATGCAATCCGGGGGAGAAAATGTCATCTTTCAGAAGGAAATACTCCTTAGATAAATGCCAAAACTAGAAATACACTTTTCCCACATCCCATAAAACAAAACACAGAAGGCTGAGAATCTGCACGTGGCCACTTTCCTGCCAGGCTTGGGGACCACAAAAGGGACAGAACACCCTTCAGGGTGTTCTGGACACGAGGGCAGTGTGGCCCTGGCATTCATCCTGTGTAAGAAGCCAGAGTGGACAGGGATCACCTGGCCGGCCAGTCTCTTCTGCCCTCCTCCTCTCACACGCTCTGTCAGATAATGTGACAGCTCTCAGAAACCAAAAGAAATGCCCAGAGAACTGTCTGTCTGCTGACTTCCTTGGAACAATTCAGGGAACAGAAAGAACATCCCAGCCAGTAGCTGGAACAAGTCTGACTGCCTACAACTACAAGACATGTTGCCTAATAGGGTCTAAAAATTTTTACAAATTTACTCACATATTCTTCTGAAATACTTCTCTCTGCTTCCACAGACAAAAATACTTTAATTAATAAACATGGATGGTCAGACTGTGTTTAAGAAAAAATATGTATATATGTTTTATAAATACATATCTAAAACATGATACAAGAAAGGTGGAAAGTGCAATCATTACATACGATATTTACAGTATATAGTGTTTAGGGCAGGGGATTTAGCTCAGTGGTGCCATGCCTGCCTGGCAAGTGCAAGGTCCCTAGTTCGATCCCCGGTACCGCCCCCCAAAAAAGTATATAGTATTTCATGTTTTCTAGGAAAATAGTGACCAAAGGGGTGTAGGAGTGGCTTGTATCAACATCAAACAAGTTGGACTCTGGGGGGAAAAGTTACTGGTGATCAAAAATGCACTATACAATGATAAAACTTTACACCAATGTGCATACACCTAAAAATGTCTCCCAATATACAAAGAGAAATACCACAGAGCAAAGAAGAGAACTAGATAAATCTACAGCCACCTGTTTCAGAAACTGATAGCTATTTGTAATCATGTTACTGAAAGCTTCTGTGTCCTTTCTGAGAAGCAGTAGCAAGAACCTACAGGACATTAGCAGCATGATTGCATCCTTAGCAGCCAGCATGGATAGAATCCACCACCACATCCACTGCCTCTATGCACAGAAGAGATGCCTACAACAGCAAGGAAGATTCACAGATCATGAAGCGAGTCTCATCAAATTTCAAACTCTTAACCTCCTGTGGGAAATTAGAACATACCAGTATGTTTAGAAATGAAGAAATAATGTTCTTTGATAATCTGGGTCAAAACAGAAATCATAATAAAATAAGAAATTCAATATGACTGCAACATTAACAAACAAACAAAAATTCTACTTTTAATACAAAGGAGTACTTCATAGAAAAAACTACAGGCTTGAATGTTTTACAAAATAAGTGGCCTCCATCTCTTGATCAGTTTTGCAATTGATTTCTTGATCAAATTTATTAGCCTTCTCAAAGGCTCCTTTCAATTCTCTTTAAGGTATTTGTGTTTCCTAATTTAATTTCTACTCTCATCTTTATTCTTTCCTTCTACTTTATTTGGGTGTATTTTGTTCTTTTTGTAACTTTTTGAAATACGTTTTGGTTTACATCAAACTGCTTCACAGTCACCCCTGAAAACTATGCTGCAGGCAATGGAGGAAGCCAATTCCATTTCATCTAATTCATGGTCCTGAATTCACGTCACTTGGTTCAGCTCAAGTTTAAAAGTATTCACTGAGAATTTCATTCTTTTCAAGAAGTTTTATTTTTTGAAAAGATCAGTGTAAAATAAGTGATATGAGAAGAATAAAAGTAAGTCCTTCTTCACCTCAGGCTATAAAATGTTCAAACTAGAAATAAATAATGAGGAAAAAAATCCCACAAGTCTCACAGGTAACATCATTAAAAAGTTCTCTGTTGACAGCTAAGGAATTGAATCTATCCTTTTTGGTACAATGAGGTGCATCAGAGTCCACCACAGTGACTCAGGAAGCAAACATTCTCTCCACTTACCCTTGAACGTGCAGGCCAGGGATTTAGCTCATTGGTCCACCGCCTGCCTTGCAAGTGCAAGGACCCGAGTTCAATCCCTGGTACAAAAAACAAAACAAAACCCTTGAACATGGAGGTGAAATGATCCATGGGCTCCTTCATGAATTCATGGAGAAGGCCACACAAGGCTTAATATGAGAGCAACATTCATTCAACAAGCCAGAGCATCAAGTGAAATATTCTCTACCTATGGGCTTCTTAATCATTTTCCAAGGTAACAGAAGTATACAGCTATCACAAAATGTCCATGACATTATCTTCCCTAAGCAGGTTGAGTATTTCCCTTTACTCCTGAGAAATTTCCAGAGGTGCCTAAACATTGCTAAGTTCTTCCATGCCTTCAAAGAAAACAAACAAACAAAGCAGTTTATTTCACATGGAGTAATTACCCAAGTAGCCATCAGCTGCATTGGAAAAAATAAACATACAAGTTTCCGTGAGAGAGAAGGAGAACTCAGGAGTATGACATGTCACCATTCAGCATTGGAGCTTTGCAAAAGAGAAACTTCCCTGGAAGATTTTCAATAAGAAGAACATTCCTTGGGTGCTGTGGAGGTGCATAATTATGCATAGAGCAGGGTATGTAAATGAGATCAAGGACAGGATGGTGGAAGTCCTCCTTTCACCTCTTTCACCACCAAATTTTGTGACCATCAGTGTATTAGGATAATTTTACTAACTGCTATAATACACCACCCCCAAAACTTCCTAGCCTAACACCATACAGGTATATTCCTCCCTCATGTGTCCTGTTTTCTGTGTGCTATTTGCAGGGTGGTGATTCTTCTCATTGCATTGGTGCTATCGTCCAGAATTTTCTAAACAACCCAGCTCAGGATGCTCTGCATCCAAATAAAGATGACAGAAGAGGTCTTCCAGATGTAGATGGCCCAGGTCACTTTGCCCACATCCCGAGGGTAGCACAGAACTCTACTTTCACCACAAGTTCGGAAAATACAGTTTTCATGGGAACCCAGGACAGAGAAATGACAAGAGGAGCCCCCCGCACACACACTCTGCCATAACAAGGAAGCAAGTCTTCCAAGCTCTCTGGCTCTTGGATTTACTGCATAGCATGATCAAGGAAGACAAAGGCGTCCCTAAGTTCACACCTGGCTCTGGCATCCTGTGATACCCAGAAGAGAATACAAACTGTCCCAGATGTACAGTGGCCTTGGGGCTTTCAACATTGGGGTGCAAAAGTGATACACATGTAGCAGAACCCACATTTCAAATCCTGAATCTGAGCTAGTGATATGTGATCTGAGCCTCCCCCTCCCCATCCTGGTAGCCGGAGTGAGCTATAGTTCCTGGTCAGCCTCAAAGCATCACAGGAAACAACCAAGACCCTGCAGTGCCCTGTGCTGCTAAACCAGGATGTTGGGTAGGTTAGTTAGGTGGATAAATGCATTTTCAACTTACAATGAGTTTATCAGGATGTTACCCCATGTTATAGCTTATATCTAGATGTCCCTCCAAAGCCTCATTCGGTCAGTCATAGGTAGGGCTTTTCCAAGGGGGCTAGATCTAGGGTGTGTAATTCTGGGATTAAGGGTGTGATAGCTGGATTAAGGGTAGTGATTGCTCAATTAGTTTACTGATTGCTTTAGCATAGTTCTGGGTGTGGATAATGGGAAGGCCTGCCCTGGGTGTGTGTAGTACCACCCTAAAAGGGATAAAGGGGAGAGGCAGGCTGTTGCTACTTCACTGCTTGCTGCCTTGTGCCTGCCTTGCCATGCGATGGACTGTTTCTCCTCTGCGATCCCCCTCTGCCATGCCATCCTGCCTTGGAGCCAGTTGACTATGGAATAAAACCTCTACAAACAATGAGATAAAATACACCTTTCCTCCTTTAACTTTAGGTGTTGGGTATTTTGCCCCAGAAATAAGAAAAGTAACTAAGACATCCCGGGATAAATCAAGGAGCATTTATTTCCCTAGCTTGGGCTCACAGATTTGGTCCCCATGGCACAAAAAGGTGCATTCCTTTGCTATTATCTGAGACCTTGCTGTTCCTGACATGGCATTGTCTTCATTGCTTTCTGTGACACTGAGAAAGGCACAATGTTGGTGAAGCCAGCTAAGCTGTTCACAACACAAGGGAACCCAACACCTATGACCATTGAGTCAGAGAACTGGCCCAAGAATGCTGGGAATGGAACAACCATGCATGTGTTTCTTTATCCAGTAGCAGAGATTTCACACAGGCAGAAGAAGCCCATAGCTACTGCTGAAATGAAGAGGTTAATGATATTCCTGGACTTAATGTGTGCGTTTTTCTGAAGATCTCCAAAGCCTGGCTGTCTTTATGGATGAGAAACATTGCTGAGATGAGCATAAATTAATAAGCTGTCATTGATATGGATCTGAATATTATTATCAAGATTTGAATAAGTATGTAAATCAATAATAAATGTGAAATAAACTGGCTAACTACCAAATAAATCAGCCCAATGCAATTCCTGGTGTCTTATTTTCTTTGTTTGTTTTATATTAAGATAGGAGATACAGAATATCAGCTCTAATGATTTTTCCATTTTATTTTATCATAATAATTAGTCCAGTCTATTATTTACATATTCTAAAAGGCACTCTAAGAAAAGGTTATGATGAGATACCACCTTTTTTTTTTTTTACCTAGGAACATCTGAAAAGGAACAGGTGGATTTGTTAATAGATACTAAATGCAGTGTGTTCACTACTAGAACTATAACTGTGCATCTGAAAAATAATTTTTTTTTTTTGGTACCAGGGAGCGAACTCAGGACCTTGCACTTTCGAGGCAGGCAGTGGAACCACTGAGCTAAATCTCTGGTCCCCTGAAAAATAATTTTTATGTATCGGTTTTTATGAGTGTGTTTAAGAAAGGAGAATTTTCAAAAGATGATTGCCTAAAATCTGTTTTAAATCCCCTTTTTATGGTTCATTTTGTAGTTTAAACTTTAAGCCGCAACTCTTTCCATAGTATTTGTTGTTGCTACAACTAATGTGCATAAACTGAGGTTTGTATGACAGAGATTTTCTTTGGAGTGTCTGGAGACTGTCCATTTTTGTTGAATTTTATGCATGCATTAGTGAATATTAAAACAGATTAACAGTTGACCAATATCACCTTGAACCAGAACTGGGCAGTTTGATTATCTAATGGGAACTAAAGCACCCTGATAGAATTTGGTAAAATTCTCATTAGCACAAATCTGTTTTAAGTGTTTGTAATATATACATCTGATAAGTCAGCTGAAAGCCAGTAATTATATTAGCTTGCAATTCTGAAACCAATTCATGTATCACACTATATCATGACCAAGGTACTATTACCCTAAGAGTGTAAGGGCTGATTTATCAATTAATATAAATTATTAAATTAATAATTCAAAGGATTAAAAAATCATATAATTATTCCTATAGAAGTGAAAAAGAATTTTGTTAAAATTTTTGTGAAGCACTTTTGCAAAACTAGAAATAAAAAATGTGTTTCTTTAATATAATAAAGAACAGTTTCCCAGACCAGCTATCTACATGGAATTAGTGGTAAAATACTCGAGTGCATTGAAGTCAGAAGACAGCCAAGGATCCCCAAAAAAAACCACTGTTATGCAATACTGGCCAGCAATGTTTCCTAAAAATAAGTGAAGAAAGTAAAGAAACAGAATTAGGTTTAAATTTTAGAAATGAAACAATAAATGATCAAACAGGAGAACAGAAACCCAATAATTGAGGTCACTTTCTCTCCAGTGTTACAGCTACTTCTCTTCACCTGTGTTTAACTCATAGGTATAACCCCCAGTCCCTGAAGACTTTATCCTTGGGAGTTTTTTAAAATTTAGCCATTAAGTACTGGGCTTGAAAATAAAGACACAAGGATCTTAGGCCTGGTCTCCCAATATGAGTTCTCTGACTGTGAATACTGAGGGGCTGTGGACATCAAGCTCTGTGGCTACTGTGGATGAATTCTACATGACTTCCTCCTGCAAGACCTCTGAGACCTGTGCACGTCCAAGTCTATGTTCCAAATACCTAAAAGGGGTCTGAGGGGTTCCCCAATGTGTGTAGCCATGGAGACCCTGCCCCTTTCTGCCAACTCTGCCAAGGTGGTCAGTGTCCCATGGATGCGCTGTGGGAAGCACTTCTGGGGTTATCCCTCATTTCACAGAGGAGAAAACGGAGGCTGGGATGGAGAACTGACTTGCTGAAAGCTCTCTCCTGAATGAACAACAGGCAAAGACTCCAGCCTGTCCTTTTCTGGTCTTGCCTGAAATGTTCCTGCCTCAGCTTTAAACCCAGCCTCTCCCTATGGATCAGTCTCTGGAGTCAGCTCTGGTTGCCACGGCACAACCTCACCCACAGGGTTGCTCATGCAACAGTTTACTTTCCCTCTGCTCTGGAGGCTGGAAGCCCAAGGCCGAGGTGTCTGCAGGGCTGAATTTGTTGAGGCCTCTTCCTTGGCTCACAGACATACATCTGCCTCCCATGTCCCTCACCCTGTCATCCCTCTGTGTACCTGCACATCTGTGTCCTACTCTCCTCTACCACGGGACACTTGGCGTTTTAGATCAGGGCCAATCATGTGAGCTCCTTCTACTGTAAGTACCTCTCTGAAGGCCCTACCTCCAAACACTGTCACACTCTGCGATTCTGGGGTTGGAGTGACCTCATATGCATTGGGAAGGGAACACAATTGAGTCCATAACCGGGCCTTTCTCAGGGTGCACAGTGCCCATGCTCCTCTCAGACATCGCACACATCTTAGCTTTTTCGTCATTGGGACACAATACCCAGCACCCACAACTTAAAGGGGAAGACATTTAATTTGGCTCCAGGATTCAGTCCATAGTCAGCTGGCTCCAAGGCAGGAACATCATGGCGGAAGTTGGGTGGGGTGGGCAAAGATGTGTCGCTCATGGGGGCTGGAAGCCACAGCAGAGGAACAGCACCAGAGAGAAAGGGGACAGGGACCAGATACCATCCCCCAGGCCACACATCCGTGACACCTGCCCCCACAAGACAACCAGAAGTGTGTTCCCCAAGTCACCTGGTCAGATCCCAAAGCCAGTTGTCTTAGTCAGTTTCTCCTGCCCAGACATGGTATCAGACACCGACCACCTAAAGGAGGAGAGGTTCATTTCCCTGCAAGGTTACAGTCTGAGGTCAGCTGGCTCCAAGGAGGAAGTGGCTAGGTGAAGGGTCTGGCAGAGGAAAGCTGCTCACACCGTGTCAGCCAGGAATCAGAGCAAAGAGAGGAAGACGAGAGGGACACACTCCCTACCAGGCCACCCCCACACCTGCCTCTTGGGCCAGGGCTCCTAACGTCACATTTAGCTATGGTGCCCATGCTCCAATCACCCTTCCAAAGGCCCTGACTATGAATAAGCTCAGGAGGCTTTGGGGTACACCTAGATATAAACCATAGCACAGTCGAGGTAATGCCACACTAAGAACTGCAGCCTCCTTCTTCCTGAGCAAGCATGACTGTGACATCTGTCTACCTGCTAATCTGTGAGCAGTTCGAAGGCAGGGACTGTGCCAATATGGCCATCAAGTAGTTCAGCTCTTAGAATATGCTAGATGCTCAGTGAACGCTGTGTCCATGGACCCTGAAGTCAGAGGACCTGGCTCCAAGTCTGTCTCCCCATAACGGTGTGCTGCCTGAGACAAATAGAGATAATGCGCACCTCCCAGGTTTTGGTGAGAAGTCAATAAACCGTGTCCCTGGCAAAGTGCCTGGCACATAATCGGAGCTCCATAAATGTTAATTGAACCTGAGGTTGTAGCCTCTTCCTAGATATCCATGAAAAACTAATTAATAATAGTGATTGCACATGCGTACTAGTGAAATTGCTTTATAAAAACAATACTAATGAGCCATGCTACCCACGCCATGAAGATACATAAAGGATTTTCCACAACAACAATATTCTTAAGGTTTATCTCACAGGTTGAAGGCAATTTCAAAGCTGGGTGATTCAAAGGCCTCAGTTTCCTCCTGGTGTGGATCCCCCGTGACCCTGTCTTGGACAAAAGGACCAACAGCTTGTACACTGCTTTGCCCTCGCCAAGCATGGAGAGGTGGACCTGACCCAGTTCTCCAGGACTCTCCAGGCTTAGTGCTGCAGTCAGCAAAGAATGCTTTTAAAACTTAGTGGTATTCAAGGAAATGATTCCCTTTTAGTTTAGTTTAGTTTTGTTTTTTTTTGGGGGGGGGGGTTGCAGTGCTGGGCATCAAATCCAGGAGCACTCTACCACTGAACTGTATCCCCAGTCCATTTCCTTTTTTATTTTGAGACAGGGTTTCATAAAGTTTTCCAGGCTGGCCACAGACTTGCAATCCTCCTGGCTCAGTTTCCCCAGTAGCTAGGATTACAGACAAGCACCACTATACCCAATGCTACCCTAGTTTTGGGGGGTTTGGGGGTTTTTTTTGGTACCAGGGATAGAACTCAGGTCCTCGCGCTTGCACAGCAGGAGGCAAAACCACTGAGCTAAATCCCTGGCCCTAACCTAGTTTTAATCAGAGGCAGTGCTTGGGGTAAAAAGAGGTCAAGCTCTGCCCACAGCAAAGATCTCAGAAACCCATTTCCCTGACTTAACAGACCCCACCCACCAATGCCACAGGACAAAGTACCTTGTGCTGCTCAGACTCCTGCTTGGGGACCAAGGGCCCAGCTGCTGCCCTTCTGGATGCGCCCCCAGTTCACAGTGAGGCTGCACTTCCCTGGGCTGCTGCCTGTGACTGAGCGTGGCATGGCTGGCAGTTCCCACACGCAGGCCACCCTGGAGTCGCTCCTGCCTCAGCCCCAGCCCTCTCTCCTCCGTGCAGGTCAGATGCCCCACGGGCTGCAGCCTCTCCCCAGCTCTGTCTCCTGGCCTTCATTGTTGCCAGCATTTCATCCAGTCAGTCCCTTACACATCTGACTCCATCCCGACATCTGCTTCCCAGAGCACCTGAATTAACACGCACCCCACGGAGTCATCCCTTACAGCAGCGAGCAGTCCTTTCTGCTCATCTGTACCTAGGGTGGCTGCTCCACATTTCCGACTCAGCTCAGGCTGGGCTGGCTGGCTGGGCTTGGGGATGTGTCAGTCAGACAGGCACAGAATGGCCTGGGCCGGCCTCAGTGGGGGCTACCAGTCTCTCTGCAGGTCCCCAATACGCCTTGGCTGATTCACCCACATTCTTTGCGAGAGAGAGCATCTAAGGGCTCCGTCCTCTCAAGAGCTGGGCTTGAAGCTCACAAGAAACTACTGTAGATAGGTAAGTTCATTAGTATCTTTTAGGCGTTAGACAGTGCCCCCCTCAAGGCACCAGCCCTCCAGGCCCAGTCCTCAAGGTGCCAGCCCTCCAGACACCAACACAGCAAGGAGCCAACAGGGAGACCAACTGAGGCCCATTCACTGGTTAGCATTATAGAAAGAAGAGGGACTACTTCCTGCAGAGGTAGATAGCCCTGATTGATACTCTAAATGGGAAATGCCCTGTATGCAACTTGTTTCCCCACTGGATCCCCATTTAATCAATAGTACCTGGGTGACTGTGCTTGTCATCTTATTGGTTGGTCATGGTTTTGTCCCACCTCATGCCCACCTGTAAATTTCCATTGGGTCTTACAGTTTTCTCCCACTTTGTACCCGCCTCACCACATGGCTTCGCTGTATAAAACATCTTTGAAAAGTGGGGTGGCAGACAACCCACTTTCCGGTCCCCCTTCTGTCTCTCTTAGACAGGAACTTTCTTTTTCTCAGTACATTTTTCCTACTCTTAACCTCCATTGTTCCTAGAGCAGGTTGGGGAGTTACATCTCTTCCTTCTGTACCAGAACCACTTTCCTGCATTCATCTGCTCAACACGGGACAAAGGCCAGCGGAGACAGGGTGAGTAGAGATCCTGCCTCGGGTTCAAAGAGCTGCACAGCATGAAAGGTGTGGCCACAGTGAGGCTCAGGAGCTGCAGCCACCCTCACCATCCATGTCCTGCACCCATTTCCCAGCAGCGCCCCACCCTCCTGGACTGTGTCTGCTGGTCCTGACCGCCTTGGCCTTCGGGAACTGTGCAAGTGGACCTGACCGATTGGCATCTCTGGTCTCCTCCCTGGGGCATGGCTGCCCATCACAAAACCCTGAGTTCCGGGGTGTCTCCCAGCTGGCTCGGCCATGAAGAACGTGGCCCTTAGGAGAAGCAACCTGTGTTCGGGGCTTCCTTGGGGGAACTTGCAAGGGTCTCCTCCCAGTCCAAGGAGTCTCTTTCCCTTTTGTTCCCTGTCACCTCGCATCAGTTTCAGGTCAGGATGCTGAGGCCAAACAGACCACGTTAGCATGTGAACTCAACTTTACTTTCCTGAGCAGCAAACTCACAATTAGGACCTTGACCTGCATCAGAAAAGAGCAACCCAGCATGAAGCCGGTCTAATTAGTCATATGAACTGGATGCTTCCCCTCTGCTTCCTCCACAGCCCACGTTTGTCAGATCACATGAGCCAGGCTTGGCGCCCTGACGTACTAGGGACTGGGGACAGGTACCTGAGCCTTCATTCCCGGAGTGCCCTTCTCTGGGGCACAAAAGGTTCCTCCAAAAATCACCTTTCAGGCTTTTGAGTTGCAAATGAATATGTGAAGTGAGTCTTTGAATTCCACAGCTAACGTGGACCTTTGCAGGAGCAGCGCACAGACTCTGGGTGAAAACTCCAGCCTTGTTAATACCTTGTCTCATGTTAATGGGAAACTGAGCAAGATGAAGGATTCGAGATGAAGGCTGGACATGGCCCACTGGTCCTGGGGTCTGGATTATTTAGGCTTCTGTACTTTATGATTTTTTCTTCCTTAAAAAGTTTGAGTGCCGCTAAAGGTCACCAGGCCTGTCATCAGGAAAGATTGGGGAGACATCGGCACAGCACCCTGCTGAGGCAGCTCCAGGGTTTGCAGAAGCAGCTCCCCTGCTCCTAGGGGTCACGGAGGCCCAGACTGAGGGAGGACCAGCCCAGCACGGGTGACATCTCGGCACTGCCCAGACTCTCTGGGGATGGCCTGGCTTTCCACTGGCCTCTGTTTCGTTCACTTCAAGGCTCCTGCATGTGGGCAGCCGAATCTCTCTGCAGGCAGCTCCTGGTCCAAGCACATTGTGACCACATGACAATGCCATTATCCGTTTCCAAATGTGGAGTTCATACCTCTCCTGTATGAAATGATTCCTGACTGTAGCCACAAGCACATTTTAATTTCCTCATTAAATTGCTAAGCAAAGATAAATGCAGGGTGTCCCATAGCATGGAGCATGAGAGGCAGGAATCGAGCTGGGCTTCCTCTGGTCCTCGGTCACCTGCCCTCTCACTCCTTGCCAGGTGGACAAAGCCACCTGATAAAGTAGCTCTTGCTTCATGGAGTCTAGCTGGCTCTGTGAGCAAGTTAACTGGGCTGCCAACTCCTTACCACCCTTCAAAACCCTCTCTAGGGAGCCCTCCCTCCCAGACAACATTCCCGCAACACACAACACCTCCCCACACCTCTAGTCCATAATATCTTGCTGAGATGATTTCCCTTCATGCCCCACTTGCCCCTGGGCTCTGGGCGACCAGGCCTGTGTGGCACCGGCTGTGTTGTGCAGGCCTCCTGCGGGTCCTCAGGACACATGTGTGCGAGGAGAAAGGAGAAATACAGGACACAGAGGTGAGACCAAAGGAGCGGAAGTCGTACACTAGGAAGCAGGTCCTTGGCACTGCCCGAGGCTCAGTAAGATGGGGGCCGCCGTGGACCTGGCCCAGAGGCTGTGCTCCTCAGAGGCTGGGAGACTCTGCTCACGGTAACCTGGAGCTGGGGCTCTGAGGACAGCACTGGTCGGGAGCCCTGGGCATCAGCAGGAAAGCGGCCTGTGAGAGGGACGGAACTTCCCACAGATGCTGTCCACACCCTTGGCTCCCCTGTGCCCGCCGGCCACCAGCCCCACGGCCGCTCCTGAGATCCAGCTTCGGCCCCAACTACTCCCAAATGGGGCTCTCCAAGGTCACTAACGCCTCCCTGGACTCCAATCCAGGACCCCCTCCCTTGAAGTGTTTTGCTGCTCCCGGGCACCTGTACTGTCTTGAATGCTCTCTCGTCCGTCCTGGTGCTGTCTTTCCTCCTGCATCCCTCTCCCTGGGGGCCTTACATCTCCTCTGGGCTGCCTCCCTGCGCTGCAGTTTACTGTACAGGAAGCACCTTTGCATATGAGGTGTATGTGCCAGGTAGCAGTTCAAGGACCTAGTCAGGAATTCACCCCCTGGGGAGAGGGAGGGGGGTATGGGTGTGACAAACACTCCTAATACTGTCTTTCAGTCTGCTGCAGAAGGGATGGTATTTTGGACAGAGGCTATCAAAATCATTTTTAGCTGAGCACAGTGACACATGCCTGTAATCCCAGCTATGTCGGAGGCTGAGGCAAATGCAAGGTTGAGCCCAGTCTAAGCGACTTAGTGACTTCTTGAGACCCTGTCTCAAAATGAAGAATGGTTGAGAGTACAGCTCAGCATGAGGTCTTGGGTTCTATCCCCCAAAAACGGAAAAAACAAAAACCAAAAAAACCTCATTTTTTAAAAAAATCTGTGCTAAGAGTCGCATGCAGGATACATGCTGGGCTAGAGATATTTTATGTGCTCTGCTGCCCTGACAGGAATGAGGTACAAAGAACAACTTGACTGAGCCTCAGTTTACCCCTTGTCCACCTTGCATCTACCCCACACATGTTAAATATGCGCTTCTGCTGCCTGACAAGACTGAGAGGCTGCTGCCCTTTGTGTCAGGGTGTCATTCCATCTGCCTGGAGAAGACTCAGGCAAGATGATTGTCACAGTTTCCAAGGGCAGAGGCCACACTGCCCAAGGGCAGAACAGGGCTTCTCCCAACCCCCAGGGAGCAGCTGATATAAGGGATTTGCACCTGCTTCACATAAATGCTGATTGGTGTCTGTGTGAGGCATTGCTTTCATGGTGCCCACTGCTATAGTTGGCTCTGGAGTGACCCCAAGGGCCCAGGTGTTGGAGGTGTGGTTCCCAGCCTGAGGCTTTAGTAGGAGGTGGTGGAACTGGAGGGACGGGGCCTACTTAGAAGAAGTGAGGTCACTGGGGGCGTGGTCATGAAGGGGCTCTCTGGACCTAAGCGCCTTCCTCTCAGTTCCTACCAGCTGTTATCAGGTAAAGGAGT
The DNA here is from genome assembly GCF_053883595.1 of Heterocephalus glaber. Taxonomy (NCBI): domain Eukaryota; kingdom Metazoa; phylum Chordata; class Mammalia; order Rodentia; family Bathyergidae; genus Heterocephalus; species Heterocephalus glaber. Next base: position 33,056,481 of record NW_028258381.1, read on the forward strand.
CTCCAGCCTCACCTGCTCCTGCCATGAGGATTGTGCTGCCCTAGGCCCAAAGCCACAAGGCCCAGCGACTCTGGACTGAAACCTGAGCCAAACTATGCTCTTCCTCCTTATAAGTGGAATATTTTTCACACTGGTGGAAAACTAACTTACACACCTACCAACTTAAGGACAGTTGTGGGGAGGAGGGAGGAGACTGCAGACCTCGCCTACCACTACTGCCCAGGGATTGGCCTCAAGATGCCGACCACTAGTATTTCTGCTCTTTCTTGTGCTCATTTGCACACAAATATTCTGAGAAACACAAGTTCCCCAACTCTCAGACCAAGCTCACCGCCGCCCCGCTGGCTCTCCGTCCTGACTTTCGTGGTTCTGTACACGGTAAAGTCTCTCTTCTGTCCTAGATACAAACCCTGGGAATTGGCCCAACCTCTCCCTCTCCAGCGTCCTTCTCTCTTCCTGCCTCATCCCACTCTCCACAGGAGGATGCTCCCCCCCACCCGCTGACCCTCCTGTGGAAATCCCTCCCCTCTGTCTCTCCTGTGACCCCCAGGCCTTCAAACCTAGACCACCAAGTACCATCCAGCTCCCCATTCACGGTGTCCGCTCTGTCCAGCATTTTCCCCTCCTGCGTTGTCTGAAAACCTGCCCAGCTCAGCACTCCCGTCCCGTCCCTCCAGTGGGAAACCTGTATGAAGGACTCTCCCTCCTGCTGTGGCCCCCATTCTGACCACTTAGCCTTGTCCTGCTGACCTCATTCTTCCCCCCTGCAGTTTCTCCTCCTGTCTCTTCACACCTACAAATCCTAGTGGTCCATCATTTCCCAAAGGGCCCCATTTCTGGCCTCCCCAGCCTCCTTCTATGAACTCCTGTAATGCAATCACATTCTATTGTCATATGGCCAGGTATCCAATCACGAATCCTCCGAGGACAAGAGCCAAATCCTGCCCTTCTTTGCATCCTGGTGCACCTAGCACATTTATGGTATTTATTATTAATACAAAAAACATTTAGTGAAGACATCATGTGCTGGGACATCAGACATGGAATGTGATGTCTTATAACCCATACGGTTCCAGATCCATGCAATTCGTATTTGTGTAATTCCTCAAAGGCTGGCACTGCACAGCTCTGAATTATCTGGAGGACACAAGTTTTGTGCTCTAGAGCTGCTGTCATTTTCCTAATTTGTCAGTGCACTACCTCAGCTCGTCTGACAGAGAAATGGGATGGGGTCCTTTCATTGTGATGGTGTCTTGTAACCAGTTTGTCACCATGAAGCCAAGAGCCAGGCACAGTCAGAGCATCCCTAGCACCAGTGCTCGCTCAGCAGTTCTCTTAGCGTTGGGCAGGTTGTCCTGAGGACACACTGTCCAGGAGAATGGAAAACAAACGAAAGAAAAAGTAGTGATGTCGGAAGCTCCCGCTGAAACACAGCTTCATATGGTCATAGAGTTTCTGTAAAACCACACTGAATCAGCACGAAGCATCCTAGATACTGGGGAATATGTGTGCTAAAAAGCATTTTATGAAGGATATAATACTTATCATTATTAATGGTTCCATTTATTGCCTGTTGAGTGTGGGGGTCTCTCCATGTGTTATATAATTGTATTCGTCACAGCTCTGGGAAGTAAACATTATTCTCTTCAGGTATGTCAGGCCCTGAACGTTCAAGAGGCTCAGTAACTTGGTCACAGAGCTTCCACAGCTAGCGGGAGCTGGATAAACTCGTCAGGCCTCCTGCTCCTCCCAACATCTTGACATCGGTGGTAAGGACTGGAGCTTTGCATCGTAGCATAAGGTCATAGTCAGTGTGATCATGATTAGTTTGGAGTATTTTTTATTGCCCCTAGTGATCAATAAGGTTGTTTCATATAAGTAAATTATATTATCACATAACAAGCTTCTTTTTAACCAGATACCTTTTGTGACCACCAAAGTTAACTTATAAGAACATATGAAATGTTACATTATTTATTTACCATGACCATGATATTGAACAACAGGTATCAATCTGTCTTAGGTCAGTGTACAAATCACATATGCAAAAATTGATTCCTTTAATTTAATTATATCTCCTTTTCACTTTATTAAATGGTCATTATTGATTATAGAAGGAAAGCTTGGATCCAGAGTCATTATATATTAGCACAGTTCCTCTTTGAATGAGGCTTTTTAAAATGTTTTTATTGAAATGTAATATATAATAAAGTGTATGAATTTTCTGTGTATACCTCAATTAATCTTACATGATTATACTCATGCCCAAATTAATCCATAGACCATTTCTAGCATCTTAGAAACATTCCTTGTGCTCTTTACCAGTCAGCATACCCTCAACCCAAGAACTCCTAGTTGGATTTCTCTTACCATAAAATAAAAAGTCTGGCTTTTCATCAGAAACTATAGAAAGCTAGAAGATAACAATGACATTGTTATTGACATTCCAACATCATCCAACATTTCAATGTCGATGGATTCTTGAATTAAAAAATAAACAAAAACAAGAAAACCTGGCCAACCTAGAATTCTGTACCTAGTGAAAATAATCTTAAAAAAAAAATGAATCTCACAACCAAGTGATGACTAAGAAGAATTTATTGCCTATTGAATGTAGCTATTCTCTATATGTTGTATAATTTTATTCTTCATTACTCTGTGATGTAGTTTGGTTTCCTAGATGGAATCATAGGGCAGAAAAAGGATGTTAGATAAACACTCAGGAAATCTAAGTAAAGCATAGACTGTAGTTAATATTAAGGTAGCAACAATAATAATAGTAATAATAATATATTGATAACAGTGCATTATTTCTAACCCATGTACCATCCTAATATCAGATGCTAATAATAGAGGAAACTGAGCATGGTATATTTGAGGGCTCTATATTCTCTTCACAATTTTCCTGCAAATCTAAAAACTGACCTGAAATCTAAAGTATATTTTAAAACAAAAATAAAGACATTTTCAGATGAAGAAAAGCTGAGAAAACTTGTTGTCATCAGACTGAACTGCACCAAGTGCTAAAGGACGTTCTTCAGATGTGATGACAGTATGGAGCTTCAGAGAAGAGCTAAGAGCTCTGACAAAGGTGGATGTGTAGGTCAATCTGCAAGCTATGTACTGAGGTACAAACCACATAGAAAGCAAGATATCATATGATAACAGAAGCATGAGGGGTGAGAAGAGGAGACATGCAGTTTAATAGTTATGAAGGTTTGACATCACTCAGGAAGATATTGTTGCTGGCAGGAGATGGAGTATATTCCAGACAATCACATCCTGATTGCTTCACTTAACTGTGGTTGCTCAACATGAACTGCTGAGGAAAGACAGCCGTGTCTGGCCATTCTGGTAGTAATGAATAGAGAAAAGACTGTGGAATGGCTGAAAAACCAATACAAGTACAATTTCAATGATTTAAGTTTCAACCCAAGGTAGGTCAGAGAACCAGAGAAATTCTAACAGCAGCCTCAAAAGTTTGTATTGCTTGTAGACATGGTGACAGGTCTGGTAGCTTGATAGACCCAGTGTCTTTGATTTGAAGGGAAGGCAGGTCCCACATCAGTAAGCATTTATTGCAAATCTTTGATTGGATTTAAACCCAATTGTGCTGAGTTGCTAAAGATGGAATATATAGCTCAGCAAATCCCTTGAGTTAACAACCACCTTTCCCTTGTTTAAAGTTGCTTTGCAAGAAGACAACTGTTTTTCTCAGGTCTGTCCCTGATTCCCAATACACAAATAAAGTCAGATTTTATCATACCCCAGAAGGAGAACTGCAAAGGCTCTTCTGGAAAGATACAGCTTCTATGCATACACTCCAATTTGAAGATATTGGTCATTTATGTTGGTAAGAACCTGTGGAGGTGGGGGCCTGGGATTTAGCTCAGAGGCTCCGAGCCTGCCCTGCAAGGCCAAGGTCCTGAGTTTGATCCCCAGTATCAGAGAAAAAAGAAAAAAAAAAAAAACCTATGGAGATGTCCTCAGTATGGATTGCCTAATTCACAGTCAGTGGCTGTTGTCCAGCTAATCAAAGCCTGAGAGAGAATGGTTTGCCACAAGGAGGAGAAGAAGAGATTGAAGAGGAAGAGGAAGTTGAATTGCCAAGAATGACTAAAGGGTGTGTCACCTGGAGATTCTACACTTCGAAATAGGTAGAAATAGACTCTGACTGTTTTTATTTGTCTGTTTGAGACAAGGTCTTGCTATGTAGGCCCGGCTGGTTTAAAACTCAAAGTCTTCCTACCTCAGCCTCCTGAGTTCTGGGATTATAGGTATATCCCACTATGCTCAGCTACAAATGGGACTTTGAAATGAGTGCTGAAACTTTGAGTCTCCCCTTCATGGGAGGATGAGAGTCTTTATTTGCATTAATTGCAGAAGCATGGAGTCAATATTGTTTTGGAAATAAATGCAAGTAATAGTGTGTGAGCAGAGGCCGACTCCCAAGGGGTGGACTGTACTGGTTGCTTGCTCTTGGACCCCTCTCCCTGCTCTGTTTCACAAGTGGGAGACTCTGGAAAATAACATGTCCAACATTCTTTTGATAAATATATTCCAGTTAGGTTGGCCAGTGGTGGAACCAGTGGTAGATTAAGGCCACCCAAAGGAGCAAGGACAACAGTGTTTCTCCCTGCCTCCCAACTCAGAGCAGCATCTCCAGCAGGGCCTTCTCTGTAGGCTCATCTCCAGCTTCTCAGTTTTCATTGTCACTCCAGTCCCTGCCCCATGGCCTAGGTCTTGGTTTCTCTAAACACAGTAGTGATCACAACTTCTTTACTTATTAATTAGGGTTTCCCCTCAGTCCCTGATGGGTGTTGGGGCTCTTTCAATCTCTGGGGCTGGGTGCCCATATGATCTGTCGGTCATGGGCTCTGTTTTCCTGACTAGAAGCTGATTAAGCCACATTGCTCCTCCATGAATGCCACTCATCCTACTCCTCAGTTACTTCAACTGTGTGTTCTGATCCATCGCGGGCAATGTCAACACCCAAACACATCTTTAAACTCAATGGCTGTATATTGGCATTTTACCTCCAAAATTCTTATCTAAACTAAACTAGTGAGTTAAAGAATGTGCACCCAACAGACTTTTTTGGTCAAATTCTCTGTAGTTAAAAAATTCATCATCTGCATTGTGCCATTTCTTTCCTGTTAGAAACTATGTGTTGTCTGTCACTGCATAACAAATCGTGCCAAAACTTAACCATTTAAAATAATAATTTATTATTTAATACTATTATGTCCAAGGGTCAGGAAACTGAGAGCAGCTTGCCTGGATGGTTCTGGCTCAGGCTTTCTCGTGAACTTGCTGTCAAGCTAACTGACAAGATTGAAAACATCTAAAATCTTGACTTTGGTGGCAGAATCTGCTTGTAAACTTGGTTATTGGAAGGAAATTCAATTTCTAGCCACCTGAATCTCAATAGAGCTGCTCACAATATGGCAGATGGCTTGCACCAGAGTAAGAGAAGAGAAGAGAGGAGAGAGAAGAAGGGAAGGAAGAATGGCGGGAGGGAGAGAGGGAGAAAGAGAGATTGCAGTATTTTGGGACCTAATCTTGGAAGTGACACCCCATCAACTATTGTATTCTTTGGGTCACTCAAGCCAATCCAGGTTCAATATAGAGAGGTAGGGCACTCAGAAGTGTGTCTTACCAGGAAGTAGATTCATTAGAAGCCATCTGGGAGGCTGGTTACCATGAAACTCATGATCAATCATCAAGAAAAAGCAGTCTCCAAAACTTTCTTATATTATATATAATTTTGTGTACCAAGAAAAGTGAGGCTAGGAGGGGAAAGAGGAAAATGGAACATAGCTTGATGTTAAAGTAATCATGTCAATGTTCTATTAAAGTCTCTATAAAGCTGAGTGTTGTGGTACACACTTATAATTCCATCACTCTGGAAAGCTGAGACAGGAGGATACCAAGTTCAAGTCCAGCCTTGGCATCTTAATGACTTAGGGAGACTCCCATCTCAAATACAAAATATAAAAAGGTGGCTGAATAGCAAATTTATAGGTTGTGGGCTCAATCCTCAGTACTACCAAAAAAAAAGCCTCTACAGCCTGTTTCAACCTTCCAAAATAACCTTCTGTTAGAATTTATGATTTTCAAAGGCAAATTTGATATCCATTATTTTATTTGTGCCTCACAAAAGTATTGTGAAGTTTATCACATTTAAACAAAATATGTCATGAAGGCAGGCAGGCATTTTTCTGTATATCTCACAGATGGAAAGGACGAAGACTCACAGGCTTGCAGAGGGTTCTCAGGAGGAGCCAGGAGGATCCCAGGGTTCTGGCTCTAATCTGACAGCCTCTTTACTCTACTTTGCTACTTTATCTTTGAAATGTAAACAAGTTCCAAATTCGTTTGGTTTTTGTTTTAAAGCAACACCCCTTGAAGGATCTTAGATGGTTATTTTTACTGGTGTAAAATCACTAATGTAAAATAAGACTCAGTAATGGGCCACATGGATTTTCTTTCCAAAGCAATAGTTAAAGTGGTTATCTCCCTTTTAAGAGGGCCCGTCTGTCCGTGTGCTTAGCAGATCCACATAATTTATTGTATGATGTCTAAGGGGATTTTCCTTTTCAGGTCTCTTCTACTCAGTGGCCTTTTAAGCTAGAAGGCTGATCATTCTGCATTATGGTGAGCTGAAAGTTAAGGATGGAAGGCTTTCTCCACTCACTGTTCCCACCCTGGGCAGTAAGCTTGGGAGCCTGAGATGTGTATTCTCATTTTATTTGTTGTTGGGTAAAATAATGCTTTTTCCCTATTTCCCTGACTTGGTTAAACAACAGTTTAATTATCTGAGACTATTCAACACAGTCCTCCTTTTCAAAACAAAAACAGTTATTATTAAATTTTATATACTGGGGATGTAGAGTGTAGCTCAGTAGTAGAACATTTGCCTAGCATGTGCAAGGCCCTGGGGTCTATCCTCAGTACCATGAATGAATGAATGAATGAATGAATGAATGAATGAATTTCATCTACTTAATCGTCTCTTTCCCAGAAAAATTATGGTAATTTAAATGAAAATGCTCATTGAGCTCCAATTAGAAACAAACAGAATCTGGATTATCACTAGTAGATTAGTGGTTCCTTAAAATACCCTAGATTTCTGTGCAGTCTGTAAGTAGAGGATATGCTTGTGTCATCCTTCTAGGTGTCATAAGCGGCAGACAGTAGGGGATCCCCTGGCTTATATGACCATGTGCACAGCTCAAACCAGAAAGCTGGTTTCCAGTCACTGGTAAGTATAAGAAATTAGTCATTCTTTCCTGCTCTCCAGATCTGTAGTGCCATGAACACATTTCAAACATCACGTCTTACAGGTCACACATGACAACACAGATGCCTACTCAGCTTCCCAGCCAGCCAATGTTCTATTTCCACAGCAACTTGGTCTGCATCCTACATAGCTCTCAAGTGTCTGTTTCTCACTAGAACCAGCACCTACCAAATCGTATGTCTGGCAAAGACTCTCCATTTCTAATACAAAAGTTGCATGGTTTTGTTGGAAAGCTGACTCCTCAGAAGTTTAGTAAAGTTGGAAAAACAACTGAAAACTTCATGATGAGTGGCCATCAAGGAAAGAGCAGAGGGAGGAGGGAAAGAGAAAGGTAAAATATGTCTAAATCACAGTCTTCATGTAAAATCAAAATGCTGTAAGTGGCATTTATTCCCTGAAGCTTCACTATCAAATAATTTTTCCACCATAGTAATGAGATGATTAACAGCCTTAAAAATGCTATTAATTCTTTGTTGATCAGAAAGCCTCTGAAATCCCAGCAGCACCAAGGTTAACTGGCTGAAGCCTTCTCCTCAATTACTCTGTCATTGAATCTCTGTTAAAGCATCTAGATCCATGGTTCTATAAAATGGTCCAATATGCGGATTCCAACTCTCCAGCAGATGGGATGTTTAGTCAGCAAGAGCAAACGGGACAGGAGAAGAGTTCCTCTGAGGCATATGATCCAGGAGCTTGTGTTTATTACTCAAGGGCTCTCAAAAGCTAGAAAACAGCCACCCCAGTGGGCAGCTGTTGATCTTCTTCCCTCACCCTGTTCTTCTCCTACCAATGGCGATCTCATTTCTCCTTAATGGATTCGCCCTTAGCCTGGTCTCAGTCGATAGTTTTAGGGAACTTACTTGGTTCCAAATTCCAGGGGTGGGGCACTGATTTGATTTGATGACAAATCAGGGCCAGTGAGATGAAAAGAGGAATTACCTGGACTCTTCTCTCTGCAGGTCTCCTGAAGGAGAGAGATTTTTTCCAAATGGGTGCAAACAAGGAAGCGTGGGGTCAGAAGACCCACAGAGGCCACAGAGGAAAGCTTGCCCCCAAATAGTACCAACAGCAAGAATCAAGCCAAAGATAAGCCATCCAGATTTCCTCTTAATCCTGGATCACATTTCACTTGAAGCTGTTCCTAAACTACTTAAGTGGATGACCCAACACATTCCTCTTATCATTCAAGTCCAGATTAAAGAGAATTTTCTGTTATTTAGAATATAGAATTCTAATCAATACACACATTATCTTAACCCACTTTCCTTCCTTAAGATTTGTTTCATACATGGCACATGCATTTTATCAGGTCATATATATATGTTGCCCCATCCCCTCTCCCCCAAAAAGAGGGAATCAATTGTGCAGATATGTCAACCTTAAAATCCAAAGATGTCTATATTATGTGACCCAGATGACAAGGAGCTCCCCCAGAAATCAAATTTGTGACGGCAGACAAGGACAAGACTGTACATTTTCTTTTGAGCTCAAGTCCTAGTGAAACCATCATGCAAGATTTGTTTTCAATTTTCAGAGCAAAACTATGTAAGTCTCCATGACCATCACTGAAAAGCCCAGAGTGTGGGGGGCCACCACATAGGAGAGGTTGCATGAATTAGGAAGCCAGAAAGAGATAATGAGAAGGACTCTTAGTCCCAAGGATAGCTCATGTTAAACATTAATTTGAAGTCAGAGTTCCAAAATCTGACCAGCACCGTGACCTACGGCATGTCATGCCTTGACCCAGGCTTCAACTTTCCATTTCCTCATTCCATAAGATGGAGCTTGAGATGGATTTTAATGACCTTTCTGCTCTTTCCCAACATTCTGAAATGTCTTGATCTTTGCTGTACATTAATGCAAGCTATGGAAGGTTACTTCCAGCAGTGCTCTCTATGTAATGGGGGAGGAACGAGGAGGATTGTTGGTGGCTTTCCTTTTCTTTACTCACACAGAGCCAGGATCCACCCCCGGGAAACTGAGGATGTATCAGAACCAGAAGCCACCATCTCAGGCCAAGGGTGGGGTCGGGAACCTCAGTGTGGGATTTGGTGACTGATCACTGAAAGTTTCTCAGAGGAGGTGAGAAGTTCTTGTTTCCTTTCTTGTAGTGTATTCAATGCTAAGGACACCCAGTGGGAAGACTGTAGGACCACAAGGAAGGTGGAAGTTCAGCAGCCACTTCAGAGTACTCAGTCAAGTACAGAATCTCCCTTTATTTCAATACCAGGGGCCCTAACTCCAGCCTCTGGGTGGAGCCAAGAAACACAAAATTCAAAGATTCAGAAAGCCTGTGAACCACACACTGACGAAAGCTGTCCAATGAAATGTATTGTTTGAACAATGTTTAAAATAAACAATAGTCTTACTTTCAAAGAATTTGGGTCATCACAAAACCCTGCAAAGTAGGCAGTATTTTTATAAAGTGACATTGATGCTATTTACTGAAAATGATAGGATGTCTCTAAAAACACCTACACCGGCTTTGACATACGCTAGGTCTCACTAAATGTTAGCTGTTAAATATAATGAACAGGTGTGTGATGCCAGAAGTACACAGTCATTGTATGGAGCAGTCATTGTATGGAGCTCTCAGGTGAGTGGCTCAGATCCCACCAGGTACTGCCTTAGAAGGAGAGGGACTTTCTGAGGCTGTTTCCCTCCAACTCAGAATTGCCTTGGGTTTCAAAGTGTTTTTAGAGAAGCAGAAGAGTAGAGAACAACAGTGGGAGTTTAAGAACTATGGGAAAAAACACCCACCAACTATTAGCTGTGCAATTTACAGTAAGTTACATCATCTTTCTGAACCTCAATTTCCTCATCTGTAAAACGGGAAGCGACAAATGAGAAAAAATAGGTAAAGCGCTTAAGCTGTCTCCTAGCACTTGAAGCATATTAACCGTTCTCATGAGCTACAGTTTTGCATGCCAGAGAGAGAAAGTCAATTCAGAACCAGGGCTGTGCTTTGGGCACCTGGAGACTTGGCTGGAGCTGAGCGCCGGAGGAAGAATTCCTACAGAGTCCTTAGCGTTGGGCTGTGTGCCCACACGTCCCAGTTAAGGACCATTCACAAACATTCGCTACTTAGAAGATCACTTTAATAATTAGCCCTGCTTTGCTAATTACACTTTACTGATTAGAAACTGCTGACAATACTGAGGTTGCTGTGAGTGCTATTTTTTTTTTAAGCAGCCATCTGATAATAATGGTGACTGATTTTGAAGCTGCGGTTTTATCTTTAAATGGGACATCAATAAAGCATTGTGTAGGAAATACCAAGAGGGAACTCTGGAGGCAAGAAGAGGCTGTTGGATGATTAACACCCTCTTTCCTGCTAAGCGGAAACCTGAGCAACCCCCTCTCCCCCACCCCACTCCCCACACAGAAATATGCTTTAGGATCAGGAGACAACTGGTTGCATGTAGGGAGATTTTTTTCAAAAGACTAAAGTTTGTGGTTTGTAAAAGTATTTTCAAGCTGGGCATGGTAGTGCGTGAGCGTAATCCTAGCACTCTGGGAAACTGAAGCAGGAGGATTGGAAGTTCCAACAATTTAGCAATTTAGCAACTTAGTGAGAACCTATCTCAAAATACAAAATAATACGAGGCGGGGGGGGGACAATAATGCTAATAACAAACAGTAAACACCCTACCTTTAAGGAGTGCTTTGCTTAGCATTCTACATAGTGTGTACAGAGTCTATCGATGTGCATGCTAGAATCCACCCACTTCACAGCTAAGACTAACGGCACAAAGAGGTGAAGTGACTTGCCCAAAGTCACACAGGTCGCAAATTTTCATCCTTCACTAGTTGAGTTAAATAGCTATCCAGACACATTTTTCCCATGAGGAAACTGAGGCTCACAAAGAAAGGTTCAGTGATTTGTCCCGACTGCAAACAGCGGATGGGGAGCCAGGAAATGAAAGGCTCATAAAATTTGACCCTGGAAAGGGCTGGGCTGAGATGGTCCTGCCACCTCCAGGCTCCTGATTCCCCGGAAGCACAGGCAGCTGCGACCGAGACAGGCTGGTCCCCGACCCCACACCCACCCTCCCTGCGCTGCCCGGGTAAAGCTCGGCGGCGCCACCCGAGAGCCTAGCCTGATAATGGCCCTGATTAAGCGGCGGGCGGCCGAGGACAGGCACCGTCTGGGTCCCTGCACCTGGACCCCTGGCCTGGGGAAGGACCGGGCCGGTGGCGGCGCGCATTCTCAGGGCGGAGCCCCGGACCAAGAAGGGTGCTGGGAACCCAGCGGGTGCCGCGCCCCTGCACCGCGGGGAAGGAGGTGGCAGCCGCCCCGCAGTGTCCCCAACCTGCGCTCTGAGTGCCCGGCTCTACGGAGCCGCCTCGACCTCTTCGCGCCAGCCCTGCCGCGCGGCCTTTCTTCCCCCTTCCAGCCCGAGAAACTGAGTTTCAGAGCGGCGCAGACCACTCGGGCTCACCGGTAAGCAAAGGGCAAAGCTGTCCGTGCGGACCCCTGGCAGTCAGCCCCCAAAGCTCACCCGGCAGGCCGCGAGGTGCAGCCCTGGACCGAACAGGCTTCCCTCCTAGCGAGGTCTCTACTGCCCCAGGGGCCCTGCGGGTGATTAGGTAAAGACCCAGAAAAGAGAAAAACAAAACGTCCAAGGCCGCCAGACCAGGTCCTCGCCCTGTGCTTTGCGCCCCGAGAAGATGCTCCTGCGCGTTGCGTGCGAATCCCAGCCGCCAACGTGGGCCGAGTCTAGGGATCGCTCTGGACAGACAGCAAAGACAAGCTCGCGTACCTGGGCTCCGAAACCTTTGCTTACAAACACCCCAAGAAAGCCCAGCCCCTCCTGCAAATCGCTGCCGCTTCCGAAGCAGGTTAGGAGAAATCGTCGTGAGGTAGAGGCGGAGACTGACGGGTGCAGACTTGAGTCGCACCGAGCAGGCGTCCTGGGCTTCACCGGAAACCGCCCACGTGTGCTTGGGCCAGTGAGTGGCTCGGCCTTCCCAGCCCGCTGTTTGCAACCCTAAACTGCACAGGCCACCGGACATCACAGTCCTTGTAGGTTTCCACTAGGTAGAATAGATGCTCCTCCATGCACGGAAAACCTGGCATCTTGGACTTCAAATGCACACTGACTACCTCAAAGTGCCAGATAACGGAGGAAAGTGCTGCGCCGCAGAGGCCCTTGGTCCCAGCTTCTGCAGCCGTCTGCCTCTTCCCCTGGGCCACTCCAGCTTTCACCCGCACCACAGAGCCTCAAGAGTGGTCCATCTCCAAGCCCGGAAGGGCAGCGTTGAAACTGACTCTTTGGTGCACCTTCTCCTTATTCCTTGGTGTGATCATCTCTTCAGTAACCTCATTTCACAGCCAGGAGTCAGACCCCAGCACCCTGTCTGCAGAGGGTTTCCTCCATTCAAGTTGTTTGTCTGCCTTATGTGTATTTAATTTAAGCCCTTACACCCCCATATTCTAAGGGTTCTTTTAGCAAAATATTGAGGGGAGGGAAATGTATGTTTTCCATAGCAATGCTTTTTTGGTTTTGTTTTTTTTGGGGGGGGGGGTACTGGGATTGAAGGCAGGGCCTTCACACTGAGGTGGATCACCAGCACATTTTTAAGTTTATTTTATTTTTTGTTTTGTTTTGAGGCAGGATCTTGCTGAGTTTCTTCACTTCTCAGGCTGGGCTGAGAGAGCACATCCTCCTGCCTCTGCTTTCCACAGTGCTAGAGGGGAGGGAGAGGAGGAGGGGCAGATGCCATAAAAAGAATTAAGATGTGTTATGTACGTGCACCAACTCCCCATGATGAATGTAATCACTGTGTACTGTAAGCATGTTAATTAAAAACTTTTTAAAAAAAGAAAATACATCTCCAAGCTACCTGTGTATCCCCCAAAATATACTGCACCCTTGACTTATGAACTCAGTTCATTCTCCAGGGCTGGTTGTAACTGAAGATGGTCAATTGCCTTCAAAATTTCTCTCCTGTATAATTTAAGGTCTCACTTTCTTCCAGGCAGATCTGTGTCCTTAGAGGGACATTGGCCTAGGATGTACTCCAATGTACTCCACGCAGGAAAGGATGTTGTAATGTTCCTAACTCTTTAAAGGTTAAATCTGTATCTGAGACCATCAGGAAGCACAAGTGGTCAGCATTGAGGTCATAAATTTGTTCATAAGTTAAAACTAAAATTTTGGTCATAATCTGAGTTGTTCCTATGTCAGACTGATTGTAACTCGAGGGTCCACTGTAAGACCTAAATGGAAAGTAATCAGCCTTGAAAACTAGAAATTAAAACTGACAGCCCCAACCATCTTCTGTTAGAGTAGCCAATGGAGCAAGAGAATAGTGAGGTATAATTTGCAGGACACTGGCCATCACCATGGTAATGACTAGCTCTTATTTTCGGGTTAGGTCTTATTTTCAGGAAACGTAGTTGACTTTGAACTCTGGGTGGGCAGGGATCCTACGCAACAAGTCCCACCCCATCCCACATTCACAAGCCAGTGCCTGGCTTAGAATGAATGAATGCCCTTGAATAGGTTGAACTCCTCTCTAAATCCACTGCTACTTTCCTCAAATCTTCATAAAACCTCTCCATCTTGTATCAGATCACTGAGCCCAGCAGAGCCCAGCCTAGCCCAGAGTGAGAGAAAGGTAATGTTTGGTGAATGAACAAACAAATACTGCACCTTCTGTATCTTTTATTTGCTTATATCTTTTTTTTTTTTTTTTTTTTGTACCGGGGATTGAACTCAGGTCCTTGCGCTTAAGCAGCAGGCAGCGAAACCACTGAGCCAAATCCCCGGCCCTTCTGTATTTTTTATTAGATGCACAGGTCTTGTTCTCTTACCTAACACACTTCAAGTTGTCTGGAACCTGTTGACATTTGGAAACTGTCATCCAAGCCCTTTAAGGGTGAATGTTGCTGCTTTATTGGTAGTAAAATGAACTTCAATCCTGGGTTCCCAAGGAGACTTGCTTTGGGAGTTGGTGGAAGAAACCCTACAAGGCTACTTCCTGCAAGGTCTTCCTCACCGTGGTCTCCCAAACCTCTGTCATAGATGTGGATGGCCTGTCAGCAAACAGCTGTCTTGGGAAGACTTATGAAGATGCTCCAGCCAGAGTGAGAAGGGACCAGGCACAGGTGCAGGAGGGAGATGATCATCTTCCCAAATGCCCATAAATCTAACTGGGTGACACACGCAAAACTGGCCCGCTTTGGAGGGGAAGGTGCCAGCAAGACCACTGCGGCTGCTCTTCTGCAGAAGGTGTCTCACTTCCTTTGAGTTGGATTTTAAACACCTAAGAAAGCCCAGCTCATGAAGCACCCTTGGGCCCTTGTGCAGCTTCCAGGGAGACCCTATGCAGCCCCAGAGCGTCCAACCCAATCCTTCATTCCACAGCAAAAGCACCTACTCCTTCTGCCTCCCGTCCTCCCCCACTTAATAGTCCAGCCTGTGCCATTTGCTGGAGCAACCCTTTCAACGTTGCAAGTTTGGGTTGGAGTCCTCCCCTTACTGCTTATGATCAGAAAAATTTTGATCAGATTTTTAACCTTCCTGACACCCCAGGACCAGGGTGAGAACACAAAATTTAGACGGGTGTCAAAAAACTCAGTAATCAAACATTTTAATAATTTTAAAAAGCGAAGTTCCTATTTTTACCAAAATCATGATGTATAAAATACCTCAATTTTAAATAGACAGCAGCTATCAAGAGCCAGGCAGTTGGGTGCAGGAAGCAGTGATAGTCAATGAGGAAGGTGGGAGGAGGAGGAGAAAGAGGACGAGAAGGAAGAGAGGAGGGGAGGAGAGAGGAGGGGAGAGGATGAAAGGAGGGAGAAGAAGGAGAAAAGAAGAGGAACAAAGAGGAGAAAGAAAAAGAGAGGAGGGGGAGAGGAGATGGGGAGGCAGAGAGGAGGAAGGAGCCCAGAAGAGCCTCAGAGGGGCAGGGCTTGGGGGAGAGCAGGTCTGGGTTTGGTACCCACGGGACCTGGAGAGACTTTTCTTCCCAGTTCTTGGGATCCTCCTCACATTCTGAACCACTTCAGGCACTGGGTTCTTCTTGGGAAAAAGAGGGAGGAGGGAAAAGTCCAGAGGCGCCTTTCCTGTGCTCCCAAGCTCCCAGGGGACGACCAGAGACGCCCAGGGCCCAGGGAGGAGGGGAAAACAGTTGCTCTGGCTGAGGATCCGGCCCAGGGCAACCTTGAGTCAAATGCTCCCCGGTCGCTGGCGCTGGCCCAGGCGACTCCCCAAGCCCAGGCCTGCTGTGGACGTCGGGGGGCCTCGGCTCCAACATTTTCCCTCCCGCAGACTCAGACCCTGGAGATGCCTTCGAACTTCCAGGGACCCACGGACACCGCTTTCCCTGGTGTCACAGCGGTGCGCGGGCGTGGGCTCCCCGCCGCTCACGCGCTCACAGCACCCGGACCTTCCCGCTGGGCCCCACCCTGTCGCTCGCCTCTCCTCGTCCCGCCGCCGGCCGCGGACAGTGGCCTCGCTCCGCTGGGTCTGGGGCGTCCTTCGTGTTTCCAAAGCGGAACCGGCTAATCCAAAGGCACCAAGGCCCTGCTTTTAAAGTGTCTCCCAGGAACGAGCCAGGAGGAAGCCGCGGCCAGGATCTCAGGCCAGGTTCGGAGGCGCTGCCCTGGTGCTGGGAATCCTCTCCGCTCTGCGCTGTTCCCAGCGGCCAAGCCCGGCTTCGCCCTGGCCTGCAGGCAGCGGCGGCCCAGGCGGCGGCAGAGGATGACCCAGGCTGGACCCTGTAGCCCCCAGCTCGGCCTCTGCGACCACAGTCCTCAAACAGGGACAGTGCCCAAGCGGAACGGATTCCCTCCTGGAGAGTTCTGGGGCAAAGCAAACTTCTGAATTCTGCAGGCTCTGAATGTGAATTTGAAAGTGGTTTGTATACGGAGGCATATAACCGAGCTCAGAGCTCAGACTTAACCAAAATTTACAGTCCTAGCTCCAGTTCAGCAGGATGTAAGTAATAGGCTCAGTACCACCATGCGGCCCCCAGCCTCTAAGCTCCAAAATGATCGCCCCACCTGTACTTAAACATGCAAAAGACATGTCCCTGTGATCAAGAATTTGCAGTTCAAAATTTAAGTGCAATAAAGAACACTGGTGTTACTCAGGTGTTGGGTATTTGGGCACATTGCACGTTACTGTATTAACCCACAGAGCTACCTTCTACGGAGGAAAGAATTATTGGCCATATCTTAATGGAAATGATGAGATCCAAGTTTGAAATGCTTACAAAACTGACAAGTGACAGGTCCATGCATGTTGAAGTCAGAATTCAAAGCCTCCTCCACTGTTCCTTCTAGGACCCAAAGCAGCCATGCTGCCTGTCCTTGTGGTAATGAGACTGCCTTGTGCTCAGGGTGGTTTTACCTGATAACTTGGGCTTTTAAGGGACCTTGGAAACTGGATGCTCAGGGAGGGCTTTGAATCCCCCTTTCACAGCACCTCTGTGCCAGCCACTGGCTCCCCATTTTACACCACAGTATTGATCTGCAAAGGCATCAAATCTAACGGGGGCAATGTGGCCTGATAATAACGCTGCAGTGTGTGTTTTACTGCCAACAAGATGCAGAGCTTAGGGACACCAAAGCAGCTCACCTCTTGTGCCCAGGTTTGATCCCTGCTGTGTGAGTCACTTTAATGGGATGCACACTAGGGATTTCCTGCACACCAGAGTTCCACAGCTGGGCTGAGCCGCCTGGGCAGTGGGAAGGAGGTGGCAACTGATTTCTGCCAGTTCACCTTTCCCTGAGCTCCCTCAGTTTTCCTGGAAATGTCCATCTCCTGAGGCCATTCCGACTCCATGGGGTCACTAAGATAACTAAGGAAAGACATGGCCTTTGCTCTGTGCAGAAGCACCATGGCGATCGCCAAAGACTGATTGTAATTGTACAGCAACCTAACGAAAACCAACTCCACCCAATATGATCTACCACACACTGCACATATCAGTGTCTAGTCATGACATCTCCCAAACAAACAAACAAGCACAACAAGAAAACCAAAAGCTCCACTTGAGGAAAATCCTCATTGCTGAACAAACTTAAAGCATTTGTGACAGGAAAGAAACCATGTGTGCCTCACACTCAAAGGAAGGAAATGTCACCTTGAGAAGATTTTATATGTGCCAGGAGAGAGTTTGCCTGTGGCTTGAATAACCCAAGGGTTTAGATTGGGTCTGGGTTGTCCAAAGCCAGCCAAGGGTTCTGAGGCATCTAGGTTAAGTCCTCCTCCTTCAATTCCCCGAAGTCTGCTCTGAAAGCCTGCTGGCAGTCAGCCTTAGCTCTGCTGGGGACCCAGCTGCAGGACCTCGACCAGGTCAGGATCTGGACCAGGACCTGAGCTGGGACTCCTGGGGGAACCACTGGAGGGGCGATGCCCAGCTCCCCCAAACCTGCCCCATCTCTCCCCTCTGGAAAGGAAATGGAGATGCTCTAGACCGGGGCAAAACCCTTCCAGCACCAATCTGTACTTTTACAAATTTCCCCTCACATGTCCATGTGGACACTTCACACTGAAACAGAGACATCAGAGCATGGATCTTCCCCACCTTTGCGCAGCACCTGGTGAAAAAGGACCAAGGCACGAGGACCTGGACAGTCCTAAACCAGAACCCCCAGATGTCACAGCTCTGTTCACATAAAAGGTCCCAGCTGTGATTCTGACATTTCAGCACCCACACACACACCCATTTCAGGAGCTGGGGAGGGGTGCAGGGGGAGATGGGACTTGTTTTCTTTCTCTGAAGACCTACCAAGAGGCTGCTAATCGCCAGACCTTCAGATTGGAAAGGAGCGCAAATATTTACATGTGCAGCTTGAGCGTGTGTGTCAGCCTGGTTTACAGGGCTCCCATGAAGCGGATTACCCTGCGAATTCTGAGAATTTGAGTTATTCCGGCCTAGCAAGGCCAGCAGACGCCCCCCACCAGGCCGTGGGAAGTCCTGGCCCTGCCGCCTCAGAGTCCACCGCGCCGGGGGCCTCAGAAGCCGCCAAATCGCCCAGCGCGCATCTCTGGGTCCCCAGGCCTCCTATCCTGACGCGGCCGCCTCCCTGCTTCCCCGAGGCTAGGGCCTAGGGGCGCACAGGGGCACAGAAGCCATGGTTTGGAGAGCAATCAATGTCTTTGGCAAAATGCTCCCAGCTCTGGCTCAGAGTTTCTTTGGTGCGTTTCTCCAGGAGTTAGAATGTGGGGTCCTTTGAGGGGAGTCCCAGCTCTGGGACCAGTGCCTGGCGGGGCCTGGACGTGGCGCCCGTTTCCCGTCTCCCAGGCACTTCCCAACTTTCTCTTTTGGAACTCTGCGCAGGTGGAGGAAGCAGAGCCCAGGCGAGGACTCCGAGGATTCCCCGGTGCAGGTTCCGGGATCCCAGGTCCCGGGCTGCGACCAGACTGTCTTCGCTCGCCGTCCTCCGGCCTTGGCTGCGGGACAGGACGGGGAGCTGGGCGGCCCCGTCACCCTAGGGCAGCGCCCCTGACGGTGACCCCGGGCTGGGCTCCGCGCCTGCCCAGCGCGCGGCCACCGGGCGCCTCGCCCCAGCCGCCCCCGCCCCGCCGGCCCGCGGCCCCGCCCCCGGAGACCGAGGCAGGAAGCGGTGGCGGTGACGTGCGGCCGCGCTGACTGGCTGTTGCCCGCAGGCACCGCCACTGCCCGCAGCTTAAGGCGCAGGGCCGCGGGCGCCCAGGCGCAGAGTCTGTCGCGCCTGGCTGAGCCCCAGACGCCCGAGTTCGGCTTCCCGGCGCCCGCGCCCTCGCCGCGCCGCCCGGCCGTGGTCACCCCAAGCAGCCTAGGCCGTCCCAGCGGTCCCCGGCAGGGGGACGGGAAGGACGCGGAGCGGGCGCCCCAGGCCCCTGAGCGGAGCGCCGCGGATGCTCGGCCCCGGCCTCGGGCAGCCTGAGCTCCGGCCTGCGCTCCGGGTGTGCGCGCCTCCCCGAGTCCCCGGAGGGTCCCCCCACTTCTCCTCCAGCCCGCGGGAGTCGCTGCTCCTCCGGACTTTGTCGCGGGGCCGTCCGAAGGCTACGGAGCAGCTGCGGGGAGGAGGCTCGAGCTGACCCTTCCCAGTCCCTGCCCGACGCTCGGAAACTTGGCGCTACCTTTCGGGTCTTTGTCTCCCCGGGGACCCCGCACGGCCAAGAGCGCGCCAGGGACCATGGAGTTCGCGGCGTCTCCCAAGCCCCAGCTCTCCTCCCGGGCCAACGCTTTCTCCATCGCGGCGCTCATGTCCAGCGGCGGCTCCAAGGAGAAGGAGGCGGAGAGCACCATCAAACCCCTGGGTAAGTGGGGCTGGCCGCGCTGCCGCCCGCGCTCCCTCTGTCCCCTGCTGTGGGCGGGTGGCAACAAGCGGGGGTGGGGGGCTCTTCCCAGCCAGCCGCCCTTAGGACCTGGGCCCAGGGTCATACTTCTCAGGAGGGGGGTTTTTCCCCTTCTCTACCCAGTTTTTTGGGGGGTGTCACAGACTGTTGAACACCAGGAGTGTCGCATCTCCTTTGTGGACCACTTACTGTTTGTCTAGAATCCCGATATCAATCGGACACACGGTGTTTCTAGGTGTAAAATAACAAAAGCCCTTCTAAAACGAAGGGATTTACAGAGCATGTAACACCGGAGAATGGATTGGAAACCAAAGTGATGCTAAAGGCGTCAAAAGAAATCGATTTAATTTAGTTTTTGCTCTGGCTTGAACGGACTCACACTCAACCCCTGACACCGCTGTAGAGCCCCGCGGGATCAGCCAGCTTTCTCCCTGTGAACCATTTTCTCCCCAGAAACCGCAACCTACAGCAAAACTCATTCTATTTCCGTGGTCATTTTCAGCTGAGGGTGGCAAACCCATTCCCCAGTACCCAGTTCCCAAATTTCAGTTATATTAATTATTGAGCGATCTTGGCCATGTATAGAAGACTCTGGGCTCAGTAAAAAGAGAACAGGAGAGCGCTTTCCTTCGAGCCGGTGAACTGTGTGGAAGGAAACCGCCCGCTGGAGAGAAGTGTTTAAAAGCCATTTTACAACAGGGGGAGAAAGAAGTGTTCCATCACCAATCCTCGGGTCCTCGGGACAGCATTGTCCCACATCTTGATCATCTGATATCTTTAAAAATGCTGACAGCAGGGCCAGGGATTCATCTCAGTGGTTCTGCTGCCTGCCCCTCAAGCGCAAGGACCTGAGTTCGATCCCTGGTACCAAACAAACAAACAAACAAACAAAAATGCTGACAGTAATCGAATAGCAAACTTAATTTTTCCAACCATCCTCAACTCTTTCCTCATATCCTTCCCAACTGCTTAACATATTACATCCAATGCCATTGTGATAAGAAAGAGAATGATTTTAAAAGAAAATAAGGAACCTGGGCAGAGAGAAGAGAGCAGAAACCTGTGCATGACTTGGAGGCACGGAAAAGGAAGCCCGAAGTCTGGGAAAGCAGAGTGTCAGTCTCCTCTGAGGGCTTCACTCCCTCTCCCTCTTCTTCCCACCCACCATTCCTGAGCCTCAAAATCTGCCCAGAAATGGGAAATGGGAAACCTCAATTGTTTGCGGTGGGGGGGGGGATTAACTACCACTTTCAAAGTAGTACTCGTGAGATGGCCCAACAGTATCCACTGCCATCGGGGAGCCCTGAGTCCTTTATGAACACCCCCATCTCATTCGGTACCTTTGAGGAGAAGAGGGTTTCAGGTTAAAATTCCTGACAGACGTGTGCACAGCGGGCTGGGAAGCACGTGAGCTCCTGCTGCAGTGTCACTTCTTCATTTTCCTGCAAAAAAATCACCTACGTAAATTTCAAAATCCTAAACTATAAATCCATTCCCAGCTCCCCAAAGACCTTCCAGCTTCCCTCCTACCTCCCACCCACCATAATCTGTAAGAAAGAGGGACCATTTTCCTCCTGGAATTTGAGAACAGCTTGTGTTCTCCTTCTTGCCCTAGGCAGTTCAACAGAGCACAGTCACTAAATGCAAGGACTCCAGCAAAACAAATACGAGTGAACAAAGCAAATGAAGAGTTGTGCAGTTTGTTGGTAGAGAGGTGTCCACTGTGCCTGTGCCTGTCCATTTAAACATTCAGTCTACTGGAAAGAACTATGGAGCATTTCTGCTTCATTTTCTTCCTCCTCTGCTTCCTAACTGCAATGCTCTAGTAGTCTGTCCTTTAGGAAGTTTGCCTTTTTCAGTTGGAAAAGAAGAAAAATGTCAAGGTTACTTGTTAAATTCTTATAAAGACATTTTGTAAATGCATTTTTGAAAATATCACAAGAACATAAGATTTTGCTAATGCCTGATTCCTTTTCTTTGAATTTCAAATAATCAACACGAAACTGATTTAATTATTGTTAATTTAAAGCATTTCCCTGAGTTGGACTATCATTGCATTGAGAAAAAAAAAGTAAGTAAAAATTCCCTATTTTCCATTTGCCGGAGATCAGGGAGAAGTGGCCCACAGACATCATCCACACAGGCATGCAGACATTCAGAACTTGTTTCCAGCCCTCAAGGGTGCGTAGAAGTAGAGCAGAGCCGTTTAGAGATGGCTTTGCATTGCAAATTCAAGTAGTTTCTTTTTTTAAGGGATGGGAGATAATTGAGCCAAATACAAAAGTCCCCCTGTATCCCATCAAAGTGACTGCTGCAGTTGGTGCGGTATCAGCTGGCAGGAGAACGCTGGGCTCCAAAGCAGCAGTATTCTAAACTTCGGCTGGTTGTGAAGTGTTCAAATTCCCTGCTACCCGGGGGTTGAAATTATTTTCCTCACTTCCAGGACCTTTTCGGGAGGAAAAAAGTTACATACACCATGTAATAGTTTCATAGAATGATTTTTAAAATGTCCCAGGGAGCCTGCTTCTGTGACTTAGCAAGTTGGATGCCGGAGTCCTTCATAGGATCTCAGGCTGGGAGGGATGCTATAAAATTGTTCTGATCTTTCTTCATACAGCTGAAGTGACTTACTGTTATTGAAGCACATCCCTATCTTTCTTTTATCTGATTTTACTTTCCTTTTTTCTATTATGGAGAGAGGAAGAGAACTCCATCAGGGAAGGGAAAGCCCCACTCAAAGTGGAGGAAGCTCTAGGCAGAGTCTTCACTCCTTTGGTCTCTGTGGAAAAAAATCTGGTTGTCACCGAGGCAAGACTGGGACCATGTCCCACAGTCTGCAAAGTCTAGAATTGGGGAGGGAAAACCAGAGGAATATTTGCGTTTTATCTTTTGTGGTCACCATCCTTCTCTTCATTCCTCATAGTTTGACTCCCCAGTGGGGTTTCAGTCACGTGCAGTTCTAGAACTGAACCATTTGGTTAAATAACCTACCAAGCAGGGGGCCTTTCACTCCAGGAGCTGCCTGCAGGCTTCCCACAAGTGCTAGGTCCTGGCCGGAGTCCTGGAGTTTGTGAGTGTCACTCTCCCAGAGCCTAGTCCGGGTGCTTGCTTGGGATCTACTTTCTTCCCTGAATCTTTCCGGGTTGACAGTGAGAGCTACAGTTGTCCCTTCCCTGTGCCTGCAGAGCAATTCGTGGAGAAGTCGTCCTGCGCCCAGCCCCTGGCCGAGCTGACCAGCCTGGACGCTCAGGGGGAGTTCGGCGGAGCAGGCGGCAGCAGCCCGTCCTCCACCTCACTGTGCACGGAGCCTCTGATCCCCACCGCCCCCATCATCCCCAGCGAGGAAATGGCCAAAATCACCTGCAACCTGGAGACCAAGGAGCTGTGGGACAAGTTCCACGAGCTAGGCACAGAGATGATCATCACCAAGTCCGGCAGGTAGGCAGGCCTTGGAGGATGGGGCAGGGGACGAGGAGAGGCCTGAGGCGCGGAGGCTTTGCCGGGCTCTGGACTGGAGGGCTGGCGGGTCGTGGACAGAGGCAGTGTCCACCAAAGGCGGCTGCTTTCCCGGCACTGGCCTTGGGAAAGAGCTGTGGAAATGGATGTCTGCGATTGCGGGGCTGTGGCCCAGGGGATCCCCCCTGGGCCTGGGAAGAAGCCACAGGGACCAGAGACTGGGGCTCCTCTCCCTGCACTAGTCCCTGGGCTCTGGGTCAGAATTCCAGGGGGTCTGGATGTGGGGTCGCTGAGTGCTACAAGGGAAGGGGGTGGCTTTTCTTTAATCACACTCAGTTTGCTGTTTGCCGAAGCTGCAGCTCCTATTACAAATTAAAATTTAAACCTGAAGAAAGAAATTTGAAAGCTAAAATTCTGGTTGGAAGAGTGGTCCCTTGGCCCGGGACTGGGCAGGCCTGGCTGGCAAAGGCCTCCAAGGTCAGTGGCCTTGAACCAGATGGATCCTTCCAGCTCAATGCCCACGGGGTCTCCAAGACTCATTCCAAGAATCCCCACTGTCCCCCACGTGCACCACCGTGTCAGGTCTGGTGACTTTGGGTCCTCCGGAGTCTAAAGTCCTTGCCGTTGACTTGACATGATTACAGAGTTTCAGATTTTGGGGTGGTTGGAGCACAGAACTCTCACCTGGCAATGAGGTCTTGGCCCTTAAAATCCTGTACCTTGCAAACAAGTGCTTCTCTGTATTGCATCTCTGTGGCTTCCCAAGAAACCAAAGGGAGCACCTGAGGGTTGGGTAAGAGGGGAGGAAAGGAAAGGAGTGGCTCCCGACCCTCCTGCCTTAATTTGGGTCAGGCCGGTGGGACTTGTGAACAGAGCTAAGGTTCTCAGTCTCTCACTCTCTCTTTCTCTCTCTCTCCCCCTCTGCCAGGAGGATGTTTCCCACCATCCGGGTGTCATTTTCAGGCGTGGATCCCGAAGCCAAGTATATCGTGTTGATGGACATCGTGCCGGTAGACAACAAGAGGTACCGCTACGCCTACCACCGCTCCTCCTGGCTGGTGGCTGGCAAAGCTGATCCCCCGCTGCCCGCCAGGTTTGTTCCCCGCCAGCCTCCCCAAGCAAATGCGTTCTCCCTCGGTGAATTCTGAGCCAGTTTGTGTTTAAAGCAGCTGGCTCCGGCCTGAGCTTTTCCAAGCCTCCGTACTTCAGGACTGAATACAAAATGCATGGGTTAGTCTCCAAGAAAGGCAGAGCTTGTGCACTTAAAAATTGTCTTTCCTTATAATTTATTTCAGAGATTTCTTTACATTTCAGTTTGAAGACTCCTTAGAAAAGTGGACCTCTTGATGTCTATATAATTTCTAACTGGCTGCTTAAAACCAGACTAAGTAAACCTACTGATGAAATGGGTGCCCTAAAATCCTTTTTCAGAAGAATATATTTTAGCAACGTGGCTGCTAATTGTAAATCTTTGTTAACTTTGTTTTCAGTGCATCCTATATGCACAGAATAAGCATCATTTGGTAAAAATGTGTTACTTTTTAAGCCAGTAAAGGGAAAAAGATTTTTAAGAATAGCAGATTCTTAGGGCCGGGAATTTAGCTCAGTGGTTTCACCGCCTGCTGCGCAAGCGCAAGGACCGGAGTTCAATCCCTGGTACCAAAAAAAAAAAAAGAATAGCAGATTCTTTTTTCCCCTCTACAATTTTTAGTGGGTGAACACAATTCAACAAGTTAATATTCTTCTGTGTGAAACACAATCTATTAGATATGATATATGATCGTTCTTGTGGCAGTTATTGCTTACAGTGTCTTCTGAGAGTTGGTTTTATGTTTTGGGTTCAAGAACCTCACCAGTTTTAAGCTGTTTCATGAGCAATATTTTTGTTATAATTGATTGAAAGTTCCTGTCAGAACTAAGAATTTATTTCGATGTACAGACTTTTTTGAAGCTATGGTTGTTTCTTTGTATCTAGTCCAGAGTCCTAGAAGGTACAGAATCAACACAATTTACACATCCATCAGCTAGAATACTGAGCTTTCTTAGTCGATCGCATTATTGAGTTTATAGTATACCAAGTGCACTAGAGAAGAGATGAACAGCAGTCTCTCAATTTTCCGTTCTCAAATGAGGTTGGGAAGCCCGCTTTTGCAACCCTTCCAAGTCAGTATTAAATAACAGGACTAAGAAATATTTTTAAAATGACAACTCATTTATTTAGTTAGTTAGTTGGTTATACTAGGGATTGAATCTAGGGCCTTTGCACTGAGCTACATCTACAGCTCTCTTTTTTATTATTTCATTTTTAATTTTCTGACATAGTCCCACTGAGTTGCTAAATAGCCCAGGCTGGGCCTGACTTTTCAATCCTCCTGTCTCAGCCTCTCAGAGTGCTAGGATTACTGGCATGTGCCACCATACCCAGACACAAGTCACTTCTTTTAATTGAACAAGATGTACCAGTTCACAGCAGAGATCAAATTAATAAAATTAGTGGTTTTTAAAAAACTATTTCTTACCCAATTTGCTATTCTTTTTGAGCTTCTGTCCTAACTTTTCAATGTTGTTTTAGACCAGAGAAAAAAGGCAGAGAGGGAGACAGGGAGAGATCGAAATGTTTTAGCAGATTCCTTACCATTTTTTGTAAGCAAGCATTGCCTTTTTTTGTTTTGTTTTGTTTCCCTCAGCCTTTCCCCTAAGAAGTTAATCACTCTGATTTAACATACATTTTCTTCCTATCTGAAGGTATGGGAATGGTGCAGGCAGCAGACTTTGGAAATATGACATGTCTTGTTTATGTTACTAATCTGCTCTGGTTAGAGAAAGAAAGTATGTACCAATGCACTATCTCAACTGGAGCATGTTTAAGCTATTGCTGGAATTTTAAGACTGGGGAGGGGGTGAGATGGGGACGAGCTTCCTGTGTGTTTTCTCATTTATTCTAGTTCAGCTTGTTTATATTGATGTTAGATAAAAATATATAGTGCATCATGGGATTGAAATATTCTAGATAATTTAAGCAACTACGTTTTTTCTAATATTATAAGAAATAGTCAGCTATATTTTCTGTCTCCATAAAAGAAAGGGGAAGAACTTGGGCACTGAGAATTTTTGCATTTTGGTAGCAACTCCTTGTATTTCTAGGTCTTCGAAGCACTTTAGCCTAGACTGAAGTTCACTAGTCAGTTCTTTCTAATTAGAAGGAAGAAATAATGCTTGGCAATATTGAGTAACATTGGGCAAGACATTATTCATGATTTAAATAATGTTACATGTTCATATAGGACATCTTTTCTTTCAAGTAACTGATATTTAAATAAGTTATTTTTATTAATGTGATTACATAGAGTGACTGGTTTAAGAGGGAGCATTTTTCATCAACTAATAGGACTTCTAGTGATTTTGGACATTTTGGGGGGAGGTGGAATGTGGTATTGATCAATAAAACTACAGCATCACAAAAATCATGACTTTTCTTTTCTCTATTTACCGAAAACTTTTCTGTTTTTTTTTTCTGTTGTTGTTGTTTTAGACAGGAAGACAGACTTTATAGATATAGGAAGGGGATCTTGGCATGAAGAGGAAATAAGAAGGAGGAGAGGGAAAGATAAAAGTAAAAAAGGATCCAGATGTGATATGTATATGTACCAATTCCCCACAATGAATATATTTATTATGTATCACTAACATATACTAATAAAAATGATTTAGTAATTAAAAATAAAATTACAACTTTGGGAGGATGAAACTTCAGAAGCTACCATGCTATCAAAAAACGTTCTCATTGGGCCGGGAATTTAGCTCAGTGGTTTCACGGCCTGTTGCACAAGCGTAAGGACCCGAGTTCAATCCCCGGTACCAAAAAAAAAAAAAAAAAAAAAGAAAAAGAAAAAAATGTTCTCATGGAAAAGCAATTATTATGAACTCCCCACCTGAAACAACGGAAACAACAGGTAGACAGAGGCCTCCAGTCTTTAAATCTTCTGCCGGTCTGGTCAGATCCAGGAGCACGGCCAACCCACACTGTGCTTTGCTCCTGCAGGGCTTGGCGAGTTCCAACCCCCATGAGGTTTGAATCCTTTGAGCCCAGCCCTTTCTCATGACAAACCACAGCGCAGACTTCTGGCTCTTTACATGAATATTGTAAAGAAAGGTTTTGCTGACGTTTTCCCAACCAAAACGTTTATGTCTGTTATAAGGATCCTATACAAAATGTACAGAGGAATGACCTGTTATATGGACAAAGGAATTTGTCAGTGCTGGCCTGTAGCTCAGCGGTAGAGTATGTGGTATGCATGAGACCCTGGGTTCAATCCCCAACACCAGAAAAAAAAAAAGAAAAAGAATTTTTTCTATTAAAACAAAGATTTCACCTTCCTCATCATTAATTCTGTAATTTCCCTCTGATTTTGGAAAGATTATGTCATTGTACTAGCATTAGGATTTCCAAAGAGCTGTACTTAGGGGGATGACCACAGGGAAAGGAATAGTGTGTGTGTTACAGTGAGTAAAAGTGTGTCTTGCACATAGCAGCAGATCCATAAAGGATAAAAGCATTTTTTTTTGTTTTGCTTAAGCTGTTTACAAATAAATAAATTGAGTAAATCAAAGCTTATCCAGCCTTAAATGCTTCTTTAGTGAGTGCATCAACTGATACAAGAAGAGTATGTGTAGTGTTTAAAGTACCAGAAGGAGTGACAGACACTCATCTCTGATCTGTGGGCTATTGAACATTCGCCCCAGCTGGGTCGTGTGGTGCACACCTGTAACCCAGCACTCTGGGAGACTGTGGCAGGAGCCACAAACAGCAAACTTGAGCCCAGCTTGGACAGCTTAGTGACTTAGTGAGACCCTGTCTCAAAGTAAAAAATAAAAAATGAACTGGGAATGTACCTCAAGTGCAAAGGCCCCGAGTTCAGTACTCAACACTGGGGGAAAAAAATCTCTATGTATCTGTGCTAAAATCACTTTGTCTTATATTTGTAAAGTACACATGCTTTCAATGGAACAACTTAAGTTTAAACAAATGTGTTGTCTAAAGTTGTTTCCTCTTCCAAATTTTTGTTTTCATTGTTCTTCAGTGATGGTTGTAATAAAAACTCATGCAATTAGTGTAAACTACTCTTTCTTCGGAAAATATCTACAATGAGATTTTTATATTTGATAGACACAGAATAGTAGCTAACTACATAGATGAAATAACCTATCTTTAAAAACTGGCTTACTCAGCACATAGTAGATTTATTAAGTTTTACCCCTTTTAGATCATTGGTACATGAAGAAATGCATTAGGTGTTTTAGTTATTTTTGCATTTCTGTGTTAATAAATTTGAGATACGTAAAGCAAATAGAACAGGCTATGTCTAAGAGGCTACTGTGTTCTTTAGAATCAGTGCATTTTATAACCCAGAGACAGACTTTTAAAAAATATCTCAATACAGTTTTCTCATAATTTCCTTAGGCTCTATGTGCACCCTGACTCTCCCTTTACTGGGGAGCAGCTACTCAAACAGATGGTGTCCTTTGAAAAGGTGAAACTCACCAACAATGAACTGGATCAACATGGCCACGTAAGTATGAGGCACCTTGGTCATGTGGGGTCCCCTGGACGGAAGCAACAAGTCACACCAAGCGTCCTCTCTCAGCCCCTTCTCCTCTCCCTCTCCACCTCCACTCTCCATCTCAGTCATTGTGTGAGCACATGTGTGAGTTCTTCAGGAGACCATGACTGCTTTTGTCCAGAAGTCATGTGCAGGATCTGAGGGCCCTTTCTGTTCAGAAGGGTCTGGGACCTTCTGCACCATGGATTTCCTAGCACACCTGCAGCTGCTTTCTCACTGAGCCAGGGAAACATGGAGAACATGCACTTTTGGAGGTGATCCGAAACCTCTCATTAGGTTAAGCATCTGACTGTTGATGGTAGGACGTAAGCACAGCGTGAAAGAGATGAGTTCAGACCTCTCGGGGGCCCTGTCAATATGCAGAACACATTCCCATGAGATGCAACAGAACACAAGGGCTGTCTTGCCAAAGGAGTTTACAAAAATGCTTTTTACTCATTATGCATCATTTTCGTAGAGTTTGATGCCAGGCCTGGTGGTCCCTACCTGTAATCCCAACCCTCTGGGAAATTCAAGCTCAGCCTGGCCAACTTGACCCTGTCTCAAAATGAAAAGATAACAATCTAGGGATGTAGCTCAGTGCAAAGACCCTGGATTAAATCTCCACTATTGCAGGGAAAAAAAGACTCCTTGCAATTAAAAACAAAACACATTTGATTTTCTATCAGTTCAGTGAAATGTGGAAAAAAGGGAAATTACAGCTCTGTGCTCTTAACAATATTTAATAGAGCAGGCAGCCTTTGAAGGCCTCAGCACATTTTACACAATTCTTCTTTAAGGTGTGATCTGTGGTAAGATTCAGTGCTCTTAAATAAAAATTACATGCAAATTCTGTTTTATACT
This sequence comes from Heterocephalus glaber, assembly GCF_053883595.1. Taxonomy (NCBI): domain Eukaryota; kingdom Metazoa; phylum Chordata; class Mammalia; order Rodentia; family Bathyergidae; genus Heterocephalus; species Heterocephalus glaber. Next base: position 33,086,009 of record NW_028258381.1, read on the forward strand.
TAGGTTAAGGGAACTTGCAGTCTTGGCAACTTCTTATTGATGAGGTTGTTTTGTTTTATAAGACAGAACATGGGTCTTTCCATCCTCTCTCTCTCTCTCTGTCTCTCTATCTCTGTAGTGGAGATTGAACTCAGGGCCTCTCACTGAGCTACATGCCTGACCCTTTTCAAAAATGTATTCTAATAATTACTGTAATTGATACATGTTTGCAACGCATGAAATTTACATTTGATTCAAAGGATAGCTCTCTATTTATCTATGTCTTTATCTTTTTAATTCCCCACCTTTATTTTACTCTTCTTTTATAATTGGACTTCTTGTATGAAAGAAATCAAGTGATATTTAACTTTTTGTGTCTGATTTATTTCACTTAACATAATGTTCTCAAGATCCATCTATTTTCTTATAGATGACTTGAATTCATACTCCTTTATGGTTGAATAGAGTTCTATTGTGTATATACCACATTTTCTTTATCTATTTGTCTATTGATGGGTATCTAGGCTGTTTTCACATTTTAGCTGTTGTGAATCTTGCTGCTATGAATATGAGTATGCCTGTATTACTGTAATATGATGATGACTTTAACTCTTCTGGGAAGATACCTAGAAGGGAGATAGCTGTGTCAAATGGAATTTCTAGTTTTAGTTTTCTAGGGAATTTCCACACTGATTTCCATAGTGGCTGTATTATTTTACATTCCCACCAACAATGGTATAAGGGTTTATTGCCCCCACAGCCTTGTCACCATTTGTTTTGTGTGTGTGTGTGTGTGTGTGTGTGTGTGTATTCTTGATGGTAGCCCTACTTATTAGGGTGAGATAGAATCTCAAAGTTGTTTTAATTTGCATTTTCCTAGTGGCTAAAGATGATGGACATTTTTTCATATGTTTATTGGCCATTTGTACTTCTTTTAAGAAATGTATATTTACTTTACTTACCCATTTTTTGGAACAGGTTATTGATTTGGGTTTTTTTTTTATTCTTTTGTATATTCTAGATATTAATCCTCTACAAAAAGAATAGTTAGGAAAATTTTTTTCCCGTTTTGTCTTTTCACTCTGTTAATAAACATGGGTATTTTCATAGTTTCCTTCCTTGGCTTAGATAGTCTGGTATAATTATTCTCCCATCTCTTGTATTAAATAAAGCTCTTATTACTGAAGGTTTTAGTTTTTACTGGATCTGTGCAATTTAGAGGAAGTGCTTCAAAATCTTCCTCAAGATGGATTTAAGTAGATAATAATTTAGAAAGTTCTAGATATGGTTTCAAATGGTTGGGTTGAACTGGAACCAAATACAGCATTCCAACCATCAAACAAGCAAGTCAGGAGTAAGCAGGTTAAGGTAGGACAGCAAATGGTGCTGTTGAAATACTATATTGAGAGTAAGTTAATATGCTCCTGGTTTTTTACGTATTGGAAAAGATATTTGACCTTTAAGGGTGTTGTCACAATTTTTTCTTATCTCTTTTTAAAATGTAGGATGCCTTCATTCATAAATTTTTTTCAGGTTAAAATGTACGAATTATGAACTGTCTGAGAGGTGGGGGAGGAACTGGGAATTGTACTCAGGGCCATAACACTGAGCTATATTCCCAACCCTTTTAAAATTCTTTATTCTGAGACAGAGTCTCTCACTAAGTTAAGTTTTCCAAGCTGGTCTCAAACTTAATGATCCTCCTGCCTCAGCCACCCACTCTGCTGGGATTACAGCTGTGCACCACAATGACAGCTTGAGTGATATTGTTTATATCAGTAATCACTCTTAATCTCATTCATATTAAAATTTCTTGGGCTCCAATGCAAATCTTTGTAAGAAAAAAGAAATTCTTTTCTGGTCCTCATATTTTCTATATGTGAAGTTTGTAGAAGAATGATTTGGGACTTTGCAGGATAACCTGAGGGTTTTGCTCTCCAGAATGAAATGTTTTTCGTATAGGGTCGGCTTCATGGGTAAGAATGGTACTAAGCTGGATTTCAGGAGCTCTGGGTTCTTGCCAGATAGTGCCAAGATTAGATCCTGCCAAATTGTTTAGTCTTAGATGGTTTCTTGTATCCATTTTAGCTTCTGAACTTATGATTTAATATAACTGTTTATCATCACAATTGGTATGTTCTGAAAAGTACAAGAATTTTTAGATACTATGTTTAGCCAATTTTTGAAGCAGTTTTGAAGAACTCTTATAGATGCATTTAGTTTTATAACAGAAAAATTATTCATTTATTTCTTCAGTAAAGCAGGATCCAAATTCCCACCAGTGTTGCTCAGCCCCATGAGGCCTTGAGCAGAGTCAGAAAGTGTTGGATTCTGGCTGTGCAGGGACCATTCTCAAAGGAACTTGGTCTAGGGTGAGGGGAGTGAGGAGAGGAATGTTATTTAAAGCTCAGGGTTTTTAATTTTAGTTTATGAATGTGTGGGTGGGTAGGTAAAATACCTGCTTTGAAAATTCTTCCTATTTTCTTAGTAGAGTATATAAGGATTGTTGAAGTTTTTTTCTCAATATCAGGGAACAAAGATTTGCTTTTATTGCTTCAGGTTTATTCCACTTTTATGATTAAACACGAATATCTTGAAGTCCTTGGAATAAATGCATTATACAATGAGATGACATCATTTTTTTCTTAAATTCTTTTATTGGTACATTTTAGGTATACAACACAATTACATTTCTCATTGGGAACTTGTACCTTTACATAATGCATCTTGGTTCTTATTTTTTCCCCATTCCTAGCCCTCCCTTCACCCCCTCCACCCTTCCCTATTTACAAAGACTTTATTTCCATTTTTTCCATTTCTCAGCATTTTTCCTTTCCCTTCTTTCCTTTCCCCTGCCCCTCCCACTACCCCTTCCCCTTTGGACCTTTTCTTCCTATTTTGCATTATCGATTATTCATTCTAATCATTGGTACATTTTAGGTATACAATATAATGACATTCATCATTGGAAATTTCCACCTTTACACAGTCTCTCTTGGTTCTTATTTTTCACCCTTGCCCAGCCCTCCCTTCAACCCCCCCATTCCTCCCTATTTACAAAGATTTTGTTCCTATTTTTCCATTTTCTCATATTAATCCCATTCCCTTCTGTCCTTTCTCCTAGCCCTCCCACTTCCTTCCCCTTTGCCCCTTTTCTTCCTATTTCACATTACCTATTACACATTTTAGTCCTTATTTACACTTTCAGTTTCTCACACCAGAGAAACTATTTGGTATTTGTACATGTGTGTCCTATTTATTTCACTTAAGAGTATCGCCTCAATGTGCATCCACTTAGCTATAAATGTCTCTAATTTCTCATTTTTTATGGCTGAGAAATACTCCATTTTATTAAAAAAACACATTTTCTTTATCCAGGATGACATCATTTTTTTAAAGTTTATTTTGATTCATTGAAGATCTCATTTGTTTCCTATTCTGGCATGAGATCACACAAAGTAGCATGGACAAATTCAGCTCCTCTCCCCATTAACTTTAAGTTGGGCTAAAGTTAAAGACTGGCAACAAGAGATTTGTTATATAGCAGATCCCTTCATAACCCCAGGAGCTTGGTCCTAGGACCTCCTAAGAGAAGCAAAACTCATGGATACTCAAGACTCTCATATAAAATAGAACAGTGGTTACACATAACCTCTCAAATCCTTTAACATCTCTAGAGTCCTTACACTACTTAATATAATGTAAATGGTACAGTTATAGCTGTTATGCTCTATTGTTTAGGGAATAATGTAAGAATAAACTCTGCATGTTCAGTACAGGTGCAGTTTTTTGAAAAGACACTTTTGATCTAAGGTTAGTTAAATCCATAGCGGTCCACAGGCATACCAGTTGTCCCACAATGCTTACTATATAACTCTGCTAACACCAAAAGAAAATGAGGAAGCCATCAGTCACAGTATTACCAGCAGCCACCAGCACTGCCTTCCATCCTACCACACCATTTATGAAATGCTTCCCAAGGATCTCTGCTGGGAGCTTGGTGGACCATACACAATGTGCACCTCCCATCCCAGCAAAGAAAGACCCAATTTTGCAGATTTATATAGGAGATTTAGGAGGTAGTAAGGAAGATGGGGGATATTTTCTTATGTCTAAAAATGAATTTTGTCACTCAGATTTCATAATGGCAGATTTTGTTTATATGTTGTTTAGAAGATAAATGAAAAAATACAGTTTCTTAGCTGCCTTGCTAACCAGGGTGTGTTTGTCATTTCTAAGAATCTGGCAGCTTTTATTAGCTACAGAATGGAAGATGGCCATTGCTGTGATTGAGGTGTAGTTTTATAACTGGCAGTTAGGAATCAAGGACGCTGTCATCATCATAATAATAGAGTTCACCGTCACACAGAGCTCTTGCTGTTTCCTAGGTACTTTGTAAGGGTTACATCCTCTAACCGTGAGGTTAGAGGTACTGCTGGTCCTGCTTTTGCATTTGAGAAAACTAAAAGCAGGAGAGGTGAGGTCACTTGGCTCAAGATTAAAGAACTAGAATGTGGAGTTTTGGGATTCTAACCCAGATCTGTCTAATACCACACTGCTTTCTAAATTGTTTTATCTTTTCTCCCTAAATAACAACCTGGCCTCCTCGAATATTTATTTTATTTTAGAAAGTTTAGATGTGCATTTTTTAGTCTAACTAGGCTAACAAAAATATTTTAAAGACTTGATTTTAAAACATAAATAAAATGTATCCCTCCACATGACCCCCACACCCTTTCATTTTAGAAAGAGCCTTGAAACAACCCGTATTATTTGCAGGTTTTGGTAAAATGTTATTCACAATGATGATTCCACTGTGTCATGTGAAAATGATCTGCCTAACAAAGGAAAGGATAGATCCTAATCTTCAAATTGAATTTGAAATTTAGATTGTATGGTCCTGGCTTTGCCTGCATGTGCTTTGGCCTGTTTAGCCGCATAAGTCTGTACGATTCAGTACTTCCCATCTGTTCATCATAGATAATTCTGAACTCAATGCATAAGTACCAGCCTCGGGTGCACATCATTAAGAAGAAAGACCACACGGCCTCGCTGCTCAATCTGAAGTCTGAGGAATTCAGAACGTTCATCTTTCCAGAGACAGTCTTCACGGCGGTCACAGCTTACCAGAATCAGCTGGTGAGTACAAGTCACAGCAGGGCACCTAGGATGTGGTATTCAGGACGGATGTGCACTTTGGAGAGAGGATTAGATGGCAGCCCTAGGAGCTCTAAGAGTGTGTTCAGTGATGACAGATCATATCGTTTTCTTTTCTAGAATCTTTATACTCTAGGTCCAGTGGTTCACTCACCACTCCCTGGCTCAAGCTTGTCCTAATCTGCCACCACCTTCTGCTTGCTTCTCCTTCTCTTCTTCTTCCTCCTCCCCCCTCTTCTCTTCCTTCTTCTTCCTCTTCTCTTCCTCTTTATCCTCCTCCTCCTCCTTCTTTTCTTCTTCTTGTTCTTGTTCTTTTCTTCTTCATGTAGTACTGGAGACTGAAACAGAAGCCTTCACACTGGGCTACATCTCCAGCCATTTGTTTGTTTGTTCATTCGTTTGTTTGTTTATTTATTTATTTATTTATTGAGACTAAGTCTTGTTAAGTTCCTAAATTGCCCAGGCTGGGTGCTGGGCTCAAGCTTATGGTTCTTCTGCCTCAGCTTCCCAGAGTGCTGAGATTACCTAATTCTGCCTTCTCAATTTTTCTTCTCTGGAAGATTACCCACTTCCTCCCCTTCTTCCTGGTAACATGCAGAACCATATTCTTATTGCTTCATAAAATTTAAGAGTTCAATTTTTCTGATCAATTAAACACACATCTTCGACTGCCTGAGCTACTGATACTTTAGATATTTTGTGATATTTAAGTATCTTATTCTACTGTAATTTAGTATAAGATAATTCTAGTAAAATGGCTTTAATGGCTCTTTAGACAATAAACTACAGAATGTAAACCATTATGTATTTAATTAACATCAAGATATCCAATTTATAATATTGAGTTCTATATCTTCTCTCTGTGGTACAACACGTTTCAGATTTATCCATTTTTTTCATCCATGAGGTTTTGTCTAACTTTGTAAATACCCATTAAAACCCACTGAGAGCCCAACCCGCTGAACACATCCCCATACATTTTCTCCTTTCACAGTCTGCAGAGCTTGGCGGGCTTGTGGAATAGTAATACTCTCTATAGGAGGAGGCTGGGACCAGGAGAGCATGAGCTACTTTTCCATAGAGGAAAGACCAGAAGTAAAATTTTCTTTTAGGTACTGAGGATTGAGTCCAGGACTCTCACACCGGGCTACATTTCCAGTCCCTTTTTGATGTTTTGTTTTTAAATTTTGAGACAGGGTCTTGCTAAGTCACTGAGCTGCCCAAGCTGGGCTCAAACTTGCAGTGGTCCTACCTCAGCCTCCCAGAGTACACCAGCCAGAGAGATGCACCTCCCAGGGTGCATCAGCCTGCACACCATGCCCAGCTAGAATGCCATTTGAAATTTAGATACTTCAGTAACAGGAACTCATACTCTCAGTTTACTTAAACCTGACTGTTCATAGCCCTCCTAGGACTTTGTATCTTGCCTTTTCTATCTGATTAGCTGTAGGTAGTCTCCTGTTGAGATACTATATTTTGGGCTCCAAATAAATAGCTCTTAGGGGCTGTCTGTGGGGGTACCCAGAGTCCATCCTGGGATGGCCAAGCTGAGGATATATGGGGCAGTCTTTTTGGAAAAGCCAGATGCAGCTGAGAAAATGCAGGCCCAGAGAGAGGCTGTGGGCCATTGGCCAGAGTGGACATGGAAAGCTTAAGCGGCTCTATTTCCTGTAGGACTCTGACTAGATCTCATTTCCTCACCATGGCTGCCACTTTGTTTACCTAAAAACTGGGCTGGCAACTAAACAGAGCTCTTAGGGGTCTGCTGTGAAGATCAGATGTGGTGTAAATAAACTGCCTTTGCAAACTGTGAGGCTGCACCATCTCAGGAATGTCAAAAGAGAATTTGTCACCATTTGGATTTTAAAATCTTAGTGGTGTGTTTTTTTAATGAGATAAAAGAGGACGTGCTTGTTATCATGTGAACCATCTTACTGTAAAAGCAAAGCACTGTAGCTGTTCAGTTATCTTCCAAGTGACAACACAGGAGGGCAAACTTTCATAGAATGCCCAGACTAAAGCTCTGGGTGTCAACTGAAGTCCACAAAAGCCCCAAACCAGTGCAGTTCCCTAGAAACCTGTCATGGAACTCAACTCTCATAGATTCAGAAACATTCAATTCATTTTGCACTAATTAAATTTATAACTTAAAATACTAGATTTGTAAAACTTTAAGAAGTCCTGTTGATGGTTTAGAATAAAATAAAAAGTTGTCATATGAAAATTTCAATGCTTTTATTAAAATTCTCTATGCAAATGGTTAAAGCAAGAATATAAGTAAAGTGTGTGTGTGTGTATTAGTAAAAATTATAGAGCTAGAACAAAAAAACTAAAGGAAGCTTCTAAACATAATCCCTTAGATTTTGTTTAATAGGTGACAGAGCCATCCTAAATTAATAGAGGCAGGGCCTCTTATCAGTACACTGAAATAAGAGAGTATTATTATTTGATTATAATGACTAACATTTGGGTACTTACTATGCATAAAACACCATTCAAAGGGCCTTATCTTATTTAATCTTTACAATGATATTATGAAATAGGAACCGTATTGTTTTTATTCTGCATTGAGAGTTGGGGAAACTGAGGCATGAGTTAAAGTCACCCAGAGTGACCTGGCTACTCCCGTCACAGATTTTAATCCAGGGGGTTAGATTTGAGAGTGGCTGTCCTTAACTTCCTTGCTGCTGTCCAGAATGTCACCTCCTCTCAGTTTGACTCTGATGGGCTCTGAGAGCTCTGATGGCCTCAATTTCAGAGGATTTCAGTTCTTTTTCTTCCCTCGTCCCCCTGCCCTGTCCTCTGTCTTCTTTTAAACAAGCACTCACTGCTCAGGGTGCTGTTCACATGCACACTGGCAAGTGTAGCAGGCGGGTCCCATCCTAAGCTGCAGCTCAGGAAATCTGCCAGTGCTGGCAGTGGCCAGTAGGAGCCACAGGCTTTAATGACATTATCTCTTCAGTTTTTCTTCCACTCAACTATTTTAGTTAGAAAAACTTCAAATATACAAAAAGTATCCCATGTAGCTGCCACTCAGATTCAACAATAACATTTTCTCCAGTTTGCTTCTCTTCCCTTTCTCTCCCTTCTTTCTCCTCTGTATTCACACATACTTTCCCCTCCCCTGAATCATTTGACACAAACATGTGTGACATCATGACACTTCTAAAGACTTCTATGGCAATAAGAATATTATTTTTGAATCATAAATATTTATTGCAGCGAAGAAAATTACCAGGAATTATTCTTTAATATCACCTAATATTCAGTTTAATTAAAAATGTTAGAATGGATAAATAATGCCCTTTATAACATTTTTTTTTCTACTTGGGAACTAGGATCCAACCAAAGTTCATGATTTGAATTTATTATTTTTAGTTGAGAAAAATCTTCTTACATTAAAAAAATAATCTTTTTGAATTCTGACACATCCTCCAAGGAAGCCCCATGAGTACCATTCTCTAGATGAAGAAACTGAGGCTCAGAATGATTAGGATACTCTCCCAAGGCCACAGATTTGACAAGTGACAGATCTAGATATTCTGGCTCTTAGTTTCTCTGTTTGGTGGCATCATGATATATTGTGAGACCAAGGAAATGACCATTGTCAGGGTCAAACATTTGAAAACTGAATTTGATAACTTGCTAAATTAAAATAGATTGATTCTGAGTAATGCAGATTCCAGTGCTAGTTGCTCCTCTTGATAATATTTATTTCTGCTTGATATTGCAAATGGGCTCAAAGTTCACCTATAGGAACTGTGGCATTCTTCATTGGATCATGAAGTATAAAGATTAATATGGTTATCGCATCATTCCATTGATGAGTATCCCACAATGGAAGCAACTAAATTCAGAATTAATTTCCTCAATAGACACTTCTGTCTCTCAGTTTATTTCTGTACAGCCATCATTAAAACCGTAGACGTTAGGGGCCGGGGATTTAGCTCAGTAGTTCTGCCGCCTGCTCTCTAAGCACAAGGACCTGAGTCCAATCCCAGGTACAAAAAAACCCAAAAAAAATCATAGACCTTAGCATAAAGCCAAATATATATCTGAATTAATAGTCAAAGCCTTGACTTGATATTCTAATAGTCCAGTTTTGCAAGTGGTTTATAAATGTGAGTCACAATTCATATGGCATAAAAAACGAGAAATTAGACACATTTATTGCTAAATGGATCCACATTGAGGAGATACTCTTAAGTGAAATAAATAGAACACACGTGTAAATACTGAATAGTTTCTCTAGTGTGAGAAACTGAAAGTGTAAATAAGGACTAAAAGGTATAATAGATAATGTGAAATAGGAAGAAAAGGGGCAAAAGGGAAGGGGTAGGGGAAAGGAAAGAAGGGAATGGAATTAATATGAGAAAATGAAAAAAAGGAAACAAAGTCTTTGTAAATAGGGAGGGATGGAGGGATTGAAGGGAGGGCAGGGAAAGGGGGAAAAAATAAGAACCAAGAGAGATTATGTAAAGGTGCAAATTTCCAATGATGGATGTCATTATATTGTATACCTAAAATGTACCAATAAAAGGATATACAAAAAAAAGGACGATAATTTCCTCTGTGAAAAAAAATTCATATGGCAGATGCTCAAAAAACATATGGGTTGAATATATTAATTAGTGCATTACCATTTTTACTAGTTCTATGCCATTTTTAAAGTTATCCTTAACTGTTCCTGGCCCTCCCCACGTCAGTTGCTTCTTCAGCACTATACTAAGTTTGAGTATTGGTTTTCCTAGAGTAAACAGATATAAAAACATGTGAGGTAGAAACAAAATAAATATATACTATGTATGGCAGAAACATTGGCATTTTTACACGCACAAAGAAAAAATATGAAGTTCATATTTAGGAACACTTTCATATCCCTTAAACTTTAGATAGAACTGTTATTATGCTATTATGCCTGTTAAAATTGAAATTGAAATTTTTAATAGATTTTGTAAGAAAAAACCTTCTCATTAATTGAGGCTGATAACTTTATTTATAAGTAGTGGAAATGGGACCTTGTTTTGCTATTTCTTTTTCTGGTTTTTGCAAGGGGACGATTGCATTTCTTTCCATTATTAGGTAAAAGCTAAATACATTACTTTCAACAAACTATTTTTTAATTTAAGATTTAAAGGTCACGCGTGACTTCTGCACAGGCAGATCATTCTGCAGAGTTGAAGTGTAGGTCAGGTTTCATTTCTAAATGCCTTCAGTCAGATCTTCTCTCGATAATTGGAGAAATGGTCTCTGAGGGCCAATTTCCCCCAGGGCTAGGAAGCCCTCCGGACTCAAGTCCAACAATGTCCAGGAGGAACAAGCTCTGCAGAAGCCCCTTCCCAGGCACAGAGGTGGTGTCAGAATCTGTGTTTCTGTGTGCAGGGTGGAGATGCTAAACGAGGGGACCTTCTGGCTAGGAGATGCATTGTGTTCTGCATCGTTACCATGGTACATGAGGAAACAGTGTTATGTCGGGGCCTGAACTAGCAGTAATTTGGCTGTGTGTTGATGGGTACTCAGCGGAGATTTCTGAAGCACATATTGCTGTCCTGACTCATTAATATTTTCTCTGCGCCATGTGGGAAATACTGCTGCTTTAAATTTTGCTTTGGAGTGATGAAGAAGCGGCACCTTTGGTTCTCTGGAAATAACACTTAGTGGTTGATTGATTCATTCATTCATCATTCATCTGCTGCACTGGGGATTGAACCCAGGGTCTTCACATTGAACTACATACCCAACCTTTTTGTTTTGTTTTTTTGAGACAAGCTCTTACTAAGTCACTAAGTTGCCCAGGCTGAGCTCAAATTTGCAATCCTCCTGCCTCAGCCTCCCAGAGTTCTGGGATTACTAGCATGTGCCACACACCTCCAGTTGGGTTATTTTTTGATAATCCTTTCAGTATGACCTTTGACAAGGGTAATATTGTCCAATGGACTGACAAGCTGCAGGGTCCCTCTATTAGAGCAAGAATGGGCTGATGTCCAGCTGTCTACAGTCAACCCCTTTTTCTCATCAGTTCTCACAGTGCTCTTTTTTTCCGTTATCACAGATTTCATAAAACTGCACCTTTGAAAGTGAATTTCTGGGCCGGGGATTTAGCTCAGTGGCACCGTGCCTGCCTTGGAAGCACCAAGGTCCTGAATTTGATCCCCAGTATAGGAAAAAAAAAAAAAGGAAGTGAATTTATTTAAATGTCATAGAATAAAATCTACATTTGACCTTTTGATATATGTTAGCTAGAATGTGAACATTTTACTATTTAAAAATTATTTTATCTTAAAATTAAAAAACAGTATGAAGTGCTTTTGAGTAAACATACAGTTTCACCTAGGTTGTAACTGCTTAAAAAGGCAATCATATTTCAGGCTGCTTGGTTTTGAACTAAAGCTCCACAAATCTTTCCCAGTTATTATTGCAGACACCTGGAATATTCCATCTCCACTTGGTTCCCACTAAGTTTGAGAGACTCACAAATAAATTTATCCCATAGGCCTTGAGCTGCTGCTTAGGACTTTAGAAACCCAGAGAATAAATAATTTAAAGATCCAAATAAAAGATAGATATTACAAAAAGGGAGACTGATCTTTTTGCAACTGGGAAGCAAAACTAGAGATGGAGGGGAGAGGAGAAAGAGAGAAAGAGGAAGTAGAAAGAATTAAGGTGTGTTATGTACATCTATCAGCTCCCTACCATGAATGTATTCATTATTTACAACAAATATGTACTAAAAGACATAGAAGAAAGAGTATGCATGTTAAAAAAAAAATGTCTGGGATATAGCTCAGCACTCTCTGGATTTAATCCGAAGAATAAAATAAAATGACATAAAAATAGTGTCTACTCAAAGCCTCCATGCAATTTTAGGGACAATAAATTCATTCAACTTTTCTCCTCTAATATCTGAACAGAATTATTTTCTCTGGAATTGGATAAAATGGCCCACAAAGAAAGCAAATATCTGGTAAATGTCCCAAATCCTTTTTTTCTAATAGATCCCCTAAATTTAAGTCATTGCTGAACCTAATTGGTAAATCTGGATGTACAGCCCCATGCGCTACTCTTGCAACTTTTCTGAATTTCAAACTGCAGAGTGCAGAGAAAAAGTTAACATGGAAACTTCTAAGGGTTATGGAAGCTGAGTTTCAAAGCTTTTGGAAGTAGATAATTCTAATAATGAAAGAAAATCCAGAGAAATCTGAAAACTCACACAGAATTGACTCAGCTCCCTTATGCAGAGTCACAACAGTAACCCTAGGGAAGCGGGCAGCCCCATTGGTTGAACCACACACGTGTTTTGAGAGCAATACTCAGGATTTAAGGGGCAACACACTCATCAGGGTCTGGGCTGTTACATTTGGAAATGTGAAGAACAGACAGAAATTGAAAACCCTTTTCAGGGACAAAGTATTTGACCATTAGAGCAGACAGTTCTTTCTGTTTGGGTTTATATGCACCTGGAAACTGCTCTGGCTCACAGTGAGGAGGGCTGGCTGTGAAAGAACTTCTTTCCATAACAGTTTTTCATTCAGACGCATTCCCTGCGTTAAGCAGTCAGTTGTTGATGAATGAATGTGAAAGTGTTTCCGTGGACGGTAAAGCTCTTTGGAAATAGAACATCTTTTAAAGAATAAGTGTTCTGTAGAAAGAGACCTAGCTCACATCTTTGAGGGTTTTAAAATCTTGTTGGTACCTGTAACCTTAGAACATATGCATTGTCAGGGCTAAAGATGTTTACGGTTTCCTTCAAACAAATACAGATTTCTCTTCTGTCTCAAAAACTGACCTACAAAAATAATGTCTGAAGCAGACAACTCCTCAGAAAGCAGCAGCCCTGTGCAAGGCACGATTCTCTGCACCTCATAGAGGTGGCACTGCTGCGACACCCCCACCCTGTGGTACTAGGGATTAAATCCAAGGGCCTCTTCCACCCAGGCCCTTTTGTAATTTTTCATTTTCAGACACAGTTTCACTGAGTTGCCCAGGTTCCTCCTGCCTCAGCCTCCCAAAGTGCTGGCATTGCCTGTGTGCCCCACTGTGCCTCCCTGACTCCTGCACATTTCTTTATGTGCACACTCCAGGGGGTTTGCTCTCCACTGCAAACAGGTTTCTACTTGTCAACCCTATTTCCTCCCTTCTCTATTAATTTCCATCATTAAGCTGAAATGGAAATCAGTGTTTTTCTTAGCTGCTCTTCAGGAATGTTCACGGATTACAGCCGAGCGCTTTGCAGACACTTTCAAATGCCCTTGAAGACTGATATTTTCCCAGGATCCATCCTATAGATGCCAGGGTTACTGACAGAGAAGAGGGGTCCAGCCGCTTCAGATTGTCTTGGTGGGGAGGCTCCTTGAAAAGGCTGGGTAGGGTCAGGGTGAGAGTTAGGGTCCGAGTGAGCTTTATTGCAGTGCTTCAGGTCCAGCTCACTTTAGGAAAACTTGCAAAAGAAAAACAATCTCTTGCAGTGAAAAGAGAATTTGGGCACATGCTAATAGTTTCAAACGAGCCGTGGATAGACTAATCTGAGGACAAGCTGCCTTTTAGAAAAGCTGTATTTCTAGCTCTGTGTTCGGTCGGCTCCTTTCTCTGAGAGGAGGACTGGCCTCCCGCTCCCCCAGAACTTTTCCCTCTGTTCAGAGCCTTTTGTGTGCATTTCCCTCCAAAGACGAACGTGGGCTCTGCTTCTGATGCTCATGAGCTCTGCTCTCCCTGGGTTCTAACTCAGCCACCAACTTGAGGGCCTTGGCCCTCGCCCTCTTGTGCCTCTGTGTGGCCATCTGTCAGGCAAGTCAGGCAAGGGCGTGGACACACGGGCGCTAAGGCTCCTTTCAGCTCTCACCGGGATTTGCCACCTGGAGAGGTTTGACCAGTGTCCCCTTTACTGCTGCTCACAGTCTGAGGTGTCTTTCTCAGGAGGCAGGGCCCGTGTGGTGGTGCACCTTCCTGCATTCACTGAGTCCTGTAAGGAGTACAGATGCCATGGCATAGACACTTAATGCTTGAGACAGCAATTCTTACTAGGAAGTATTTGTTTCCATAGAAACATACGGTTCTATAAATAACAACAAAAGGCGGACCAATTAGATTCTAATTCAGTCAAATGAATGGGCTGGGAATGAATTTATATTCCTAAGGCTCCGTGTCCTGTGTTTCTGTCTTGTATGTCACTGTGGCATTGCACACGATGCTCTTTCTGGACATTTCATCCTTCATCTGTCCTGGTGTAGGTACCTGCTCATAGTATTAACAAGATGTCGTCAAGTCAGAATGAGACAATGTTTTTGCTTTTATTTCCCATTCCCTAGGAATGCTGGAACTCTTAAATAGCTCCCCATTAAGGCGGCTCCCTCCTGTCCTGCCATGGCCTGTCACTACGGTGTTGCGTACGTCACACCCCAGTTCTTGTCCACCTTGCCTGAGAGTCCAGTTCTTGTCCACCTAACTGGGTCCAGCTTGGCCATGACTCATCCTTTCTGTGACCTTGACTAGCACTTTAAACCCTGCCACGATGCTGACAGACATTGCGATGTTCTTGAGGTGCCACGGAAATGAAGACAATTTGTTTCTGATTTTACTTCTTTGACCTCGGAAATGAGATTGTTTTGTACCCATTCTTTCCTTTCCAGATAACCAAGCTGAAAATAGACAGCAATCCTTTTGCCAAAGGATTCCGGGACTCCTCCAGGCTCACTGACATCGAGAGGTAATGAGAATTTTCTGTTTACTTTCGTCTTGATAAGATAAAGAGAAGAGTGAGTTTGTAAGAACACATGGGTCGTGACGCCAGTGAACCCTGACCTTGTTCTATGTGGCCTCCAAGTTTCTGTGTCCTTTCCTTCCAGCTCTAAACCCTGCAGATCCACAGCTGTTCAAGTCTTGTGAGCACCACAGCAAACTCTCATACACTCAGTTTCTAAGTGAAGGGATTGCTTTGGTCAGGGCATTTATTGACCGTAAACATAGGGCTGATGCTGTCAAAGACTTAGTCCTCTTGATGCTATAAGCTCCGAGTTTTGATGAGTGGCAGTCTGCAGAGAAAGGGAGCCATGATGGCTTTTGCTTCCGGAAGTGGATATATTTGCAATGCAAAGAGCGCAAGGGCAATTTGGAATTTTGAAACAAGGCGATGTCATTTACTTCAAGGTCACATAATTTTACCCATGGAGTAGGCCACTTATCTTTCCTAGGAGAAGCATCAGATCCCTAAGAAGATACATGGTAATCCTGGATCTGTAACTTACCCCACTTCTTTCAATTACAGTACTTCCTGTGGTTTGAGACCTCCCAGGTGAACCTCATGACCATATCGAGAGCCATAGTTTGTCCAATACAAGTATCAGAAATGTCTTTTTCAAAGAGATTTTCAGCCTGTCCATCACTTGATTTCTTAAGCACATGAGTTTTCTACACTTAATCTTTTTGTGTGGCCTAACGTCCTTCTTGGGAGATGGAAGACTGAGGCTGCAGCTCTCTGAGTCACTGTATCTTCACGTCTTTGTGTGATTTGCCCACCACCTGGGCACATTTCCACCACACTCTGTTACCTATTGGCATGGCCACACTTGACCTGACCTCAGCCCTTCTGCCAGCCTCTCCTGGCAGCACCAAATAAGGGTCAGTTCTGTGTTTTAGCTGCCTCTATGGTTCATTCTAAGCCTCCTCAAGTGGCTGAGCATGGGGAGGTGGCTTGATGGGGTGGGGAAACATACAGAGGCTTGGTGGGGAGGCAGAGGAGTCAGGAGGGCCGATATTGGACACAGCTGTGCAGTGAGTCAAAAAGAGATTAATTATTTAGAGAGGTGGGGGTGATGAGATCAGGGAAAGAGATTGGGCTCCGCGAAAAGTGCAGAAAAGAAGGCACTGGGGCAGTTCTCTGATGAAGGAGTGGAAGTCAGGGAGTGCCTTGTAACAGCAGTGTGGGCGATGAAGGTGCCTTCCTTTAGGAATGACTTTTCCATCCTCTTCTGAGTGTCAGAAGCTCCGACACAGAGGAGTTTGTGCGGCTGGGACGATTTTAAGCAAGCTTTTTCCCAGTTTACTGGGGTTCCATAAGAATGAAGACAAGGCGGGGTGAGCAGTAGAGAGGCACTGTCACAGTGTGTGTCACACCTGTCACAGGTGGATGGGGAGGCTTGCTCTGCCTGCAGGAAATCGTCCTGGGGTGGAGGTGCAGCTCTGCCTTTTCCTGGGTGAGAGATCCTGGAGAAGTCGCTGAACTTTAGAGTCTGTTTCATCATTTAATAAATGGAGATGATAGCCCTGCTGGTTCAAAGGTTTATTGCAGCATCAGTGAAGACAACATTTACAAAAGCGCTCCGTAAATCACAAAATGCACAATAACGCTAAGGTCCTCATCTTATGAGAGGAGCCTGGATTGGTTTGTTCCCCATCTAAGTCTGCTTTTCCTGGTCTTCACGAGCAAGCTACTCCTTGAGTAAAATGGCCTTGCAGTCACACTCGAGGCCATGGGGTGGGAGGACCCAGTCTGCCTGCCTGAGAAGGGCGGATTTGACAGAGCATGGCCACGTTTCCCACTCTTTGAATAAGCGCCCTGACCTGGCAGCTCTCAGCACACCTGGGGGAGGCGAAGTCACTTCAGTGGTCTGAGGGCCAAGGGGCCCTCTATGCCACCAACTGAAAGTTTGTGAGATGACCCAAGGAGTTTGAAACTGGCCAAGGTTTTGGATTTCATTTCCAGGTATTTAAGTCTGAGTTTTTCCTAAACAGCCTTTGGGGATGGGACAAATCCGATCAATTGATCTTTAGAGACCTGAAGAAATTAAATTAGTCTGGAGTCAGTTACTGCACTAAACTGTCTTGTAATTGAATTGCTTCTTGTAACTGATTGAAAACAGCCCTATCTGTAACGATATTGGGAGCTTTTCTTTCTAAGAGATCTGAGAGAAAAACACATCTTTTTATGACATGATGACAGATACTGCACTTTTCTAACCTAATTGAATATGATGTTATAAATATGTGACCTTAATGATTTCAAGTTTCCTGTTCAAGATTTATACCTTACTGTGTGGGACAACTGACCAAAATGCCTTTAGGTTGGGTCTGCCTGCCTGTACCTCGAAACCCAAGTGTTGTTCCTTCTGAACAGGCTTTGTGATACTCTTAAAGGCAGTATGGTTTCTTCCTCTAATTTTACTACATACTCCATGGGTAGCCTTACTTTAAAAACAATTTTTTTTTTCATTGGTACTGTGGATTAAAGCCCAAGCCTTTGCACTCAGATATATCTCTAGTCCTTTTTTATTTCTGGACATCGTCTTATTATGTCGATAAGTTATCCAGGCTGGGCTTACACTTTGATCCTCCTACCTCAGCCACCTAAACTGCTGGAATTACAGGCCTATGCCATGACACTCAGCTTAGCCTTTCTCTTTGGGGACAGCATCTTTCTCATTTGTAAAAAAAAAAAAAAATTCCCCTATCAAAAGAAGAAAGTATACCTGCTATGGTCAGCTGAATAGCAGACTACAAAGCTCAAAAGGTTGCCTTAACATAATGTAACTTCTAGTGATTTAGATCAGGGAATGAATCACCTGTGGGCCCACACAGTAAGTAACCTCAGACAGCAAACCAGGTGGTATTTTCTTGTCCTCTTTTTGAGGGGGGCATTTTTTACAGTACATAGAGGTGCAGTGATATTGAGAGAGGAAAAATAACTGGCAAGTTTTTTATATTGCCCTTGAAATTAAGTTTTTTCTCATTAATTTATTTCCTTTACAAAAAGAGTTCATGCTCATTGTAGAAAAAGTGGAAAATACTGGCAAGCAAGAAAAGGGCAAAATGTAATAAAATCTCAGATGCTCAGAGATAACCACTGGCAAACTCTGGTGTCTATTTTCCAGATATTCTGCTGGGCACTCATAGAATATTCATTTCTTTAAAGTTCACCAAGTCACACATATTTTTTAAATCATTCTCCATGCACCTTTAGATATATATCTGCATTACACTTTGCAGTGGCTGCCTGAGGTTTTTTTTTTATGTACCATAGTTTATTTAACCAATCTCAAATTTTAGTTATTTTTTTGCCCTTACAGCTAGTGCTGGAAGGAAAAATGTCTTTCTTTACACATATTCTTTATTGGGAATATACACCATATATTTGTAGGATAAACACCTACAAATGAACATGTTGAGTCAAAACATGTTCTTTTTTTCCTTTTTATCACAGTTCTATATTTAGCATTAAAAATTTGGGGAAAATACCCTAAATGCTCAATAGTAAGAGAATGGCTTAATAAACTTTATAGTCATGCAATTGAATTTTGTAAAATAGTGGTAAAATACACACGACACAACATTCACCACCTTTGCCATTAGGAAGCGTGCTATTCCGTGGCATCAAGTGCACTGTCAGCATCGCGCAGCCACCACTAGGTTCATGCCCAGAGTGTTTGCCTCATCCCAGACAGCACCGTGCACCCCTGGTAACGCTTCATTTCTCCTCCTCCCTGGCCTTTGTAGTCTCCATTCCACTTTGTGTCTCTAGGGACTACTGAGTGGAGGTAGACAAATAAGTGCAGAGAGCCACCTGGGTTCAAATGAGTTCGCCGTGGCCAGGTTCCCCTCAGGAAAGGGGTCTGCATCCACTGCCCATTTCTTTGCGCCCTTGTGGAACACACTCACCATCTTCTCGTCTTTGCCAACCTGAGACATGGCGGAAGTTTGTCTTGTCTTCTGGGAAGTGGCCTGTTTATTTCCTTAGCTTAAATTTCCTTTTCTTTTGGATTGTTCTTCTCTTATTGATCTTATAACAATTATGTATATATTATTGGCATTTATTGCTCTTATTTTTTGGAATTATTTTTACCAGTTTGAAAATTAGCTGTATCCTTTTTTGTTTTTTGGTACCGGGGATCAAACTCGGGTCCTTGTGCTTGTGCAGCAGGTGACAAAACCACTGAGCTAAATCCCAGGCCCAGCTGTATCTTTTTTTTGTTTTTTTCAGCTGTATCTTTTTGATAAGTAGAAGATTTTATCATTGAATCATTTGTTCTCTTTCTTTGTGATTTCCATCCAGAAAGACTTCCCCACTCCCAAATTATTTCACTATTCACCTATAGATTTCATGTCACTTTATTGGTTTCTGATTTTCCATTTAAATCTGTGATGCAGGCAGTAGCTATTTTGGTATAAGATATAAAATAGACATTTCATTTTATATTTTTTCCAAGTGGCTCCAATATCATATACTTACTAATATGTTTATTTTTATAATTCTGTATTCCTCATATACCAAATTCTTATTTCTGCTAGTTTTTATTTTATTTAGCTACCAGGATTACAGTGCTGTAAACTGGTAGCATATGTAAATATTAGATGATACTGAACTTAAATATCTGAGATGTCTTAAATCTCTGTCCTTTTCCAAGAAAATTTTCAGATTTTCTTGATGTTCTTTGCTCTTTATGCTTCTGATCTTTGGAACCATTTTGTAAAGTCTTCCAAAAATATATCAAAGGAATTTTGATTGGCTTATACAACTACATGTATATAATCATTTGAAGGAGAAAATTTATGTCTCTATAGGATTGAGTTTTCCCTTTTAGGAATATGTCATGTGCTTGTACTTTCACTGAAATCTCTCCTTATATTCTAAGGAGTTTTGGCCCTTTCAAGTTTGTAAGTCCAAGTTCTGCCCATATTTTACTGGGTCATACTTAGGTCTATGAGAGCAGCCCTGTTCCATGCAGTATGTAGTGGTAGCTGGTGCGTAGAGAGGACTTGAAATGCAGACCTTCCACACTGAGATGTGTTAGGTGTAAAACAAATCCGAAACAAAACCCCACCCCACCATCCCCCCCCAAAAAAAAACTGGGCTGGATTTTGAAGATACAGTGTATAAAAAAAGAATGAAAAGATCTCCATAGTTTTAAAATATTGATTGGATATTAAGGAATATTTTGAGTTGTTGGGTTAAATAAAAACATTTTTTAATTTGTGTTGTTTGAATGTGGCAACTGGACTATTTTAGTATTACATACGTGGTTCTACGTATGTAATTACATTACATTTCTGTTGACAATCATCATGTTTTGTCATCATGTGTGGTTTTTGCTGGCCGTTGATTTCAGATGGCACTCTTTGTTATGTAAATATAATACCCATCTATGCCTGAATTAGGAATTTTTGTTAACCTAATGTTAATGAATTTATATAAAATGCTCCTTTAGTATCTACTGAATCGATTTTAGTTATCATCTACTTTTATATATATAACAATAAGATTATATCACATTGTCTATGCCACCTTGGATAATTTAGCAAGAGTCTATCTCAAAATAAAATTTAAAAAGACCCAGGGATGTAGCTCAATGGTAGGTCAATCTTTAGTGCTAGGGAAAAAAAAGTGAATACCAAATTCATTGCTTTTTTTTTTCATTTTGGGAAACATATCTGTTTCCTCTCTGTACAAAATGTTTCTAGAATGTTTATCTTTGGGGTTCAGAAACTGCACGAATACCTGTCCAGTTGTAGACTTTTTCATTGGTATTTAAATACGATTGACATTAACAATGAAATAATTTTATTTGTTAAAGAAAATAAAATGAAATTTTATTAGTATTTTTATTTATTAATGACAATAAGTTTTTCATTAGTATTTAAATATGATTTCACAGTGACAACTCAAGTCTTAACAGAACTCAGGAAAGTTTTCTTGTTGTTTTTCTGTTTCTTCTCCTTCCTCTTTCTACCACCCTCCTTCTAGTTTCTCATTGTTCTGCTCTGTCCAAACCTTCTTAAAAACTCCTGTTATACATCTTGCATCTTCAGCATCGATTCCCTATTTCTCTTATCTCTAACTTTTTACTCTGTATTTTAGGAGAGTTTCTTATCAGTCCTCTGACTTCTTGCAGAGGCCAATATTGTATTTATAGTCTTCTATTGAATTTCTGTAAAATGCAGTAATTGTAATTTTGTCATTTCTAAGTATACTTTTACAGATTCTGAGTGTTTCCATTTCATGGCTTAGTCTCTGTTTTATCAATACAGTCTTCTTAAATCTCACCAAAAATTTGAAAACACAAGCTAGAGATCTTAAACTATGTCTTCCTGTTTCTTGCAGCAAATCTATTTCAAAAGAAATAATTTGTTCTCTCTCTCTCTTTTTTTTTTTTTTTTTTTTTTTTGGTACTGGGGATCAAACTCGGGTCCTTGTGCTTCCAAGGCAGGCAGCATAACCACTAAGCTAAATCCCCGGCCTTCCTTTCTTTCTTTTACAGGGTCTCTCTATGTAGTCCAGACTGGCTGCAAACTATGTAGCCCAGGCTGGCCTCAAGCTCACTGTGATCCCCCTGCAGCTTACTTTTCTTCTTTCAAATTGCTGAAAGCTTTGTAACATCTAATAATTTTTTCTTTAGCTCACCTATAGGATGGATTGTCTGTGTTATATTAGAAATTAAGATTCATTCTGGATATAAGCGTGTGGTATTTGTCAGATTGTCCAAGCGCAGCCTGAAGGACGGGTAATGCATTGTTGTCATTTCACCAGTGTGAGGACCCGGCGACTCTGTATGGGTTAGTTGTTGCAGGTAGGTGGAAGCAGGCTTGGAGAAGGGAGGGTTAGCTTTGCATGGATGTAGCTCGCCCTCTCCAGCTGCCAGGGAAGCTATGGAGAAACCAGCCGGGGCAGTGCTCCATCCCACAACCAGAAGAATGACCTCTTGTCCCCTCCAGACCTATCCTGGTCATGACCATGGCCCTCCCCGCTTCGGCACACCAGATGCTCTGTGCGCTGAGCACTTTGGTGGACTCCTTCCTCCCAGACCCCAGCAGTGTGAGAATCTCCTCCCCATCAGCTACTCAAAGACCTACCTTCATCTTTACCCTCTGTTGCTCCAAGCTGGGGCTTCAATGACGCTCAGACAGAGGGTTCTAGTTCTCCCCCACATGACTTTCTCCTTCTTGCTTATTGATGAACAGCCTACTGGTTGACACCTCCCTCCTTCCTCTCCTGCATGTGGCTGAGAGATCTAAGCATGTAGCTGGCACCGTCCTCATCTTCTGAGTTTCTCTTATTTCCTTGATCATGTCAGTGGGGCAGGACATTCAGTACATAAACTTACATCACCCTGTTGGTTTGGAATTCATGCCAAGGGTTTCTATACAAGTGATTTTAAAACACTGAATAAATCTTTCAAACACATGAAGTTTGGACACAAGGCCAGTGAAGGCCTTTTTTTTTTCCCCTCAGAACTCGAAGATATTCATATTAGTTTAGATGAAGAAGGAGACTTTAGGAAATCAAGTTGTAAATCTAATATTCTGGGAATTTATAGAAGTTTTATTCACATCAAGGCAATAAAGCTGCAAGCATTTTGGCAGATCTGCTAGAGGTTCACAGTTTATAGATAATTCCCGGGTCTTTCATAATGACTTGCAGTGCTAGAAAGAAAGTAGTGTTTAGTCCTAATACAGATCTGGCCTGGTTTGCAGTTTCTGATACAGGAAGGTCGTCCTTGGGTGCAGGGTTAGAGGGGCTGTGTCTAATCAGGTGAGCAGGCCTGACCAGAGATAGCAAACCATAGCGCACCACCTACTTCATACAGCCCTGAGCTAAGTTTGTACAAATGGCTGAAAAATCTTGTCCTGGCATATGAAAATAAATTTCATTGTGTATTAACAAAATTTTATTGGAACATGGTCATTGTTTTGCTTGTTTAACCTGCTTTCCTACTATGACGATAAACTTGAATGTGTGTGACAGAGACCATGTGGGCGGCAAAGCATAACATATTTGCTATCTGGTCCTGGGCAGAAAAAGTTTGCTGATCTGGCTTAGAGTTTTAAGGGCCTGTGAAATGTTAGCAAGGAAACCATCTTCCTAGAGGTTATTTCCTCCGAGTGATTTTCCCTCTTTTTGGGTTGAAAAAGAAAATCATCACTTCTTGAAGAGTCTCACTCCATGGTGATGCTTGGTAACATCTAGTAATTTTTTCTTTAGCTCATCTATAGGATGGATTGTCTGTGTTATATTAGAAATTAAGATTCATTAGACAGTGACAGAGATGTTGGCTCTCAGCCCATGTTTATCTCCCTGCCTTTACTGTGGTAGAGGCAGGTTATTGGGGTCATGTTAGTACTGGTTAGCATGAGCCAGAAGAGAGGTGACAGAGAGACCAGAAGGTAACAACTCGCACTTTTTAGGATTCCCTCCAGATTTCAATGGTCTGGGTTGGTTTTCTACCTTCTAATCTTGTGCCTTGGTAACTGTGAAAAACAAAAATTGGTTGTGCTCAGGTCTGAATATTATTCATCCCTATCAAAGCTCACACCGAGGCTTGCTCACCAACAGGGGTGTTGAGAAGTGGCGACTTAAAGAGGTGATTAGGTCCCCAAGAGGGAGTAATGCTTTTCTCAAGGAAGGGGCTTCTTGTCCTGGAGGGACTGGGTCACTCAGATGCAGAGTGGTTGATTATAAGCGAATTTGTCTCCCTCAGCTTGCTTGGTGCTTTCCCTCTTGCTGTGTGACTTCACTGTCTTCCACGTGCGCATCAGCCACGCTCACACACGCTACTGTCACCCAATCCCATCGCAATGCTTTCACATGGCCAGACGGGCCCACATGATCTTGGATTATGAGCCTCCAAAACTGAGCTGAGTAAACCTTTCTTCTTTATCAAGCACCTAGTCTCCAATAATTTGTTCTAGCCGTACAAAATAGACTCTGGCAGTTGTAAATTTTTTCTCTTTTTTAGAGTACTAGAAATTCACAAGGCTTTTAAAAATTATTAAAGGAAGTAGATGTTTAAAAGACTCCTAAAACATCATGTAGCTTATTGTTAAAGAGTTGGGAAATGTCTTCTTTTTTCTTTGTTTCTATTATCTCTGACCAATGGAAGCAGTTTGCATTTGTTACCTCTCAGGTTTTCTTCCACCCGTAGATGATATGAAGTGACAGAAGGAGGGTGACATTGATGCTCTGAAACAGTGCTTGTTCTCCCCTTTGTACCTCCTGCTTGCTTAGAAAGAGAAGTCCTTTGAAGGTGATCCAAGACTCTCCCTACCCCGAACTCTAGTGAGTGTCCCAACAGAATCCTTTCCTCATTTCAAAAGCTCTGCTGAGAACTTTAGAGAAGGACGCATGAGTAAAATGAAACGTGGGAATTATGCAGATTCCCCGTCTTCGCACTGTGGGTCTCATCAGGTCTGCTGGTGCTTGTGCCACTGTAGTGGGCTCCGTGGGCCTGCTGGGTGGATGCTATGCCTAATCATCCCCCTGGCTGTCCTATAGTAACAGTGCTTCCCCCCTCCAAGTCTTCCTCTGCCTTGGAATTTGGGTCATATCAGTCATTTTTTCTTATATTTTGGTCCAGAATAAGACTTTTCCCAGTGGGGTTTTTGAGCACCTAGCTCTGTTTTCCTCTCTATTTTTACCTTCCCCTGTTCCTATCTGGGCTTCCTTCCAAAAAGCTCCAACCAGCTTTGGAAAAAGAGATCAGCCACTCAGGGGCCCCTGAAGAAGTCATGCATGGTGTCAGCTGATTAGTTCAACCTAATAGTTGTTACCCAAGTAGCCAACAAAATAAGTTCTTATGTAATTCTTCTCTTTTTAAAAGGATATCTGCAAAATAGACTTGGGCCAATGCAAAGATTATTTATATTTTTGGAGAAGCAGGGAGCTAAACTATACTGGCTGAAAAGAGGTAGGTTAACTGTAAGCCTAGTGAGTAGGAAAATTGTTATGGCTCATAACTTATTTCTAATTTCTTAACCTTTCATATATGCAATAACACTTGGATATAACGGAGATTTACTAAGTAGACTGAAATGTTTTCAATAAAGTAAAAGTGAAACATCATTACAAAGAAGTCTGTTAAAAAAAACAACAACAACAACCAAATGAATATGAAGGAGAATGGCTACACAAGAGGGAAGCTACTTGAAAGTGAAAATAATAACAATAGAAAAATGGCAAAAGTTAAGAACCAATTGTTTGCTGACCCACCACACTCCCCTGGGACCCACATTCTGTAACAGGAGCCAGAGCAGAAGAGGACTTTTGAGAAGGGGGAGGACAGAGGACATCTCACCACCTCTGCTTGGAGCAAGAGGACCCAGGCATACAATGGAGCTTGGATGTATCTTAGTCCATTTGGGCTGCTGTAAAAAGAGACCGTAGGCTGGGTGGCTTATAAACTACTTCATTATAACATAACTTTGTTATAACATAACATGCTTATGACATTCATTTCTCACAATTCTGGAGACTGGGAAGTCCAAGGTCACCGTCCCAGCAGATTTGATGTCCAGTTCATAGCTCTCTCCCTGGGCTGTAGATGGCGCCCTATTGGTGGAAGCCCTCCACTAAGCCGTCCAGCAGTGGATGGCGCCCTCTTCCGGCCTCCACTAATCTCATACCTGAGGGTTCCACTCTCACCTCCTGTCTCTCCAGAGCCCCCACTTCTTAATATCTTCCCACTGGGGATTGAGTTTCAGTCGTTGAGATATTAATCTCTGGGGCACATAAACATTCAGATCACACCAGATGTCAGACAGATTCAGAGTTAAAAATTGAATTTTAGGGACGGGGATTTAGCTCAATGGCACCAAGCCTGCTTCGCAAGTACAAGGTCGTGAGTTCGATCCCTGGTACCAAAAAAAAAAGAGCTGGGGATATAGCTCAGTGAGAAGGCCCTGGGTTCTAACCCTAATACTGCATTAAAAATTGAATTTTATCTCTCAGAGTACTGAACAACATGCTAATTATAGTCCAATCTTGTAGAAATGGAAAATAACTTTATTCTCAATTATCTTTCTCAAATATGGATTTCAAAGTAAGAAATGATTTTTAATTACTTTATATACAATATTTTTAACAATATACTAGATTGCGTGGTGGCATTTTGCTTATAAGTTTCCTGAATAAAATTAGTAAAAAGTATTTACTTTGAAGTTAGAAGTAAATTTAGGAGTTACTCAGTTTATTCCTACATTATACCAACGAGGCAACTCAGGCCCAACCAAGACAAGTGATTCACCCAAGGCCAATCATACAAATGGTAAGATTGGGATCCAACCCAGGGTTCTTTGCAGCTAATAAAAGGGCTTTCCCAAAGTAACTATTCTAAAATTTTTACTTTTGTTTGTGTGCAGTGTTGGGTTACTTAACGGTGGGGATATGTTCCTAGAACTGCATCACTAGAGAGTTGTCCAAGTATGTGAGCATCACTAAGTGTACTACACAAACCAAGGAGTACAGCCCACTACACATCTATGCTGTGCTGTGCAGCATTCTTGAATCTGTGGTCTGTCATCCACTCATAAGCCATTAGAGCCATAACAAGCCTTCAAGACCATGGAATCCACCCCACCTGTTTCCCATCACACCCTCATTTAGAGAAGAAAGCAAAGCCCAGAAAGAGATAAGGAGTCTGATTGCAAAGCTTCTTCAGAAACAAACAATTTTTCTTAAATTGCCAATGAAGATAGATTTAGTATAAAAGTCTGCATGCATAAAATTAAAACAACTTTGTTTGGTAATGAGGTGAAATTTTGCTTTCTAATAAAATCTGTTAATTTAATAAAATTGTAATAATCTGTTAAGAAAACAACAAATAAGAAGGACTTTTTTCCTTTTGTGGTAGTGGGGATTGAACCCAAGGCCTTAGCACTGAGTTACATCTCCAGTCCTTCTTTTGTTGTTGTTGTTGTTTGTTTGTTTGTTTTAATTTAGAAACAGGGTCTTGCTAAGTTGCTAACTTGCCCGGTCTGGGCTGGAGCTTGAAGTCCTCCTGCCTCACCCTCTCAGAGTGCTGAGATTAGAGGCATGCATCATTATGCCTGGCTCAAGAAGGATCATGGTGCAGAGCTAATTCCTCTTATCAAATTATAAAAGGAGTCATCCCGAAGTTCCTTCAGCAAGGTGTGTTTTTGCATTTAAAAGTTTATTCATTCACCCACAACTGCTAAGAGAAAGAATTTGTAATACAAAACGGTATGAACAGCATGTGCCAAACCAGCCATAGTGGGAGTAGCAATTATAATTAACTTGTAGTTGCAAATTATCTCATGTTGCTCTTGCTCCTGTCCTTATGTGTGTGGTCCTTGCCTTGCAACTTACTGAAGTTTATTTATAGACTGAGTAATCTGTCCTTTGTATCACACTTTTCTTCTAGTTGTCACATCCCTAAGACTTAGGAAAGTAAACATAATAGTTTTTGCTTTTTTCAGTAGTATAGTTTATTTAACTTGCTAATGATAGCATAAAGCCAGAAATATATATTACTACAATAAAAAATTGATAGAATTTAGTCAAATAAATAAAAATAAAATCTAAAAACTTTTTAAAAGATTAATTTAGAGTTATTTTGGTTTTCCAAAATGGATTGCATACTACATTTCAGCTCTCAAATTAAAAATAATGATTTATAATAATACACCTCAAATTGTATTATCTAAAAGTTTTCATTTATTAAGTATTTTTGTGGAAGCTACAAATATTGATATACTCTAATTTATAATATATCTGCATAAATCTTTCACAAGAATATCGTAACAAGGAGTTATTTATAAAGAGCCAGTGAGACATGATAGAATACGAACAGATTGATAGGCAAGAATAACTTTAAATATTTTGTTTCCTATAAATTAGATTTGATTTTAATGGATTTGACATTTTCTTCCAGAGCAGTTTTTGCCAGGTCTATATTTAGAAGAAAACATTTGAATTTAAATTGAAAGAACATTTAATTTTTACTTAATTTTCTTTCTGACATCTATACTGTAGGATGGAAGGTTTAAATGTGCCATGGAGAGTTGTAGAGCATGTCCATTTCATGCAAAATACGTAGGATTATGTAACTAGATTTTAGAATACATGATCTGGATGCTCAGTAATTACAATAAAAATTTTAATGTTGTTATCTGTAAACATCTGAGCTTTATGTGCCAGGTAGTAATTAAGCTCTGCATGTATATTAATTCACTTAATCTTAATAGTAACCCTAAGAGGGAGGTCGTATTAAAATCCTCATTTTACAAAGGAGAAAATGGAGCCACGGAGAAATGAAGCAATTTACCTTCAGGCACACAGCTGACAGCACAGGGTTAGGAGTCAGGATGCGCAGCTTTGGTGCACTTCATCTCAACGACTTCCTAGGGCCGTAGTTCTCCAGGTGTGGCCTCCAGGCCGGCAACACCACCATGACCCAGAAACACATCAGACATCATGTTCTGGGGCCACACCCCAGAGCTACCAGATCTGAGGCTCTGTGGAGGGGCTGTACACTGTGTTTTGGGGACCACCCCCCAGGTGTTTGAAGTGCAAACCAAAGTCTGGGGACCCCTGCTTAGATAAATGAAGCATTGTTCTTTCCCTGATCTGGGCCCAATAGAGAAGACAGTCATGCAAATACAGAATTAGCACCAACCTAGGAAGTACAGTCAAAGAGGAAAATAGTCGCAACAGTGGTGATTCAAAGGAGAATGTGAGGGGAAAGGGAAGGTTTTGCTTCTTGAGCTTTGAGAAATTTGCACTTTGGTTCCAAAAATAGAGGAGGGCAACCAGTTCCAACCCCAGTAGAGTATGCTGGCTTTGCTTGTCCAGAGTTTGAACAAATAGTCCAAATCACTTAAAGCAGTTCTGAACATTTTGGCAAGAGCAACAAAATTGTCATCACTTTCCTGTATTTGCTGATCTTCTGGCTGGGACTGTGTCTCTGACATGTGTATAATTCTTCGAATTAATGGCTACAAAGTAGTCAGAAGAGATCTTATAAAGATAAGGTAATAATGCATACTTCTTGCCTAGACAAATAATTTAGCATTAGATGTTAGAAAGGGTAACCTTCAATAATGATACTATGTTAGCTTTCCTGTTGCAGGGTCACAATACCTAACAACTACCATTTAAAGAAGTTTAATTTGGCTCATGGTTCTAGAGCATTCAGTCCGTAGTCTGCTGACTCCAAGGCAGGAACATCATGGCAGAACAAAGATACTTAGTTCATTGCAGAAGCAGAGCAAGGCAAAAATCCCAGAGAACAAAGTGAGGGACCAGACATAGGCCCCAAGGTTACACCTCCATGATTCACCTAGACACACCTACTAGTGTTCTTTACCAATCCCCTAGGCAGCTCCCAAGCCAATCAAAATAGACAATCTGCCTTAGCTATCACAGGCTTTCATTTACCTTTTAAACCCAAAGATTAGTCTACTAAAACTACAGTCTCTCGCACTAAAATGGAACAGAGCTGAGCATTACAAGATACTGTCCTAGCTCATAATACCTAAATTATTTAACCCATTAGGTGAATCATCCCTCATTTTTCAGGGCACAGCATCTAAGGAATCCTTGCAGCAGGCTCTAGGCTGAACAAAGTCTTTGCGCTTTTCATCCTGTTGCAAGCAGGGATTAGACATAAAGTAAACAACACAAGCTGACTACTCTTTGTGACATCTTCGAAGAGATGGCTCTGATATGCACCACTGTGTTCAATCACTTAAAAGGCAATAATTCAATTATGCCAGCCCTTATATAAGAGCTGCTATTGCTTTCAGTTCACTTCCAGGCCTGACACAAGTAAATCACTTCGATAAAATCCCTTTTCTCCCTCCTGGAGACAAGCATAAGTAATGATACCAGTGATCTAGCAAGGACAAGATGAATATAATGTACTTTTTATAGAAAAACAAAATGTTTCATGAGGCAGTGATTCATTGTGTTATTTGGAAAATGAGTTTTCTTTAGTGTGTATGTGAGACGTTTAAATGATCTTACATCAAGCCGCTTTTGGAGAGGCAGATGCTATACTGTTTTGAATTGAAATGCTTTAATTTAGCATTTCATAGACCAATTTTGGAAAGAGGAATACACCTTAGAAATATACCATCCTTAATTTGTACCCATTGATGGCCATCCCTTTATAACTATGTAAAAAGAAAATATTTTTAAGATATTGAAGCAAATTCTTTCCTTATGTGAAAACAACCACCTAATTATTTTCTAATTTTATCTTAAATATTAACTATGTGATACCTGCCTCAGCTTTAAAGGACATCAGCTTGAGTGTATGTTATAATTGTCACTTTATTAGGTCACTGGACTTCCTTCTTTTGTTTGGTACCGGGGATCGAACTCGGGTCCTTCCACTTGAGAGGCAGGCGCTGGAACCACTGAGTTAAATCCCGGCCCTGGACTTCCTTCTTAATGACCCAGATTACTCCCCAAAGATGGTTGCTTTCTAATATAGTGAATTAGTATCTTTAGTAACATTAGGTCCTTAACATTAGCTGTTAGGCTAGTAGGTGCCACAGTAGCAGGGTGTGGACATATAAGGATTAAAATACATGGTAGTTAGCAGATTGGTATCCATATCATGTCGGTGTTCCTTTCTATTGACTTTCCTTTGGATTAATAGGTATCAATGTACATGTGAATGGGATGCAGTGTGATTTTCCCCCCCGTGTATACAGCATGCACAGATTGAATCCAGCCTTGTCTTATGCAGCCTACCACCCCCACTATCTTTAGTAATCATTATTTTGCATCTAGATCAATATTTTTAGTCCTTTTTCTTTTTACTTCCACATATGAGATGGAATAAGTAGTCCTTGTCTTTCTTTTTTTCTTTCTTTCTTTTTTAGTCCTTGTCTTTCTATATCTGACTTATTTCAATTAACAAAATATCCTCCAGTTCCATTCATTTTGCTGTACATGACAGGATTTCATTTTTCCTTGTGGCTAATACTCCACTGTGCATATGTACCATATTTTCCTAATCTGTTTATCCACTGATGAACACTTAGGTTGGTTCTATATCTTATCTGTTGTGAACAGAGCCATAATAAACATGAGCATGAGGCATCTCTTTGGGATACTGATTTCATTTCCTTTGGGTGTGCACCCTGAAGTAGGAGAGATGAATCAGAGGGTAGATCTGTCCACTTAATATGTCCACCACTACCTCTCAGTGAATGATGAAATAGTTTCAACAGTTTGTTCAAGGATTTTTAAAAAATAGTTTACATTTTAAAAATAAGTGATATCGACTCGATAAGGCTTACCATTTTCTCAGGAAAATGTTAATAGAGTACATAGAATTTTATAATAGAACTTCAAATTACATCCTAATCAACTTCTCTGCTGGCTTAATATTCAACCTCAGAAAAATCTTCTTGTTTTGACCGTATCATTATAAAATGGTATTTTCAGATAAGTAGAATCAATTGGAGAACATATCAGAGAATAAAATATTTTTACCTGCTTGAGACATACATTTATAAGGTCCTAATATTTGCTGAGTGCCAGATATTATTATAAACAACTCAAGTGCATTATTAAATGCACTGTTTTTCATTATTCTCGACCGTATTTTTATTTTTTTCCCACAGAACTCAAATCATCATCATCATCTAGTTTACTGCATGTCTCTGTCTACTCACCTTCCCACCCTCCTTCGTTGGGCAGGAGCTTTTTATGTTTGCTTACTACTATCTGCACTGTTTCTAGAATAATGTATATTCATAGTAGCAACTCTCTCACTTTCTCTCTCTGTATATGCAATTTATATATTAAGATATATTATAGTCTATATTTATATACATTGTATATTTGCCTATTATATTAAATGTATAAATTATATGTTTATATGTTTTAAGTGAATAAATAGCCCTGTGAGGTTGATACTGTGTACCCTCATTGACGGATGAGGACTGGTCAAGGAAGCAACAAAGAAAAAATGTGAAGATGGTGGCGGTTGGTGCCCCTTCTCACCTAATACTTTCATCCATTTAATGAATGCATTTAAAGCTCACAATGTTACCCATGTACCACACTCCCTCCCATGTATACACTACATCCGCATAAAAACAATGGGATAATTATTATTTTTATCAATACATTGTAACAGGTTCCTGAAGTACCAGTGTTAAACCAGTTCTTTTCCTTTTGTTCAATAGTAGATTACCAGAGTCTCGTGATATTTTTATAATTTGTAATTAATTTTGACCAAACAAACACATATATCTGAAATTCAAAAGGTACAGAGGATTATTTGATGAAAAGCAACCATCACACATCTATCCTCCATTCCTAAACCTGCCTGCCCATTGGAGTCACCTACGGAGTCTTAACAATGACTGAAACCTGTGTCCCACCCCTAGAGATTGTAATTTAATGGGTTTAGGGGTGTAGCTGGATTTTGGAGTTTTTTAGAAAGTCCCCAGGAGGGACATTACCTTCAGCAAAGGTAATGCAACAAGGACCAAATGTACTCTCTTGTCCAAAACAGTGGTGGAACAGTCAAAATATGCAAACTATTTTTTATGACCCTGGACATCAAGAAAGAAAGGACAGTCATTTCTGAGGGAGAGAAGCCCCAGCTGATTGCCTGAGGGGTGTGTAGGCCAGGGCACAGCAAAGGGGATGGAGCAGAGCTCAGCACTCAGAGCTGGGGACTTAAACAGTGACAAGTACAGCTCAGGCTACAAGAGGAGAGAGCAGGCCCGGGGATTTAGCTCAGTGGTTTCCCACCTGCTGCGCAAGCGCAAGGACCCAAGTTCGATCCCTGGTACCAAAACCAAACCAAACCAAACAAACAAACAAAAAAAGAAGAGAGAGCTCTCAGGAAAAAGAGCTCCAAAGATCTATAGGGGGCTGTTCCTGAGAGTTCTGCCTAGGCTTTATTTGCACATCAGTGTTAGGAAAGGAGCAGAGGCCAAAGGAGAAAGGCACTGGGAAGGACAACAGGAAATAGGACCTGTTGGGTGATCACACAAGGAATGGAAATAGTGCCTGTTCCAGCCAGTTGGACTGGAAAACTATGATTTACACAGCAATTGGTAGAAAATGAAAATAATAATATATAAATTTGTGGGACACTGCTAAAACATTATTTAGGAGAAATTTATAGTTGCTATGGCCCTCTTTTAGAAATCAAGCAATATTTCAAGTCATGATCTCGTTCTCTGTCTCTAGAAACTAGAGGGAAAAAGAACAAATGATATCCAAAGTGGAATAAAAGGAAATAATAAATATTAGAGAAGAAAGCAATGAAACAGGAAAACAATAGAGAAAAAGTAATGGATTCAAATGTAGAAAAGATCAATAAAGCTGACAATCAGCTAGCCAAACTGGTCAAGAAAAAAAGAGAAGCACAAATTGCCATTATCAGGAATGGGAGGAGTTACATCACTAGATTCTATATAAGTTAAAAGGAAAGATAAAAGGATATTATTCTGTAATGTGAACACATCCTTATAATTTCAACAATTTAAGTGAAATCCATAAGTCTCTTGAAGACACAAAGGACCAAATATCATTCAATAAGAAATAGGCAATCTGATAACTGTTGGTTTGTAGTTGAAAACCAGTCTAAAAAGAAAGCCCCATGCCCAGAAAGCCTCACTGGTAACTTGTACCAAACATTTAAGGAAGAAATAACTCGTCTACCCAAGCTTGACTAGAAAACAGAAGAGAACATTTTTAAACCAATTCTGTGAATAGACAAACATTACCTTAATATTGAAACTCAGGAAACATTAAAAAATGGGAAAGTACAGTCCAATGCCCTTTATGAATTCACATGGAAAAATTCTAAACAGAATTCTAGGAAATTGAGTTTACAACAGAAGGATAACATATCATGGCTAAGTAGGACTTAGCTCAGGTATGCAAGGTTAGTTTACCATTTGAAGTTCAATCAGTATAATTTCTAAAACAGAAATTCATTTGATCATTTCAGTGAACATAGGAAAAGCATTTTTGAAAATCCAACATCCACTCCAGATTTAAAACTCTTAGCAAACGAGAAATAAAAGAGAATCTTTGCAGTCTGATAAAAGGCCCTTTAAAACAGAGAGGTTTTATGCTATACCTAATGGGAAAGACTGTTTTCTCAGTGTTTTACCACAGGTGTGTGTCTATGTAAAATGTTAAGCGTTACATTCTGGAAAATCATTGTAACATTTTATTTGTTTTCCTTATTCTTTCATTATGAAATCCAGTATTTGGTTTGTCCTTCCTCATTTAAAACCAGAAAAAAAACTTCTCCTCTTCTTGTTCTATCATGGCTAATTCACTGATCTATAGGTCACAACCATTTCTATTACTACAAACATGTACTAATAAAAAATAAAATAATCTGTTACTGGGATACATGTTTGAAAAATAACATATTTGATGAATATATTGTTGGCTTTAAAAAAAATAGCAGCAGATCAAGTTGTTCAATACCAAAATAATTTTTGCTTTTAAAGTTAACCACATTCTTTGACTCATAGACTATGTTGCAAGAAGTCCTTCTATGAAGACAATGTACCGATTTTTCTGGGGTCCTAAATGTCTTCATGGCCATTTGTTTCCTTCATAGTTTTTCTCTAATTTTTGGTCTTGAGTCAACATAGATCTCAAAAGTGTCCATTATCCAAACTATCCATATTGTCATTGTTATGGTTTCTATCTGAATGTCCCCCAAAAGTGATTGGATTATGGGGTGATATAGCTAAATGTGATATTAGGAGGTGGGATCTGCTAGCGGCCTGGTTGGAAGAGATGCATACACCTTCCAGGTGTATCTCCCTTCCCACTTCCTCCCTTCATCTCTCTCTGCTTCCTGGGTGCCATGACATGACCAGCTTTCCTCCACCCAGGCCCTTCTACCATGCTGCTGCCCATGCAAGTTCTGAAACTTCTAAAACGTGAGCCAAAATAAACCTCTCCTTCTTTAAGTTGCAGGTATTGGGTATTGCATCCCAAGACAAGGAAAGTAACTAATACAGTTGTGTGTGTACTCTATGCATTTGTTTAGTTTGGTAGTGAAGACTGAGTCTTTTTTTTTTTTTAACATTGGGTATTTTTATGAATGATATTTTGAACTTTTTGCCAACATTTCGTCAAATGTCAAATCAATGCAGCTCACATCAATTGAATATTTTGTTTTGTCTTCATTAGCCGATGAAGTCAGTAAGAAGGTTCACTGCTGTCCTACTTAGTAAATTCATTCGCTCAGTCTTTTTCATAGCATTAAATTCCATAGTCTTGTGGCCTTATTCACTGCATTGTCCTCCATTCTGTAGGGTCTTGGGGGTGGCCCTCACCCTCCCCAGTTGGGTTGGCTTGCATTTATGCGCCTGAGATCCTGTCTGAGGAGTCACTCTACAACAGAATTAATGGACAAATTTTGAATGTTACCTTTCCCAGAAGTGGTTTCCTCTTGGCTGAGAAAAGGGATTTACTGCATAGTGAATTATTCTTAAGGCCCCTCTCTAGCGCTGAGAACTTGGCTTTGTAGTGAGTTCATGCATGTCACTCTGTCACCTAGGGAAAGTGTGGAGAGCTTGATCCAGAAGCACTCCTATGCCCGCTCGCCCATCCGTACCTATGGAGGAGAAGAGGATGTCCTGGGGGAAGAGAGCCAGACCACCTCAAATCGAGGTAAGGCACCCAAAGAATGAAGACATGTTTGTCCTTCTTTGCCACAAAAGAACATCTGGGCTTTTCACAAGGTGACAGCCCCCAGTGCTGAGCTTCACACTTCTCATTATTATACCTGAGTTATAAGTGATTTTTCTGCCTGAAATTTCCGTTTTCTAGTAAAAGGACATTGAGCCATTGAGCCATGGCTCAGGAGTTACTTGTCTGAATTTACTACAAAAGAACTGTTGCACTTGGGGAGGCAGTTCTGTAGTCTTTGTGATCCTCAACTTTATAATCTGAAATCATGAAATGTAACTGTTTCACCAAATTAGGACTATATCCTTTAAGATCAAAGACCAAAGCAGAAAACACTTTTAAAACAGGATTGTGCTTGTGAAAGGCTTCACATAGAAGCAGTGGCCCCAAGAAAGAGTGTCAGAACCGAACAAAGTTTCTTGGTTGCAAAGCCTCAGGGAGGAGCCCCTGCACCGAGCACGGAAGTCCAAGGAAGAGGCCAGAGGCACCCCATGCTGGCAACTGTGATGTTGCCAGCAAGAGAACTTCTGTCATTGTTTTATGTCCAGAATATGGAATAACAAAATCAGTGAAAGCATAGGACATTCTTACCACTCAATCCAAGTTCAATGGCAATGCTTGTTGTTGCTGTGTAAGAAAACTTAGTCTTACAGGTTCTCACAGTGGCTTTGGAAACCAGGTAGCTTTATTGAGACTTAAACACCTATACTTCCCTGTGTCCTTGATGATAGTCAGCATTACTAGTATCAGATGGAATCTCAAAGTTGTTTTGATTTGTACTTCCCTAATGGCTAAAGATGCTGACCATGTTTTCATTTATTTGTTAGCTATCTGTGCTCCATTTGAGAAGTGACTATTTCATTGGCCTACTTTTCAATTGGGGCATTTGTTTGGGGGGGGCGTCTAACTTTTTTGAGTTCTTTGTATGTTCTAGATATTAATCCTCTATCAAAAGAGTAACTGGCAAAAACTTTTCTCAATTCTGTGGGTTGTCTCTTCACTCTGTTAACTCTTTTGTTTGCTGTGCAGAAGCTTTTTAATTGAATACCATCTCATTTGTTGATTCTGGGTGTTATTTCTTGTGCTATTGGAGTACTATTCAGGAAGTCCTTGCCTATGCCTATATCTTCAAGTGTTTCCCCTATTTTATCTTAAATATACCAACAAAAAGAAAAGCTAGGCTTTCTTATGGAGATGCCGTAGAGGTGAGGAGAAACGTCAGATGTTTGGAGCTCCTTTTAAGGGAATCAGGTCACTGCCTGTAGGAAAGGCACCAGTGTTTGGGCCACATTGGGAACATGCAGGCATCAAGTGAGTTAAATCTTTTTCCATTTAGTAAATTCTTTCTTCCATGCGGAAGTAAACGTTATCCTGCTATCTAGAAAGGTAGATTTGCCCTCTGAAAAAATCTCATGCATGTTTGTCTTTTTCAATTGCAGACCGGTTAAATATTTTTTGAAAATAACCTTGTCTTTGATGTGCACACTGAAATAGCATTTCCAGCCTAACGAGTGCTCTTCCTTACAGGGTCAGCCTTTACGACATCTGACAACTTGTCACTCAGCTCCTGGGTATCATCTTCTTCCAGTTTTCCGGGATTTCAGCACCCACAACCCCTGACCGCTCTTGGCAGCAGCACAGCGTCCATAGCAACACCCATTCCGCACCCCATACAGGGCTCTCTGCCACCCTACAGCCGCCTGGGGATGCCTCTGACCCCATCCGCCATTGCCACCTCCATGCAGGGGAGTGGTCCTACCTTCCCTTCCTTCCACATGCCGAGGTACCATCACTACTTCCAGCAAGGGCCCTATGCTGCCATCCAAGGACTGCGCCATTCCTCTGCTGTGATGACACCATTTGTATGACTCTTCCAGAAGTGGAGCATCTGGATCCAGAATGTGCAAGTGGGTATAGAAGTAGAGGACAGGGTTGGGTGGGCGGCATGTACAGTGTTGAAGCAGGTGCTCTCTAGGAAACACGGGATCTATTCAAGAAGAGAGCTAGACTCACGATAGAATCTACTGCTACAGGAATGTGCTGTGGACCAGGATTCATCTGCAGTTGGAAGACAGCTCTTGGGTTCAGGAGAGAATCATTGTTAAGTTCTTAGCCAACCTAAGTCTTGCAAGTAATAGGATATCAATTTACCCAGAAAGGTTAATTCTACAAGGCAGACAAATCTTAAAGTACATTCGTCCTAGTGGCTAAAAATGCTGTGTTGATGCAATAATGTATAAAATCAATGTGTATAGGTTTTCTTTCTGTTTTCCACAGGTTAAAAGAATCTTCAGAGAGGCAATACTGACCATATGACTAACTTCAGTCCATTTCTACCTATGGGAAATGAGAGCCCATAGAGAAATATTTGTAGTGCTGTAGCTTAAGCATGTTTCATTTCCTTTATATTAGTTCCCTGGGGAAGGAGCTGAGATCATTCTGATGCATCCTGTTGTGTGGATGAAGACGTGGTGTTGCCTTCACCAAGCTCTTCTTGCAATACTGACGGACCTACGCTCAACCAGCTTGGTGTTCAATGTTGTCTTCTTTCTTCCTACCCCTCTTCCTTGCAGCTACTTGCCAGTGATATAGGAAAAATCTTCCAAATACAATGCTGAAGCAATGGTTGTCTGTGTTCCTGTGCAGAACTGAGGTTTGCATTCTGCTGACCCATCCACTGAGA
The DNA here is from genome assembly GCF_053883595.1 of Heterocephalus glaber. Lineage (NCBI taxonomy): Eukaryota > Metazoa > Chordata > Mammalia > Rodentia > Bathyergidae > Heterocephalus > Heterocephalus glaber. The sequence goes on from NW_028258381.1 coordinate 33,124,243, forward strand.
GCACTGCACAGCCTCCACATGCAGTGCGCGGGGCTTGCTTTCTCTCACAGCCGCAACAAAAAGATAGCTGTCTTTTTTCCAAAGGAATTTCCCTGCCGTGGAAGTCAAAGGCCCCTCCAGGTCCCCTTCAGTTTTGGGAAACTTTCTGGATGTAAAAGTGCACTGGGCCAAATTCTCATTTTTGATAAATCTGCTTTGTTGCTGCTGCCACTGTCCCAGGGATTTGAGAATGACCATTTCGGTGCTGAGAAAGCCACAATTTAACATACGCTCATGAGCAGTCATGGACTATGTAGTTAATTCATCCTGTTTTCTTACTGTGTTATGTTTAGAGACTCCTCTACCATTTTTCTGAGTCCTTAATGTGAAATTGCATGTTAACTCAGTGACTCCCTGGCTGACACATTAGCAGTTCTTATAAGTAAATTAAAGCTTTATCCACTTTATTTTCAACTCATACCTTCTTAAGCCTTCCTTTAATGCATGTAATAGTAGTCAATTATATTTTAGTTCTATATGGTTCTATATAACTTGTATGTTTTTTTTTAGAGCAACATATATCTTAGCATTTACAATCAGGGTAGAACATTTGGTCATTTGTGACAGTTAATTTCTCTAATAATAGAGACTTAATGAAGTTAATAATCTTTCAACTTTGGACATAATGCTTCCCAGCCACAGAATGTAATCTGTGTTCTTAGCAAATTTCCCCAAAACCCTAATTTAATTTTTGTATGTCATTTCCATTCTATTCCTTTCTTACTGCAAAAGTATCGAATCTGTTAAAAGAGATGGGAGATATTGCTACTGACAACAGGAGTATATTTGGGGGTAAATGCAATATACTTTTCACATCAGCTCCTGTGGGATTTTATTTGGTTATGTTAATGTTAGCTTTGTCTATATCAACTGCCTTGACTGAGCTTGTCCAGCCTGTGACACAGGGCATCATGGCATACCCTGACTACGTGGTGCTGTTGTCGGATTTTGCACTTGCCACCTCCACTGAATCCCAAAGTTTACTTGCAAAGAAGCATGGATGTGTTAGCCAAGCATTTCAAAGTCCTGTGCCAAACACTCATTTGTAGCTTCCTGCATGTTATACAGTATCCATGGGTAGTTTGTTTTCAAACAAAGTATAGATGTGCATTTCTTTTAAAAGGCAGTTACAGGCAATGTTTAAAATAAATACCCATAGAGCTAGGATAGGGGTTTAATATTTAATTGGCTTGTTGCCACTGCTCCTTTGAATTCAGCACTGCTGCTTAAAGCAGGAATAACAAAAGATGCTTTTTTACATGATGCTATCCAATACCTTGATAAATTCCTTGTCTCCTAAAGTCTCCTAAAGTGAATCTGTCTGGATTTTCTTTTCAAAGAGAATGAAAGGATTATTTCAATCCTATTTTGACAGCTCTCTCCATCCGTGTTTACGAGTCTTTTGTTAAATATGGTTTTGTACAAGTATTTCCTGACTATATGGCTTTGTTGTGTTTGTTAAGCAACTGGAAACTGAGGTAAGTAGACTTTCCTTGGAGGAGAAAGCAAAGCATACTCTTGGGAAAAATCTGACCTGAAATTCTGAATTAGGTCTATATTTTCAGTGTAGACATCACCTGCACCAGAGAGAGGAAGCACAAGGGAAACAGAGCTGAACTGAACCACAGCTGCTGTAGCCATGGGGACAGGAGCTCCACCCACTGGCCCTTCTGGACTGTGGTGGTTTTCGGTTCTGATTAACCCCTCAGGAGGGAGGTTAGTGTGTGAAATTCCAAAGACTGTTGTACCAAAAGGGACTGCTAGAACTAGATAGTTAGTGGGAAAGCTGACTGAATAATAATAACCACGACTTATCATATATTTGGAATAAACTCAGGGTTTTCCCTCTAAGTTTATTACAGTATCACAAAAAATACTGCTGATGTGCAGCACTGTCACAGGGAGCAGGACCTGCCAGACTCACTTTACTGAACTTTAATTAATTCATAACTAATTAGGTTCTGCATTTGTGATTTGCTTTTAAACATTTATCAATACTTCTAAGTTCACTGATTTTTAAAATTATTTAGTAAATCTTTCCTCCTCTGCCAACTCTTAGCAGTACATAAGTAAAAATACTTAGCTTGCATCTAAGATGCCACAAAAGATTAGGCGATGCAGTCTAGACTCATAACTTTGTGTTGTGTTGCTGGCTTATTTGAGTTGAGAGCACAGGTGCAAGGTCTGTAAGCCCATCACTCCTACTAGGTGGGCACTGAGTATGTGGTATTAAGAAGCCTCCTGATAATGATTCTTCATCTCACCGAAGTCCTCTGTAGGAGCTGCATATTTCAAGGTCTCCCTCCTTCCACCTTGACTCCCATCTCTGTCATTTTGTTTCTCCAGCTCCTGCCCTAAACAAAAATAAAAACATCTGAGAAACAGTCTTAGATGTGAAGCATTATCGTCACATCCTGCTTATGGATCTGAGAGAGAGCTGTAAGGATGTTTACCCCATTTCTGTGCCACACATGAGCTTTTTTAGGCTGACTAGCTGAATTATATTGAGGAAAATCACCTTCAAAGTGGGTGGAATGACTATCACCCTATTAAAGTCATAGAGGTAGTCAGGTGTGATAGTGCACGGCTGTAGTCCTTGCACTCTGTTTGAGCCCAGCCTAGGCAGCTGAGCAACTTAGCGAGATGCTTTTCCTCAAAATACAGAAAGGACTAGGGGCTGAGGATGTGGCCCAAGCAGCACAGCACCTGCCTGGCAAGCGTAAGGCCCTGAGTTCAATTCCCAGTACCAAAAAAAAAAAAAAAAATGCTGGGGATTCACTCATTGCGAAGGCTTCAATGCCCAGTACTGAAAAATAAAAACACAAAGACAAGCTTCGCAGTGACTCAATAACTAAAGCTGCAATTAATCAGTTCTGTAGTGTACAGGGTAATATATTGCAAGAAAACTATTTTTATTCCATCTTCCAATGACTAAATAAGGAAAATTATTTTCATTGTTAAATGGGCAGGGGATTGATAAATATTAAAACAAAATAATAGTATGCTTCAAATCTAGACAAAGCGCTAGAGAGATTTTCAGCTTACTCCTCTAGAGAACTGTGCCTGAAAGGAGGGTAGGTTTTATATGAACTTTTATATTGCTTGAGAAGGAAAGGAGTTTTTGTAAGCCAGCAAAGGAAAGGCTAAAAACTCTTAAAACTTTAGAAAATCATAAAACTCTTTCTTCATTTACTAGTCTGGGCCAGCTATAAAATATTCCAATGCTTATCTTTCTTCAGCATGCTTAAATATAGTATTCATTTATAAATATTTGGTGGGCACATAATCCACAAGTATTTTCCAGCCTTTGTTCTCTGTCTGTCCCTCAAATAATTTTAATCCCCACCCTTTTATAAATAGAGTACCCTGGGAACAGGAAAATAAAAAAAATTTGTGAGATAATACATCTGGACAATAAATAGTACAATGTGTTGTATTTTACTTTTGGTACATTCACATACTGTATTTGGTTTTTTTTTTAATTTTCAGAAACATAAAAGAGTTCTTTTATTTCTGAGAGGATGAAATTGGATGTAGCCTCTTTAGCAGACTGTCACAGTTTTTTGTGTGCTGTGTCTTCATTTGCTTAACGGATTGCGCGAGAACAGTCACCATAATGAAGTGTGTGTCGGGGTTGGGGGGCCGGGCATGGGAAATGTTTTATGGAAAAAACAAAGTTATAAGCCTAATACTATGAAGTAACATCTAATGAAGTTCTTTTTAAGTGCAATATATTTATTTCTGCTAGAAATGTATTATCAACCTTATGTAATATTTGAAGCATTACATGTTATTTGTAAACAGCTTAAAATTATATATTACTCCAGATTGTACAGCAGTACAAATGTGTGGATCTTAGTACTTTTTTTTCATTAAAAATGGTGTGGTTTTGATATTAAACACACATTACACCTTTCATTATCTTACATACTATGACTTTGGGGACCAATTTCCTCACCTGAAAAAAACAGAGAAGGTTTCAATGAGATTGAGGGCTTGTAGCAGACCATTCCCAGGCCAGACACAATGCTGTAGCTTTGACCTGAAGAACACTTGAAAGCCATCGGCAGACAGGGCCCTGCTACCCTGGCCACCCCATCCTCCTTCACCCAGCCCCTCGTCCTTTTCTTTCTGGTGAGTCCTTCAAGGCTGGGGATGCCGCACCAAACATCCTGGACTCCAGGAAGTGAAAGAGCTTCATCCTCTCCTTCCGACCCCAGCTCTCAGGTCTGCTGTGATGACAACTCAGAGGAGGCCGGCCCGAAATAAGATTAGCCAAATTCAGATTTTAAATCTTCCTTCCATATGACAGTCTGCCAAAATATTCAGCATTACCATACCTTCCACTTAAAAAATCTGCTCTGTTACCCTGAAATTTTTGTACATGCTGAACACCAACTCTATTTGGAAGAATTCCAATCTTACAGAAAAGTTGCAAGAATACTATAAAGAAACTCTATCTGTGTTACACAGATCAATGACTGGCTTTTTGCCGTTCGCTTTATCATGACATACAAAGTCATGAGCCCAGGCACAGATGTGCAATTTTGTGTGAATTGTCTTTCCAAACCACCAGAGAGTAAGTTGAATATATGACTCATTATCCTTAAATAATTAAAGGATATTCTTAACAACAAGAAGATTCCTTTAGAAAACCATAAATAGTGTTAGCAACTTCGGGAAATCTTTTCTTTTTTTTGGTACCAGGGGTCGAACTCAGGACTTTGCACTTGGGAGGCAGATGCAGTGCCGCTGAGCTAAATCCCCAGCACACAACTTCAGGAAATTTAACAATGATCCAATACTGTGCTCTACCACCTATATTTCAATGTTGTTAAATGACCCAGTAGTGTTTTCTGTTGCAGATTTTTTTCCTTCAGTACAGATCTACCTTATAATCGCACACCGCACTCACCATTTCTTTAGTCTCCTTTAATCTGGTATAGCTCCTCAGCCTGTCTTGATCTTTTACAACAACAACAAAAGGATTCCTAGCTTTCAGTGGTTTATAATTTATAATTATTATTAATTATTTTGATACTCAAATTGATCCAGATTTGATCAATGAAAGCCCCTTCAAGCTGGCTCATTTGTCTTTTTGACATGCACTGATTTATTTATTTGGCACTTTTTCAGTTTCTGCCGTAACGAGATATTCTGGGCCCATCTGTACTTCTCTTTGGCACAGCCTTGAAATCAGCCACTCTGCAAGGAGCCCATCCTCCGTTTAGTGGGGAAGGGTGCTTGAGTCCAAGATCTGGGTGCCAGGTGGACACATAGGCTATGTTTGTCTCTAGGCCCTTTCGGCCATCAGAACCAGAAATCCATCTGTGATCCAAGCAGGAGTGCACACACACACGCATACACACATTTGCATTCTATTAGAAACCAGGAGCTTATGCTGGCATCTGCAATGCCAGGGCAGTCCTCACGTGACTCCATTCCACCTCTGTGTCTGCCTCTCCTCCAGGGAGCACCTGGGTCCCAACACATCAGCACCTTTATCTACTTAACTCTATCGGACTAATTTATATTATTTCACCCATTCAACTACCACAAATGAATCTCCTGAAAAGACATTCAGATTTCCTTGAGGTTGTTTCCTTGTCCCTTAACTTGGAGGACATAGTCAGAGACATGTTCAACAGTTACTTGGATTAGTTCTCTCTGGTTCCGGAGTAGCTCTGTGGCCCATTTGCAGTCTATCAGTGTGCAAGTTTGCTTGCTGTTTAAAGGAGTTTTCTTCCTATTTTTATTGATTTAAGAAATACATAAAACTTAATGTGCTCCCAACAACAAGCACATAAAATTAGTGATTATAGCAAGTTTGTAGACCACAAGGTCAATATTTAAAAAGTCAACTGCTCTTCTATATCCTAGCAATGAACAATTAAAATTTGAAGAAAAAATTGTTTATGTCAGCACAAAAAAGAGAAAACCTTAGATACAAGTAAATGAAATGTGTAAAATCTCATTTCCTCATAAAAGATGAGGAAAACTATAAGATGCTGAAGAAATCAAAGAAGATCTAAATAAATGAAGAGATATTCCATGTCTAGGAACAGGAAGACTCAATATTGTCAAGGTATCAATTCTTCCCAAGTTGATCTATAGTTTGAACACAGTCCTAGCCAGTTATTTTGTGGCTATAAATAAATTTATTCTAAAATTTATGTGTTAAGGCAAAAGACCCAGAATAGCCAAATCAATCTAAAGAACAAAGTCACAGAACTGACAGTACCCAACAAACTTACTACAGAGGTATAGTGACAAAGACATTGTGATATCGGTGACAGAACAGACAAATCAATGCAACAGAACAGGGAGCCCAGAAACAGATCCCCATGAATATAATTAACTGATCTCTGACAAAGGAGCAAAGGCAACTCAGCGAATAAACAGTATCTTTCCAGTAATCTTTTCAACAAATGATACCAGAACAACAGAATATCCATGGGTGAGATAATCCTAGACATAAAATCTACATCTATGGCAAAAAAATTAAATAAAAATGCTTCATAGATAAGACCTAAATGTACAGTGCAAATCTATAAAACTGCTGCAAAATAACATAAGAGGAAATCTAAGTGTCTTCTTAAAACTCAACAGTAAGAAAACAAAGGCAAAAGATCTATCTGAGAAGACACTTAAGAAGGTACAGATGGAAAATAGCAACAGAAAGGCTTCTCCATGTCATGGGATTAGAGGATTGTGAATGAAAACGACCTGAGTTACCACTACACATCTATTTGAATGGCTAAAATCCAAACCACTAGCACCATCAGGCTAGTGAAGACAAATAGCAATGGGAACTTCATTACTGATGGGAGTGCAGAATGGTAGTTTCGCCATTGTTCAGCCATGTTTATCTCTGTTAACAGCCATTTTCCAATGTCTTGCAAAGCTAACATACTATTATAATACGACCCAGAAACTGCTTGTAGGTATTAAATGAGTTGAAATTTTACGTCACAGAAAAACCTTCACATGAATGTTTATAGCAGCTTTATTTATAAGTGTCAAAACTTGGGAGCAAGCAAGATGTGCCTCAGCAGGGGAATGGATATGTTATGACCATCATCCATACTATGAATTATTACTAAGTGATAAAAATTTCTTTTTAAATGCCCAGGGCTGGCAGGGGAGGGAGCTCAGAGGTAGAGCGCTTACCCGGCAGACACAAGGCCCTGGGTTAGATCCCCAGCACTCAAAAAAAAAAAAAAAAAAGAGGTGAAGGAAACTTGCTAACCCAAAAAAGCCACTCTGAATGGGCAGTATACTGTATGATTCCATCTATAAGACTGGAAAAAGTGAAACTACTGAATATAGAAACATCAGGGTTTCCTTCCAAGGGGAAAGTATTAATGGATAGAGCACAGGGGATTTTTAGGGCAGTGAAACAATTCCTAAATGATATTGTTATGCAGGCTATATAAAATTATGTGTTTGTCAAAATATGGAGCTGTATAACTCAAAGAATGAACTGTACTGTAAACTATGCACTTCAATGAACAATAATGCATAACACTGGCTCATTAATTATAGCAAATGTACTACACTAATACAAGATGTTAAGAACAGGGGAAACTGCAAAGGTTGGGGATGGGGAAGACATGGCAACTGCATTTCTGCACAATTTTTCTGTAAACCTAAAAATGCTCTGAAAAATTAATTTTATTAACAAAATGGTGATGACAACAAAATATCCCTTCACACCCACTAGGATGGCAATAATCAAAAGGACAGACAATAACAGGTATTGACAAGATGTGGAAAAATTAGATCACCACTTCATACTTCATATCCCCATCCATGGTGGGGATATAAGATGGTACAGCCACTTTGCAAAATATCTGACAATTTATTGAAAGGACAAACATAGAGTGACCCAGAAATTTCATTTCTAGGTGTACACTGAGGAGAAAAGAAAATGTATATCAAAACAAAAACTTGAACATGAATGTGCATTGTAGCAAAATTCATGATAGGTAAAATGGGGAAAAAAATTCAAATCCCCATCCACTAGTGAATGGGTAAATAAAATGTGGTACATCAGTACATTGTAATAAGTAAAATATGAAGATGAGTGAACTTTTTTGGGGGGGTAGCAAAGATTGAACTCGGGTCCTTGCACTTGCAGGGCAGGCAGTGGAACCACTGGGCTGAATCTCTGGCATAGATGGGTGAACTTTGAAAATATTGACAAGAAAGAAGCCAGTCACAAGGACCATCTATTTTAAGTTCCCATTTATTTAAAATGTCCATCATAGGAATAGCCATAGAAAAAGAGAACAGATTAGTGTTTGCCAGGGGAGAAGAACCATTAATGCGTACGGAGCTTACTTCAGGAATAGTGGAAATGTGAACTAAGATAATGATAATGGCTGCAAAAATTATGAATATATTAAAATCACAAATCACACACTTTAAAAGGGTGAATTTTATGGTATATGAATTATATGCCATGAAATCTATTGTTTAAAATATGAGATGCACAACAAAAATCCCAACCTACACAGTAAATCTTTTATTTCAGCTCTATAGGGCTCAGTGCGTCAACTTTGAAGACTTCCAAGGGGTAAATCTTGTGTATTTGAAAAGTAGGCTATCTAGAATCTTCTCTCTGGTTCAATTTTTTTTATTCGTAAAAAGAAGGTATTTCTGCCTCTTTCATAACTTTGTGTGGGACATGGTCCTCAATTTATATTAGTTTATTTTTATCTCCTCTTTACTCCCTTTAGGAAAATGATCATAGCTGGTTTTCTGGACTGTCTAGAATTTAAAAATTATATAAGAAACCCCTTCTCCCTTTGGAGCCTTGACAGGCAATGACTGTTACCTTTCATAAAACATCACTGTGTGTAAGCACTCTATACATATCACCTTCATCTTTACAGTAACTCTGATCTGGGTGCTTGTACTGTATTCCTATTTAAGGTGTGAAAAACTGAGACCTAGAGAAATTAAATGCTCAGAGACCTACATGGTAAATGATGTAGTCAGGATTCGAATCTTGTCTGTACTTGTAACTAAGACAGTTTCCTAACCTGTAAGTAAATATTCTAAATATTTAGAATTTTAAAACAATAACGTATTTCCAGCCCGTTTTGTGTTGCTATGACAAAACACCTGAGGCTGGGTAGCTTCAAAGAGAAGAGGTCTATTTGGCTCATGATTCTGGTGTCTGAAGAGTTCAAGGAGCATGGGGGGTGGGCATCTGATGAGGGCTCTGTCTGCATCACAGCATGGTGGAGCCCCCTGACCTGATCACCTCCCACCAGGTCCCACTCTTAAAGGGTTTACCACTTCAACACCAGCACACTGGAGACCAAGCTTCCTGCACATGAACCTTTTAGGGGCAAACAATATGCAAACCATAGCATCTGCATTGCCTTTTCTGAGCCCAGGTACACGGCCTTATTTAAGAAATAGAAAAGCTGTGTAAGTCAACAATTTTTCTGCTAATGTATTAGTAATTGTCCCTGGTAAGTATCCTCTTTCAACAGATTATAGCAAAGATGAAGATGGCATGTTAAAGTTCTATGCTTATCCTTTGGGGACCGTTCAGTACCTGTGAGGAAGCAGGACTCCACTACCCCAGACAAAGGTCTGGAAGGCTTGATGTAAATACTGATTACTTATTTAAGAATGTTCTTCCCTCCTCCTTATATTCCAGTGGCCACTTAGGCTGTTAGTAGAGAGAATTCATTTGAAAATAGGAACAATGAAGCCCACTCTACCTAGAGACTGGACTGCAGGTGGAGATAGGAAGAAACAAGAGGGAGAGGGAGAGGGAGAGGGAGAGGGAGGAGAGGGATGAGGTGGAGGCCACGTTGGGGCAGGGCTGAAGAGGTGAGGGAGAGACATAGAGAGGCTCGGCTCAGCTGGGTTGGCAGTAAGATGTGTAGCAACTGGACGACAGGATGGGGGACACTCTTCCAGGTAGACTGCAGAGTAAGATTCTAAGAAATGGAGACATAGCAGGAGGGAAGGGAAGCACAGGTAAGAAGAGAACTGCAAACAGGGTGTTGTTTGACTCAATAGTCCACCCATTCAGCTACCTAAACATGCATACATACCCACCGGAATTAAATAAGCTCACAAGGCTTTATTAAGGACATGCAGTCAAAAACTTCATTTCATAAAGAAATTAATGAGCGCTAGAGAAGTAAATTCTCCAAAGCATACTGAACCCAAGTATTAGAGAGCCCAATCTAGTGATAGTTCTAATCACTCTATCTTAATCAAAGTCAAATCTTAAATCAATGTAAAATATTATGTTATATAACACATAATATACACATGCTATTTTTGCATTTCACCTGCCCATAAAATATTCTAAAATATTTCCTTTAATATATTCGAAATTTTTGCTTGTTAATATTAAAGGCAGTAATTCTTATGTGAATTATTTGGCAATAAGTAGAAAAGAATCTCAATATGGTTTGTATACAATATTATTTTAGCTTCTTGGAAAAATGTATTTTGGGGGGTGTAGTATATGTAAAATGTATATAGCTGTGTATTTATATATTGACTAAGTCATTTACCAGTGGCCACTGTGCTACCCTTCTGTGCAAATCTGTGTGGACGTACAAAGCAATTGTTTGGTCTCAACAAAGGCTTTCTCCTAATGAATTCATAGATCATGTCCCTCCCTTTGAATGAAACCTGCCTTTACATAGTGTTTAAGCCCAAAGGGTTCCCTGTCTCATCTGAAATAGGCCTGGGAACTACACCAATGGGAGCTCCGATGGCTTATAGGCCTAGAGTTTTTCTTGTTTTAAAGCAGGCAATAGCCAACTCATAGATACAGGAAGTAGACTGGAACTCATAGAAATTCCAACTGGTTATCACAGATACCTTGTCTCCCATGGTTCAAAAGGCAGTGTCACGCAAAATGTCACAGTGAGATGTGTCTACCTTTAAGCTTGCTATAGGAGGTATTTGCAGTGCTTTTCTATCATCCCTTCTGAGAAGCACTTACATCCAACAAGAATTTTTTCTTTTTGTACCAGGGATTGAACTCCAGTCCTTGTGCTTGCATGGCAGGAGGTGGAACCACTGAGCTAAATCCCTGGCCCTCCAATATGAATTTTAAAGTCTCTATAAAACAATTCAGTAGCAGCAAATTTACTATTTAAAAATGAATAAAACCAAGATAAATAGTGGTTTTAGATTGAGGAGGCTGTTTAATTAAATACACAGTGGACAGATACCTTTTTTTTTTTTTGGTACCAGGGATTGAACTTGGGTCCTTGCGCTTGCACAGCAGGCAGCAAAACCACTGAGCTAAATCCCCAGCCCCTAAGATACCATTTTTTAAGTAGGGGCAACTTGTTCAAGAATTTGAAAGTATCTTAGTGAAATTATCATTATTTTCAGATGGCATAATCCTCTATGTAGAAGACTCAGAAAATTCACCAAAAGACTTTGAATTAATAACCAAATTCAGTAATGCAGCAAGACATACAAAAATCAGTAGTGTTCCTGTACAATAATAATGAACCCACTGAGAAAGAAATTAGGGGGGGCAACCTACTTTCCAGTCCCCCTTCTGTCTCTCTTAGGCAGAAGCTTTCTTTCTGTCAAAAAACTTTTCCTACTCTTAACCTCTGTTGTTCATAGAATTCATTCTTCGAATTTAGAGAACATGAACTCTTGTTTCAGATATCTGGTAGGTTTGGGAGTTACATCTCTTCCCTCTATATCATTTTGGAGGTCTTCCACTGAAATTACTGGTCAGAGTTTGGGCCACCATTCCACGCTCCTAGGGCAGAGAAGGTGAGCCGTGTGGGTGCCAGAAGCACCCCCCACCCCGTGGAAATGAGAAGACACATACACAAGCCTCAAAAACAATCTGCTGGATCACCTACAGCAACCTCAAAGGGTAACGAGATGGAACAATCTGATACTCAACCACCTGGACTCTCTGAACTAGCAACAAAAGAGGATCTGGGAAAAATGAAATCAGAAATAATTACTTAGATAACAGCAAAGATTGTGGTCATGGTGCAAGACATGATTAATAAATCTAGACAGGACACAGATAAAAAAATAGAGGATCTGAGGAGCATGATGGAGTCCCAACATAGGAAACAAATGGAATCCATAAAACAGATACAAACAGATTTCCAGAGATTAAAAACTCCATCGAAAGTCTGCACAGCAGAATGAACCAATGTGAGGATAGAATTTCTGATATAGAAGAAAAGATTGCAATTAGTGACCAGGAAAAGAAAAATTGCTTTAAAATTGTAAAGGGACATGAGAAATCAATCCAGCAGCTGCTAGACGATACAAAGAAGAATAACATAAGACTGATTGGAGTCAATGAAGAAAGAGGAGAGAGTGAAGATGACATAAAAATCTCTTCACAGAAGTGATGGCAGAAAACTTCCCAAGGAGGGGAAAAGAGCTTGACATACAGATAAGTGAGGCATATAGGACTCCAGCTAGCCTTAATCAAAAAAAATCTACACATAGGCATATAATAGCTAGGATTCCAGAAATCCAACAGAAGAACAAAATTCTACAAGCAGTGAGAGGAAAGAAACAAATCACATACAAAGGAAAGCCCATCAGAATCACAGCAGACTTCTCAGTGCAAACCCTCAAGGCAAGAAGAGCTTGGAGTGATGTATTTCAAGCCCTAAAGGAAAACAGCCTCCAACCCAGATTGATGTACCCTGCAAAACTATCTTTCAAAATTGATGGAGAAATAAGATACTTTCATGATAAAGAGCACCTCAGGAACTTCATGAATACCAAACTGGCACTCCAAAAAATTTTAGACAATATCCTAGGAAAAGACAATGAGGATCACAACCCCAGGAAACCCAGCAGAATGAATCCATTGGGCGTCACAAATTAAACGCAAAGGGGGAGAATCCAACAAAAAGAAAAAGTCATGACAATGCTTTTAAAACTTTTAACTTCATCTCCCTAATGAGTGTGTAATTCAATCTTGTTATTGTACTGGTTAGTATTTTTCTGATTCTAGAGTTGCACACCTTTCCTTGTGCTGTACTGGCTATTTATCATCTTATGTCTACTTTTTAATTGGGTTGTCTATTAATGAGCTCTAAGAGTTCTTTATATATTCTGGTCACAGGTTATATGCATTGTAAATATGGTCTGTTTATTTTTCATTTTAATGATGTCATTTAAAGTTCTAAATTTTGATGGAATCTCATTTATCAATTTTTTTTCTTTTATACATCATGTTTTTTGTATCCTAGGTAGTTCTTGCCTACCCTGAATTCATAAACATTTTCCCTTATAATTTCTTCTTAAAGTTTTATCCTTTCAAGCTTTCATATTTAGGTTCATAGATCCCTTCAAGTTATTTTTATGTATGGAAATAAAGGGTTGAGGTTAATTTTTTATATACAGATACCAAGTGTTCTAGTGCTGTTTGCTGAAAACACTATCTTTTCCTTGCCTCTTGAATTGAATTTATATTCTATAAAATGATAATGTTAAATAATCTTTCAAAACTCAGTGGACCATATATGTGTGGTTCTATTTCTAGATTCTCTGTTTTATTCAAATGATCTATATGTCTTTCCTCACAGCAACATTGCCTTGATTACTGTAGCTTTAGAAGAAGTCTTAAAATTAGGTACTAATCGTCATCCAACACTGTTATTTTTTTGTTTGTTTGTTTTTTGTTTTTTAACTTTGCTAGGTCCTTTGTACTCCTACATAACTTTTAAATTTCAATAACCAATTCTTCATTTATAGCAAGTATACATAGACCTGAATTTTTATATATACCTTGTGTTTTCTAATCCTGATAAATTCAAGTACAAGTTCTAGGGGCTCCTAGAGATTCCTTAATATTTTCTCTGTAGATGATCATTTCATCTACATATAAAGATTTAGCTTCTACCTTGCCAATCCTATCCTAATTGTGTCATTTTATTGCCAGACTATTTTGGTTGGGCCTAGGTTTCAAAGTTTAATGGACAAATAAAAGTAAGCATATCTGCCCTTGTTCGCCACCTTAAGGAGAAAGCATTGTATTTTCTCCATTCATATAAGGCATTCTTGCTGGAAGTATGGAGTACATGTCTTTGATCTGTTGAGAAGGTTCTGTTCTACTTCTAGTCTCCTGATAGCTTTTACCATGAACAGCTGTGGAATTTAGTCCAATACTTTTTCTCCAACTAGTGGCAGGATTATATGGCTTTTTCCTTTCCTCTGTTAAAATGATGACTTTTGGGGATGGATCTTCCAATGTTGAACCAACACTGCCATCCCTATAACAAGACCACTTTCTACATCCTGCCAGATCTGACAGAATTCTAATAGTTTGTTTTGTTAAACAAATTTCTATCTATGTTCATACTTTTTTCTTCTATTATCTTTATCCAGTTTTAGGATTAGCACAATGTTGATTTCCTAAAATGAGGGGAGAAGTGTTCCTTTTTTTTTCTGCTTTAAATGTTTGATACAATTTATCAGTTAAAATGTATATGAGCCTGTTGTTGTCATATAGGTAGGTTTTCAAGCTAGGAATATACTTTCTTCAATAGGTGCTATTCAAATTTTATATTTCCTCCAGAGTTAGTTTCATTAATTTGTCTTCCAAGGTACTTCTTAGAAGTTGTCAAATTTATTTCAAAACAGATTTTTGAAATATGCTTTCTATATCCTTTAAAATGCTGTAAAATCTGTGGTAATGTCTCCTAGGTCTTGATATTTTAATTTTAAAAATGTATAATTGATATTGTGTAATAGGAAGTAAAGGTCTAAAGAAGCAGGGGAAGTGGGAGAGGTAGGGAAAAGGAAAGAAGGGAAAAATATGAGAAAAGGAAAAAAACGAAACAAAATCTTTGCAAATAGGGAAGGGTGGAGGGGGTGAAGGGAGGGCAGAGGAAAGGGAAAAAAAATAAGAATCAAGATATTCATGCAATGGTACAAGATCCCAATGATGTATATAAATGTATTTTATACCTAAAATGTACTAATAAACTTAATGGGGAAAAAGAAAGAAAGAAAAAAAGAAAGCAAGAAAGGAAGGAAGGAAGGAAGGTAGGAAGAAAGAAAGAAAATATACCATTCACAATAATACTAAGAAAAGGTAAATTCTCAAGAATTAATCTAACTAAAAAATTGAAACAAGAACTACACTACTACTCTGAAAAAGGAGATCAAAGAGGACATCAGAAAATGGAAAGATATCCCCTTTTCCTGGATAAGCAGAACCAATATAGTCAAAATGGGCATACTTATAAAATGGATATACACATTTAATGCAATCCCAATCAAAATACCAAGAGCCTTCTTCACTAAACTGGAGAAAACATTCCCAATATTCATATCAAACCAGGAGAGATCCAGAATAGCAAATGCAATCCCAGGTAACAAGAGCAAAGCAGGAGGTATCACAATCCCAGACTTGAAATTATATTACAAAGCTTCTGTGATAAAAACAGCATGGTATTAGCACAAAAAAAGACATGTGCATCAGTGCAACAGAACGTAGGATGCAGAAAAAAGCCTAAGCACATTCAACTATTTGATCTTTGATAAAGGGGGCAAAAACATACAATGGAGAAAAGACAGCCTTTTTAATCAATGATTTTGAGAAAATTGGCTATACACATGCAGAAGATTGAATCTAGAACCATATCTCTCACCATATACTAAACTAAAATCAAAATGGATCAAATAAGTAAGTGTTAGAAACAACCTACTGTAAGATAAAACAGGTAAAACTTTTGAAGTCATAGGCATAGGCAAGGACTTTCTGAACAGAACACAGTTGTACAGGAAATAGTACAGAGAATCAATAAACGGGACTATATCAAATTTAAAAGCTTCTGCACAGCAAAAAGAAAGAACCAGTAGAGTGAAAAGACAGCCTAAAGAATGGGGAAATTTTTCTTCCAGCTATTCCTCACACAAAGGACTAATATCTAGACTATATAAAGAACTCAAAAAATTAGACCACCCCAAATAAAAGACCTAATCAAAAAATGAACAAGTGAAAATGAGCAGACATTTCACAGAAGAGGAACAAATGGTCAATGAATACATGAAGAAATGATTGACATCACTGGCCATTAGAGAAATGTGAATCAAAATAACATCAAGATTCCATCTTATCCCAGAAAGAATGGTCATAATCAAGAAATCAAACAATAATAAATGCCAGCAAGGCTTGAGGGGAAAAGAAACCATCTACATTGTTGGTGAGTATGTAAATTAGTACAACCACTTTGGAAATCAGTATGGAGATTGCTCAGAAAACTCAAACTAGAAATTGCATTTGACTTGGTTATTCCTCTTCCAGGTATCTTCCCAAAAGAGTTAAAGACATCTTCGGCCAGGGATTTAGCTCAGTGGTTTCGCCACCTGCTGCGCAAGTGCAAGGACCTGAGTTCGATCGCCAGTACCAAAAAAAAAAAGAGTTAAAGACATCTTATTACAGTGATGCATGCATATTCATGTGTATAGCACCACCATTTTTAATGCCTAAATATTGAAAGCAGCCTGTATCTCCATCAACAGACGAACAGACAAAGAAAATGTGATATTTACACACAGTGGAGTACTACTCTGTCATAAAGATAAATTTGAGTCACTTGGAGGAAAACAGATGCACCTTGAGACCAAAATGCTAAGTGAAATAAACCAGACACACAAGCTTAAATATTGCATGGTCTCTATTGTATAAGAAACCCAAATTACAAATGAAGAGCAAAATAAAAGACAATAGGCAGTAAGAAGACAGATTTTTCTCAAATGAGAAGGGAATTAAAAGGTGGAAGAGGAGAAAAGAGGGAAAGGAGATGAAAAGCGGAATTAAGATGTGTTGTGTACATGTACCAATTCCACACAAGAAGTGTAAACATTATGTGCTGCAAATATTTTTCACTAATAAAAATATAGTAAAATAAGACATTAATTTTAAATTGCCTAGAAAATAAATAGCCTTCAAGAAGCACGTATCGCCAGATGAGTGACACACACCTGTAGTCCCAGCACTCAGGAAGTGGATCGCCTCAAGTTTGAGCCCAGCCTGGGCTACATAGTGAATTCAAGGCCAGCCTGAACTACACAGCAAGACCCTGTCTCAAAACAAAAACACACAAATCTACGGTTATCCTAGTTTTTGGACACAGAAATAGAGATACATAACTAAGCAAAATTTTCTTTTCATCTTCGAATTTGTAATTAATGTCTTTCAGAAGTATACTTGAAATGAATAATACTGTTAGATAAAATTGCTCTAAAAGATTTGAAATGTGATTCAGTTATAGTTAACATAATTGTGAAGTCCTAAGAATTTTGCCCACCATCTTTGGTAAAAACCAATCCCAAGAGACTAGAGATATACAGGCTGATGCCAATTCCAACTCTTGCACTGCAAAAAGGTGGAGGGGGACCCTGTGAATCAAGAAATTGTGAAACGGCACAAGTAAACCTCACCTTCTGTGCAGATTATAAATAAAAACAGAATGATCAAATTATAAATGGAAAAGTTTATGACACTTTCAAAACGGTGCTCACTGAATTACTACTATCTTGGTCCATACAACCAGACTAGATATAGACTTCATTTAATTTATACCTGTGTGTTTATGCAAAGTTAAACCGTTGAAATCTTATAGTCAAAGTATCTGAATCAGCAAAAATAAAATCATTATTATTTGGGAAACTAAATATTCGCCATGATGAATATCTTAAGTATTTTGATCAGTGAAATTTATTTATTTAGTGGTACTGGAGACTGAATCCAGGGCTCACACTGAGCTCCACCCCAATCCTTTTTAATTTTTTTCTTTTTTTTTTTTTTTGACACAGTGTCTTTCGAAGTCACTAATTTACTCAGGCTGAGCTCAGACTTGTGATGCTGGGATTACAGGTGTGCAGCACATCTGGCTCAATTTAATTGCTCTTATATGACCTTATGTCTGGAAATTCTCTGCATTTGATATGTAGTAAACTGACTTATTACAAGAACAGTAAACTAATTTATTACAAAACAGATTTTTTTCTTTCAAAAATGAATTTCAGGGTTCAGTCCATATGCAGTCCCCCCTCATGTTAAACCAAAAAGTCCTAATAAAGCCTCTTTAAGATGAAAAAAAAAAAAATGAATTTAATGATTACCTGTTTTAAAATTCTGATTTACAGGTCTTTGTTGCCCTCTGCTGGTTATGTATTTTAGTTGCATTTCTTTTTGTATGCGGGAGAGGGGGCGCGCGGGAGGGGGCGCGCGGGAGGCCGTTGTGACCTCCTCCCCCGTAACGGCAGCCGCAAGGGCTGAGGGCCAGTGGTGAGACTGCGCCCGGGAGTGACCCACAGCCTCAGAACAGGGACCGCGAGGGAATGGTCAAGCACAAGAAGAAGTGTGGAGAGGCGCGTCTGGAGCCGCCCCGGACCCCCCGCACCAGGGCTAGGGAGCCGGAGGGGGAGGATCCGGGCGTGGATGAGGCCCCAGGGAGCCTGGACTGCCTCGCGGGGCTCCTGGCCTGGGTCCTGGCTTGGCTGTGGGAGAAGGCGCGCACCCTGCAGCTGTTCTGGACCCGCCTCGACGCCACGCTGGGGCTCGGTGAGCGGGCGGGAGGGCGCCGGCCTGCAGGGGTCGCTGCGGTCCGACCGGACTGAGATGGGGTGGGCGGGACCCGGTGAGCGGGTGGGAGGGCGCCGGCCTGCAGGGGCGGATGTGGGGCGGACGTGGGGAGGACCGTGGGGAGGACCGTGGGGAGGACCGTGGGGCGGACGTGGTGCGAACGAGACGCTCTGGAGGAGCTGAGGCCGCGTCCAGGATGTGCCCAGCCCTGTGTTTAAAAGTTACCTTAGGACAGCCAGTGTCAAAGGTTGTAAAAATGGCCGGCTGCCTCTCATGGACAGACATGATGTTGCTGTGCATTTGAAATGAAACAAAATAAAGGAAGTGGTTATTTCCCCGCATTTTTATTAGTGCGTATTAGTTTTACAGATGAAGGGTTTCATTTTGGCAGATTTTTAACACACATAACTTTCTTTCATCATTCTCTCCATCACCCTCCACCCTAGATTCACTTTGGTGAGGGGTTTCAATGTGTGCAATGTATTTTGATCGTATCTGTGTTATTTTAGTTGAGATGATTAATAGTGGAAATGTCACAGGGAAGTGACTCCTAACCTGTTAGACCTCAGATGTGCTGGGTGCATATCTCTCAATAATCGAAAAATGGATATGAAGACAAAGGAACATAAGAGTAGTAACAGTTTATTGAGATAAAGCTCCTGAGAGACAGGAGGGGTCCTGAAAGTGGGTTACCATTGAGCTTTCTTGTCTGGGGGGTTTATAGGCGACTATGACCACATCTCAGACCACTCTGGGCCAAGCTGAGGCCAACCTGTGAGGTTACAAATATAGTAGCTTAGCTGATATGGATCCAATAGGGAAGTGAGGCACATAGCAAGGGTATATGGCAGTCATCACTAACTTCAGCTTATCTATAATTTGTGGGTCAGGGCTTCTGGTCAACCACCTATTCATCTGACGCTGAACCGGGTGGTGCTGATTGCAGTACAATATCAAGCTGCTGTCTAACTTTAGAGAGGCCTGCAGGTCTAGCTCTCTTCCGGTTGGTCTCCAGTTACAATCTTGATATGTCTCATCCCTGCACTCATTCTTTTCAGGGCCCAGTTGCTCTCTGACTGTTAGTTTCTGTCTAACTTATCTGTCTGTAATAGAAATAGGGTCAAAGTAGACGATATGCTACCCGGCATTGAAACCCATTTACACGTGCTTGAATCTTGCTGTAGAGTTTTAATATCTAAAATTGGAGACTTGTTAAAATGTAAGCATTGGAAAGTTTCTCTTTCTCCATTCATAGCCCTCATTTTCTGTAGCTTGAGAGAGAAAAATGTTGCTATCTCAGTAGAACCAGTTGTGAGCTAGGCCCTGGTCAGGCGGCTGCTGCTATGAACAGAGATGTGGATAACTCTCCATGCCAGTTATTGCCGTAGGTCTACACCGTGTGTTGGTTGGCTGATGTCATGGTATGAGAATGAGTCCCCACATGTGGCATGGTGACAATACATGAGTCCTGTGTAGATTTTACCAGCTGTATAATTATGGCCACAGACACATCCCAAAGACTGAGTCAGCAGGGGCTGGGGTCTGTCACTGAGAAGATACCAGATGAGTGTTGAAGCGATGACTGAGCATGGCAGTGTTTCCAGAGCTCAGAAGAGGGAATTCATGCTTTAGGGTAGGATGTGGGAAAGGAGATCCGCAAAATCAGCAAAGACGTTCAGGAAAAGATGGTATTTGAATTGTAACAAAGCACTAAGCTTTGGGTGCATGCAGCTGGTGCCAATAAGTATTAGGGGCAGGCAGACTGCAGGATGGAAGTCAATAGCTCTCAAAGCACAAGAACAGTCAGGCTGCAGGAAAGTTCCTGAAAGAAGAGGAAGATGGAATTGGGCTGAAACATTGTTTGACATCAGTCCTGAGAGCCCAATTCAAGGATTGGTTTGGGGCATTTGAACCTCATTCTTTTGGAAGGCACTGATTGGCTCTTCTCTTTAGAAAATGTTTTTAATGAGACAAAATCACATAAACCACTTTAAGTTCATTAGCATTTAGTACACTGACTGATTTTTAAATATGAGGGCAACTTGACCAGAAGTGTGGTTCATAGGGAACTAGACGAAAGTGCATAGGTGGATTGGAGATGGACTGAGAAAGGAGAAAGAAAGCATGATTGGAAAACCACTACTAGAGTCCAGGCCAATGATGCAAAGGAGGATAGTAACAGTAGGCACGGAGAGGAGAGGACAGAGTCAGAGTTGATGGAGACAGATTGAAAGTACTAGATAGATGGCCAGGTAGAAAAAGAAAAGGGAGGAGGAAGGAGAAGAAAGTTCATTCAAGAATGAAGATTATGGATTTGGAATTTATCTTCCTAAGAATGGAAGTAAAAGTTTAAGATTGGGTGAGATTGTCAAGGGATACCAATGTGGAGGGGAAAAAAAGGCATAGAGGAAATATACTTTGGGAAAACTCTTAAACTTTCAGAGAGGAAAGGAAGGAAAAACCAGACTAAGTGTGTAAAATGTGAGTGTTCAGAAAAATAGAACTAAGAGAGTCAGTATGACAGATGAGAGAGAGAAAAAAACAGAAGAATCTAATGAAATGGTGTGGAAAGATTGAAAAGCTTAAAAATTGAGAGAGCTCATTGATTTTGATTACAAAAATGTTGTCGGTCATATAAGAGAGTTATGGAACCTTGTAAGAAAGAAATAGGGCAAGAATCTTGTCACTGAATGGGAGAGGGAGGGAAGGGCTGTTGGCTCAGGAGAAGTGATTTAGGTTCTAGAGAAGGAGAGACTGAAGGGAAGCGCTCTGGGGAGGGAGTGAGGTGGAGGATCCAAGAAAGGGAAGATTTGAAGGAGCAAAATCATGGAGCATTTGGGATGGGATAATGAAGGCCCAACTTGAGAAGCTTGCTGTGGAAAGAGGAGAGATGCTTTCTCTTCTGAGGTGATGAATAGAAAAGCAAGGATTACTGTAGAAAGAAATGTTTGGAGATGTAAAAGTGGATCTAAAAGAAGTTAGGAGCCCTTGTTCCCCTTGGTTTTGTTTTAGGAAAATAAGAAGCTGCCTTCTGAGGTGAGCTGCAGGAGATGGGAGCAGGGTCCAGGGTGAAGAATTGCAGGTGGGAACAGGGCACCCGAACTTGCTTTAACCACAAATGAAAGGGCTTGTGATCAGCACTTCATGCATTTTTCATATTGGCCTCATCCACCTGTCCCCATCTGTCTGTCTCTCGTGAGTTTGCAATGTGTGTTGACTGGAGGGACTGTAAGATACAGAGAAAAAAATAGGATCTTGAGGAAGATAGATGGATTTGATAGCATCTTTGTTCCTTTCTTTCTTTGTTTTTTTTTTTTTTGGTACCGGGGATCAAACCCAGGCCCTCAGCTTGCGAGGCAGGCGGTGGAACCACTGAGCTAAATGCCTGGCCCTGTTCCTTTCTATTTAAGTACCATATGTAAGAATTGTACCAGTATGTGTAATTTTCAGAAAGAGAATACTAATATGGTTAATTGAAATAGTTTTTTATATTTCCTACAATTAATGAAGCCTCGGCAGAGACACATCTGTTTGGAGTTTAGAGAGAAGGTTTTAACTTTAATTTCAGAGAGGTTCTGAGTGTATTAGGTAGAAAGTGTCATCCTAGGGTTGAGAGAATTTGCTTAGCATGCACCAGGCCCTGAGGTCCCAGCACCACCAAAAATAAAAGATGTGTTTACATGGTAATAAAAATAATTTTTTTCTTTGAAGATCCAGTGGGTAAACCATTTAAGCTTGTAGAGCATGTAGTATTTCTGTTGTATCTTCATCTTTCTTTTCTTATTTTGTTGTCACACCTTTTAAAAACATTAAACTCTTTTTAGCTTACAGGCAGTAGAAAAATAGACCTCAGGCTATAGTTTGCTGGTCCAGATATAAAACAAGTAAATCTGACAAGTGCTAAAAATGAGCCCAGGGTGGGCGGGGGATTTAGCTCAGTGGTGCTGCCGCCTGCCTCACAAGCACAAGGTACTGAGTTCGATCCCTCTTACCAAAAAATAAATAAATAAATAAAATGAGCCCAGGGTCAGAAGTCATGTGGGGAAGCAGCTGATGCATGATTGGGAATTTCAATATTGCATTTTTTAATTGAATTTATTTTGTTAGCCAAGCTGCGTAACTTTTTAATTTTTTAAGAGATTAAAGTTGGTCGTCTGTGAGATGACTCAGGACAACCATAAGAGATGTTACAAAATCTTAGACAGAAGGAGGACTTCTTAAACAGTTAAGTAAATTAATTTCTCCATGCCAATGAGGAGAGGATTCTTGGAAAATTATCAAAATCAGTGCTTTCAAAGCTCTGGAAATTAACCCAAAGCTAACAGCAACTCAAAGAACATTAATTCAAGCAAAGATGTAGACCCTCCATAAGAAAAACAGAGCTGTGATGTGTTAACTTGTTCCGGCTTGGTTTCCTCTCCCCAGCCATCCTCCCCAGCATTTCCTCAGCCCCAGCTGTCTTTGGAAACAAGCAGCTTTCAGTGACCTGGTGACATAGCTCGCAACTCTTCATTGAGCCCCTCACTGAGGAGGGTGGATCTGTCTCAGGACTCTGTCCAGGCTTGGGCACAGGGATGCTAGAGCTCAGGAGAGCTGACAGTTCCTCAGGGCTGGAGGTGAGGGCCAGGCTTTCACATGCGCTACTGAGGAAGAGCTTTGCTGCCTTTAACCATCCTCTGAGGAGCCCGAGGGACAGGGTTCCAGAGTGGCTCCCATAGGCTAGGGTTTTCCTAGAAGAATCTCGCTGAGCATAATGTCCATATCTGCTTCTCCAGAAAATTTTATACAAAGAAATCGAGAATAAGAGACAACAGAGAAAAATACTGGAAACAAAAAGCACAAAGACCTCAAAATCACCCCTTGTATCAATCTTACATATGGTCTCAAGGGAGGTACAAACCCTGGCAGTCTCTTCCTTTGCTGGTGTCCAGTCCCCCTGAGCGTGGGGAGAGGTTAACAGGCTTCTCAGCATGCTCCCGGCCCTGGAGTTGTCCCTGTGCTCCTAGGACAGAAGCAGTTGGCCACCTGGCCTTGTGTGTGCTCTCTCTAGACAGAAGCAAGTGCATTTGAAATGCTTGGTTTAAAGGAATTTATAAAGCAGCGTCTAATGACTTTCTTTTTCTCTTTTTCCAGCTGCCTTTGTGGGAATTCTGCATTGGTAAGGTTTAGTTTCAGTTGAAATAAAAAACAATTGGATTAAAATTTGCCATCACAATTTGTATAAAGTAAAACAGTTTCTGGCTATGTGAATAGAACCTCTCTGTATACCAGTGTGTGCACATTATTACTTTTTATTGTACAGACTTCATATGTGAAGCAGCATTTACAAAATACATGCATTAGGGAGATAGTAACTTATGAATTAAAATACCTTTGCTTTTCCAAAGAATTTACCACTGTATTTCTTGAAATATCTAGCTTTTCTAGTGTATTTTGCAGTTTACTTGATTATCTCTTCATTTTATAGTAACTGAGTGTTAGCAGTGCTTGCCAGTTGGAAAGCAATAGCAGTGAACAGAAGGTTCCTTCGTGCTGGGGTGAAGCAGAAGTGAATGACTCTGAGCCTTCAGTGTGTATGCACAGGCACTGTATTTCACAGTGTGATCTGTGAGTAACAATAGTATGGGAAATGAGGCTGCTTTCCCGTTGGCATGCTCTCATTTCTCCGCAGCTCCAAGGCTTCTCCTCTTGGAAGGGTGGGATCTGCCCCATGTTCTGTTGCACAGTGCTGCTGTGGCCCTGGGCCTGCAGGGAGCTCTTGGTGTCAGCAGCAGGGCTGGGATGGTAGGAGGCAGGCGCCAGCCCCTGTGGGTACCCGTGACGCACATGGAAATAGGGCTGAGTGGAGAACCAGAGTTTGCTTTCTTTTCAACTTCATTGAAAAGCACTACATAAATTAAGGATAGTGCAATTGCAGACTATAAATTAATTTGTTTGTCACATATGATCCTTTTGTCACTGCCAGTTCCTGTTGAGTTGCACTACAAAATATCTTCCAGTTCAATCCTGTGTTCTTTGGCATTTAAAGTTGGACCTTCATGCGATGTTATATTTATTTAAAAACTGATTTAATCTAAATTGATTTTATTTAAAATTATATTCTGAACACTTTTCAATAGTTACAGAGGTATTTCCCAAACTTGGTACAGTGGGCCCTCGAGTTATGATTGGCCTGACACACAAACAACTTGGGTTAAGACTGGAATTTTAGTTTGGTTTTTTTTGTTCTTTTGTTTGTTTGTTTGTTTGGAACCGGGGATCGAACTCGGGTCCTTGCACTTGCAAGGCAGGCAAAAGAACCACTGAGCTAAATCTCTGGCCCTGGAATTTTAGTTTTAACTTATGAACAAAGTCTTGAGTTATAACCTGAATGCCGGCCACTTGTGCTTCCAGATGGTCTCAGATGGATTTAACCCTTAATAGTTCTGGAAGGAACATGACAACATCCTTTCCTGTGTGGGGTTAAATTGAGAAATCCTAGGCCAGTGTCTCTCTAAGGACACTGAGATCTGCATGTATACAGGAGAGAGATTTTGAGGGCTGTGTAGAGGAGCCTGAGCCTTCAGTTGACCAACATGAGTTACAACCAGCCCTTGGGAATGAATTGAGTTCACAAGTCAAGGGTCCACTGTACTTGAATCGCTTGTTAAACAAAAACCTGCCTGTGTTCTCATTTAGAGGTCTGGGTAGAAGGAAGAGAGGGGAGAGCCACAGGGATTTTAGATACACACACAAGAAAGATTAAGAACAGAGTTGAGGAGGTGTGTGCTGCACTGGGTTATAAATGCCCTGAAACATGCAAGTTCATGAGCAAAACTATAGCATTGACTCTGTATTTGTTATAAAAATGTATCTTTTCCATTCTATGGCTTTCTTACTTTGCCTATCTATGACTTTGTTATTGCAGTATTGATTCTGAAAGCTGTTCTTATTTTAATATACTACTTCATTTCTTTCCCCAGGATACATTTAACAACACTTTTTGAGACTGACTGTCATTTTTCTCACCTTTCAACTTTGGAACGCGAGATGTCTTTTCGCAATGAAATGGTTAGTTCTTTCTCCTAATGAGTTAATTTGTGCTTTAGAGTAAGACTATAAAGCAGAAATTTGTTAGGAAGGAAATGGATTTCTGGTGAGTGGTGTTATACATTTCTCCTTTCTGTCTATATGAATTTTCCAGAATACCAGGCACTTCAGCCGCTGCTTTTTATTTCATCTGTATAATCCCTATAGTGCTTTGGAGAATGATATGAGAACATTTGTATGGCATTTCAATATTTTATTTTATTTGGGGGGGGGTACCGGGGATTGAACTAGGGACCTTGCGCTTTCGAGGCAGGCGGTGGAACCGCTGAGCTAAATCCCCAGCCCCCATTTCAATATTTTAAAAGTATTATTTCCAGTGACAGGGTATAAAGTGTTATTAAATAAAGAGGATAGCTGTGGCAGAGTCTGGGCTTCAATGGCAGATCACTGAGTCCAGACAGCAGTTCAGATTTCTCTGTACAATGGTTGGTCAGTTACCTTCCTGATACTGAGTCATCTCCTCTGTTAATTAGAAATAATGCCAACCACACAGAGTTTTCATAAAAATAAAAGGAGATAAATGAACAGAGGCACAAATCACAGTTCCCAGCACAAAACAATATCTTATTATTAATAACAGCTTACATGGTGTGATCAAAATGTATGGTGAATGTTTAAGTTTTTAAAAATGTATGACAGCATGTGCTAGTCCCTTTTCTCAGTGCTGGGACAAAATACCTGACACCCACAATTTAAAGGAGGAGAGGTTTATTTTGGCTCACATTTTCAGCCCTAGCCTGTTGGCTCCAAGGCAGGATGGCAGGCTAGAGGGCCACGGCAGGGGAAAAGCTGCTCACCTCTTGGGAATAGGAAGCAGAGGGTGGAGTCGAAAGGAGATACAACCTTCCAGGTGATGCCCGCAGTGACCTGTCTTTTCCCACCAGGCTCCACCCCCTAAGAGCACGTCAGCTAAATGCCCCGTAATCCAGTCACCTTCCAAACACAGGAGGCTTTGGGGGCCATTTTGGATCTAAAGTATACCGCAGTAAAAGACATATTGTCCTTACCCCCTCAAAATACTCCTCCTCGGTTCACTTAACACACTTAGCCCGTCACTCTTGCCACTCTCTGACGCAGTTCCGGAGGTCCTCTCTGTAAGTGTCTCTACTTGTGCTGTCCTGGCTGCCTTGATGTCCTGAATCACTTCAATACTTTTAAAGTTCTGTCAAATAAAAGCATTCTAATGTGTCCTCATCCCCTTCATTCACCGATGCTGGCCCCATGCAACTTCTGAGTCTTCCCCAAAGTCAAAATGAGCACGAGGGCAGGGGATTTAGCTCAGTGGTTTCCCCGCTGCCTGCTAAGCAAGCGCAAAGACCCGAATTCGATCCCCGGTACCAAAAAAAAAAAAATGAGCACAAAATGTGAATGTTTTGAATGGATTCAGGACATCGAGGCAGCTACAACAGTGCAACTGAAGACACAAAAGAGAACTTCCAGAACTGCTCCAGAAAGTAGCAAGAGTGATGGGACAAGTGTGTTTGAAGTGAAGGGGAGGATTTTGAGGAAGGTTCATGGCAATGTGCCTTTTACTCTAATAAATACTTTTTTAATTTAAACATTCGCCATATTTTTAGATCATACTTCATATTTATATATTTACTATTTCCCTGTATACAGGTTTTTGCATATTAGATAGCATTTAATTTTTACATTGCCTTCTTGTGCATCTAAAGAAACCTATGAACTCATATTTTGGCAATCAAAACTATGAAAACAGTTCAAACATCTTCAATTTAGAAGCTGCCGGTGTTGCTTAGCTGATCAAAAATAAACCAGTGGGGGCCGGGAATTTAGCTCAGTGGTGCTGCCACCTGCCCCAAAAGCACAAGGTCCTGAGTTCATTCCCCGGTACCAACAAAAAATAAAATAAAAATAAAGCAGTGGACTTCCAGTTCACAGGATCTGCCTGCAGCTTGTGCACTCGGGAGTTTCTCTGC